>NC_092141.1:1670774-1984774 GCF_043159975.1 Macaca nemestrina | reverse complement strand
TTTGATGGTCAGGAGGTGGTGCTTGCTTCTTAGTACCAATAGAGCTGGCTGGGTCCACCTGTTCTTTGCGCTGGTCTCAGTTTACCTAGATTTAGCAGGCACTACTTTTACCGTCTGCAAGTCTGTGTGTGCCCTGCCCTCTAGCGGTACTGGGGTTACACTGCAGCAGTGACCTTGCGTGTACCTGATTTTACCTCTTGAAATTCTCCTTTCCTCCCTAGAATAGAGATATCCTTGCAATATTGGGAACTGGTGCACTGGGATTCCTGGGGCATCAAACTGTGGCCCGATCTGAGCCCTAGGGCAGTAGTTTTCAAACTTTAGAGCGTAATTCTTTTTTTTTTTTTTTTGAGACGGAGTCTCACTCTGTTGCCCAGGCTGGAGTGCGATTGCACTATCTTGGCTCACTGCAAGCTCCGCCTCCCAGGTTCGAGCAATTCTCCTGCCTCAGCCTCCCAAGTGCCTGGGATTACAGGCGCTTGGCTAACTTTTGTATTTTTAGTGGAGACGGGGTTTCACGTGTTGACCAGGCTGGTCTTGAATTCCTGACCTCAGATGATCCACCTGCCTCAGCCTCCCAAAGTGCTGGAATTACAGGCGTGAGCCACCGTGCCCGGCCCTTTAGGGCATAATTCTAATTCAGTAGTCTGGAGTGAGACCCAGGCATCTAAATTTTTAACAAGTACCCCAGGCAATTCTGATGCAGCGAACTTCAGGCTACATCTTCAGAAGTCAAGTCTGTAACAGCTTTCTTCTCTTCCGAATTTCCCTCTCACTGCCCCGGGTAAGCGTTTTCCCTGGATCCCAACGCAAGCACCTTTGGGCTTTGGGGAATCTCAGACCAAATTAGCCACTCCCCTTGGCCAGCCTCAGTATTGGGTTTCCAGAGGTCATGTCTTGGATAGTCAGGGACAGAGGCTGCAGCTGCCCGAGCAGTCAGCCCATGTTGAGTGTGGCCAGTTCTTGCTAATCTGGCAGGGAGAAAAGTAAAGGAAGCTCCACCATTTAGTGCACCAACTGCGGACCAGTGTGGCAGGTACTATGCTAGGTGTTTTCTAATTAAATTTGTTTTTCGTCTTTTTTCTTTTTTTTGAGATGGAGTCACATTCTGTCACCTAGGCTGGAGTGCAGTGGCGCTATCTTGGCTCACTGCAACCTCTGCATCGGCCTCCTGAGTAGCTGGGACCACAGATGTGCACCACCACACCTGGCTAATTTTTTGTATTTTGGGTAGAGCTAGGGTTTCACCATGTTGCCCAGGCTGGTCTCAAACTCCTGAGCTCAAGCAGTCTGCCTGCTTCAGCCTCCCAAAGTGCTATGATTATAGGTGTGAGCCACCTCGCTGGGCCATTTTTTATTTTTTATTTATTTTTTTAAGAGACAGGGTCTTGCCATGTTGCCCAGGCTGGTCTTGAACTCCTGGGCTCAAAGTGATCCACCTGCTTCGGCCTCCCAAAGTGCTGGGATTACAGGTATCAGCCACTGCACCTGGCCAAATTTTGAATTTTTAAAAAATTTTTAATTGGTGAAATCCCTACAACAAACCTTGAATTCCTTATTCACCATATGTTGTAGATGAGGGAAAATTATCTGTAACAATTTCACAGCTAGTAAGAGCTGGAATTTGAATCTAAGTGTGTCTAACTCAGTAGTTCTCAGCTGGAGGAGATTTTGGCCCCTAGGAGACATTTGGTAACGTCTGGAGATACTTTTGGCTGTCAAAACTGGGAGCTGGGGATGGGTGATGTTGCCACTGACATCTAGGACAGAGGCCAGGGACCACGTAAATGTCCTACTGTGCACCCAGTAGCCCTCCCACAAGAAATTATTCTACTTCAAATGCCAGTGGGTGCTGAGGTGGAGAAACCCTGGACTCAAAGCCTGTGCTTCTGGCCTTGGGGGTGGGGTCAGTGTTCAGAACAAAATGGAAAAGGGTCACCCCAAGGGCCGTGAGCGGGAAAGGGATGGGATTTCTATGCTGGGGATAATGGAGAATAAGGGCCGCTGGTGAGGCTTCGTTTTCTTCCACGTTTGGCCAGGGCCCTGCTCAATTTCTCCCTGCCTTGCCAAGTCAGTCCTTAGGACTTCACACTAAGCTTGTCCTGGAGTGACCCTGACTCCCAACGCAGGATCGGGGCAAAATATTTACCTGGGTATTCCTGCAGCACTTCCCAGCCAAAGATGCTGGCTTTTGGGGCCAACATGTCCCACCTGCAGCCCTTGAGCAATTAGGACCCTTGCTGTGGGGGGTGGCCATGTGGGCAGGGCACTGCTGAAAGCCAAAAATGGAGTGGCCCAGGGACCAGGTGGCAGCTGAGAACAGTTAGAAGTGGAGTGAATGTGGCAGGGCACAGTGGCTTACACCTGTAATCCCAGCACTTTGGGAGGCTAAGGCAGGTGGATCACCTGAGGTCAGGAGTTCGAGACCAGCCTGGCCAACATGGTGAAACCCTATCTCTACTAAAAATACAAAAATTAGCCGGGAGTGGTGGTGTGTGCCTGTAGTCCCAGCTACTCGGGAGGCTGAAGGAGGAGAATCGCTTGAACCCGGGAGGTGGAGGTTGCAGTGAGCCGAGACAGCGTCACTGCACTCCAGCCTGGGCAACAGAACGAGACTGTCTCAAAAATAATAATAATAATAATAATAATAATAAAATAGGCCGGGCGCGGTGGCTCACGCCTGTAATCCCAGCACTTTGGAAGGCCAAGGTGGGTGGATCACGAGATCAGGAGATCGAGACCATCCTGGCTAACACGGTGAAACCCCGTCTCTACTAAAAATACAAAAAAATTAGCCGGGCGTGGTGGCGGGCACCGGTAGTCCCAGCTACTTGGGGCCGGGCGTGGTGGCGGGCACCTGTAGTCCCAGCTACTTGGGAGACTGAGGCAGGAGAATGGCGTGAACCCAGGAGGTGGAGCTTGCAGTGAGCCGAGATTGCGCCACTGCACTCCAGCCTGGGCGACAGAGCGAGACTCCGTCTCTAAATAAATAAATAAATAAAATAAATGGAGTAAATGGGCAAAACCAGGAAGATCCTATCAGCCCACGGAGGAATAGGGCAACTTGAGTAGGAAGTAGGGGGCGGCTGGCCTGGGAAACAGCGTTCTGAACTGCAAGTTTGCTTCCCATAGCCATTCCTCCTCCCCAGGCTTGGTCCTCGGGTTCACTATACCCTCCCCGGTGCCAGCCACCATTCTGGACCACCCCAATAATGGCCTCCCCCTAGACCAGGGAGGATCTAGACCAGAGAGTCTGAATTGACTATGCTAACAGGAAATACCTCTTTCCAAGCCCAGAGCCTCTGAAGAACTAAGGAGTAGAGCGGGGTTCGGGTTGGGGTTGGGGGTAGACAGTCTTGGAGTGATAGGGGAAAAGAAAGATCATACAATCACATCCCCCATGTTCTTTCCTTCACCACCCATGGGGGTGGATAGGGGGATGGAGGAGGGTAAGCAAGGAGGAGGATGTGGTAACAGCTGATTCGTCCCCTGAGGTCACACTTTCCAACAATCAGCTGTTACTGGGGCGCAAGGCAGGAAGTTTCCTTAAAGGCGCAATGTCCTGAACGCAGGCTCAGAATTCTGGAGCTCCAAGGAACTTTATCAATTACCTGATGGAGAGCGTATTTAACAGAGGGAAGGATCTCACCCTCCAGGCTCGTCTCTCCTGCTCAGTTACTCTCAGCCCTTATTTGGAGCTGAAGGAAAAGGCATGGATTTCAGTCTACATGTTCCTCTTTCTGGGGCTTGCGCGGAGTGATAAGGTGGGGTAGGCTTGCCCCTTTAAAAAAGCCGACCAACAGCTTTTGCCAAGTCATTGGGTTCATTTCAGTTTTTGCCCTTCCCCCGCTCATCGAGACTCTGATTGGCCCCTGGGGAAGGAGCAGTCTGCTCATTGGTCTCCACCTTCGAAATCTCTTCCCTAAGTAGGCCTGAGTCAGTGAAGAGCTTTGGAGGGCGGGACTGAATGGGGGTTAATCAGAGGATGCGATTGCTGACCATTTGCACTTTGGCATGGCCCATCCCCTAATTTCTGACCAGAAGCCCTCCCTGTACCCGAAGGTGAGGACTGTGCTATGAATCTATTGTTAGAAAGCTACCTCTTGGGAGGCTCTGGGGGCTCTTCTGGGACTGGGAAGAGACATCCCAGAAAAAAGCCTCCTCTGGTTAGGAAGGGCCCCCAGGAGGAGTGGGCTGGGTCTCTCCAGTGAAAGCTGGGCTGGGCGAGGTGAGCATCCTCCCTCCTCCAAAAGGCCTCGATAGCTCTCCAGCGGCAGCCTCTGCTACCCTGGGGGCTGACGCTCTGTCCACTCCTGCTCCTTGGTCCGCGCCACCTTTCCTTAAAGAGCTACAGCGTCCCGCCGAGGCCGGCCAGTCAGTTTGGGAGATGTCTAAAAGAAGCACTCACGGCTCCAACAAGGAGGGGCTGTCGCCCTTTAAGGACTTCCCTGGGCCGGATTCCGAGCTCAGTTTAAAAATGCCAACTCACAGAGCGCACTGGGTTCTGGGAAGGAGGGTGTCGGGCTGAGAACTACACGGACCAGCATGCATTGCAAACGCAGACGCCGTGACTTTCGCCTGCTCTTTAGGACTCTCGTTTGACTTAGCGCTTTTCTAAGCGGGTCGCTGACGCGAAAGGCTGGGCCACGCCTTTCCATCTATTGGCCGGCTCGTGAGTGGGTGGGCGGGGCTTGGTGCAATTCCGCCCGGCAAAAGGGTGGCCTCCTTGCCAATCAGAGCCAGGGCGCCTGGAGAGGCGGGACCAGGGCGAGGCCCCGGCGCCCCCGGGTAGGCGTGGCCACGTTGCCCAGCAGTGGGCGGTGATTGGCCCCGGGCGGTGCATTCGCAGCTCGTGCGTCACGACGCCGCCAGCTGATCGGAGCCTGGAGCCGGTGTGTGCTGGGCGCCGTGAAGAGACAGCGCCGCCGGCCGTGGGGAGAGGACGCAGTGATTTGCTCCCCTCTGCGCAGCAACCCCCACACCCAGCACCAGGTGGGTGTGAGCTGGCCATCCGGTCACGCAGCGGGGAACCGCGGTAACGGGATGGAGGGTGAAAGTGGGGTCCGGGCGGCCACACCCTGCCCTTCCGGGGAGGAGAGAGGGGGCGGCGGGGGCAGGGGCGCTTCGGGAAGAGGGGCCTGGACTGGCCGGGTTAGTGTGTCAGGAGCTCTGAGGAAAGAGTCCGGGACGGGAGTCGTGGCGGAAGGGCTGGCGGAGTGGCGGGGTTGGGGGAGCCGAGGGGCCGGAGGGCCGGAGGGCCGGGGGCGGCTCACCCGGCGGCCCGCGGTCTGAGGATACAGGGGCCGGCCATCTAGCCTGGGGAGGTTCTGGACCCCCCGAGCGGGCGGCGGGGAGGTGCTTTGCCTCTGTCGGCGTTCACTGGGTCAGAGCCAGTTCAGCGCCAGTTCAGCTCCCTGGCAGGGAAGGGGTCGCTGGGCGGGCCGGCCCCTCCTCTCGTTCCCTCCAGGGGATGTTATGTAAGGGGGGAGGGGAGAGGAGTAGGGGGCGGCGGTGCCGGGGCCTTATGCAACCCAAAGGTTAGGGTTTCACCGCGGTTGGGCGGGGGAAAGAGGGCAAGAGGAGGGCCTGGAAACTCTAACCCCCCCTCCCCAGACTAACTGGCCGTCTTGGGCCGAGAGAAGGTCACCTCTGCACCTCCCCCCAGCCTGTCCGGTTGTGAGGCCCCTAGCCCAGGCCTGGCCCTGACTGCCTGGGAAGCCGGCTGGCTGGGTGGGGCGCCTGGGTTAGTCATCACTGGGCTCCCTCTCTCCCCACCTCCCGGCCAACTCTTGGCCCCTCCCCATGGCCTCCGGCGAGGCTGTCGCCCCCACCTCCCTCCGGCCCTGGTTCCAGCCTCCAACTCCTTTGGCCTGTCATCCTGGCTGTCAGACTGGGCTAGGAGCTGTCAGAGTGCCAGAGGGTTGATGGAGCAGCTGGTCAGAGGGTCAGTGCCCTGGGCCCACCCCGCCCTGCAGCCAAGGGCACCTGCTTGGCATAGACTCTCAGCAGCTGCTGACTCCTCTGAGTTGAACAGAGCTATCTCAGACAGAGGAAGGTCGGACGGAGTTGGACTGGTCACCCAGGGGAAGGAAGATACACAAAGTTCATGCCTCCCAAGAGGGTTTCGGAATTTGAACCGCACCCCGTATCCGCCAATCTTTCTTACCCTCTGAGTATAGAAATTCCAAGGCAAGACCGCCTTGGCCCCTCAGCCTGGCGTGGGCCATGCCCTTGGACTGAGTGTCAGCAGAGACCCGCCCTCCCCAGCTCACATCCCCCGAGCCTGCCACGCCCCCAGCCCCCTCCCTGGGCCATGCTGCAGGGCCCGGCTTTTCCTGCTGATTCATGCGTTGGAACTGTGGGGGCGGGGCTTGGAACTTGGAACAAAGTTCAGACATGGAGGGGCCGGCAGACAGCCTGGAATTCATACCAGATGTACCCGGAATGCGCAAGCGGAATGCCTGGCATCCGAGAGTCCTGGGGAAGCTGCCCAGCCACCCTGCTCATACCTCCCTCCCCTCCAGCCTGTGGTCCCCTGCCCGCCTCTCACAGCCCCAGCCACCCTGCCCACACCTCCCTCCTCTCCAGCCTGTGGTCCCCTGTCCGCCCCTCACAGCCCCGGGGCCTCTGCTGACCTTCTTTCAAACGCTAGGCCTCCTCCCTTCCTCACTCTTCCCCAATCCAGGCCCCCAGAACTCTCCTTCCAGCTGAACTCCCTGGGAACAAGTCATTTGGGCTGATGACTGAACTCCTATTTCTGGACCTGAGGTACCACACTTCTAGTACCTGCGTGCTGGTGGGGTGTGTCCAGGGTCTCGGACTCTGCCCTGTCTGAATGCTGAGGAGGCTGGGCCCCCGGGGGCTGCTAGGGCAGGGGTGGCTGAGAGCAGGACTGGGTTTCTCTAGACTCCAGTTCTGGAAAGAAGAGTAAGGGAAGTCTGTTTACAGCTGCCTCTTGCTGCTCACTGAGGCTAACAGCTTCTGCAGGCCCACATCAGAGCTGCAACCCTTCATTAGAATCTCAAAGGTCTACTGGGGCAGGACCCTGATGGCCAGTGAGTGGGTCAGCGTGGCAGCAACATGCCCTGCTCAGATCTTTCCCATTTTCCCTCCCTTTCCCCTAGGAGCCTGTTCCTCTCACACCCTCACCTGGCTGAGCCGCAGTAGTTCTTCAGTGGCAAGCTTTATGTCCTGACCCAGCTAAAGCTGCCAGTTGAAGAACTGTTGCCCTCTGCCCCTTGCTTCGAGGAGGAGGAGGAGCTGCTTTCCCCATCATCTGGAAGGTGACAGAAATGGGCTGGGAAGGTCCGAACAGCAGGGTTGATGATACGTTTTGGGAAAGCTGGAGAGCCTTTGCCCAGATTGGCCCAGCAAGGAGCGGTTTTAGATTAGAGACACTGGCTGAATTGAGGAGTAGAAGGCTCAAACAAGCCCAGGTTAGTTGGTCTTTGTGTGACAGTGGGAAGAAGTGGAGAGAACACTCTGTCTCCCCAACTTCCTTCTTGACCCTCCTTCCGTGTCTCTCATTCTTCCCCACTGGCCTTTCCAGATGAGGTCCGAAAGTAAGTTCACTCTTCCAGGAAAAGTGACACTGAACCCGGGTGCGAGGATCATCCCTCTGCTCTTATTTTTCCCTGCATTTCCTTAGGCTGGCCCAGACTCTCGATTCCTGGCCGCTTACCTGTGTCTGAGACCCTTAGGCCTCCTGTCTCAGTTTCGCCACCTGTGAGATGGGCAGCCAGACAGATGAGTGTACGTGAGGGAGTCAGAAGCCCACCTGGGCTCTCGCGCCGCTGTGGGTGGGAACACACACTTTTCACATAAGCTGTTGTCCCTCCCCCATCCCTGACACCATCACCCAGGAGCTGGGCGGGGTAATGGGAAGCTGGAGGAGGGGGTTAGAGTTAGACCAATGCAAGGAGCTAGGAGGAGCTCGCCTCTCCACGATGTCCCCCCATGCAAGGGTGGCCCAAGGCTTCCCCTGATATCCAAAGCAGGACAGCAGCCCCTTGGTGGGATTCTAACTGCCGCTGCCCTGTTTCTTTCCTCACTTTGCTTTCCAAGGTGGTGTGTGATCCCCAGCTCAGGCCTGTGCAGACGGGAAATTCTCCCCTGCAGCAAGCAGGGGAGGTGGGTTGTGGGATGTGACCTCCTTCTGGATATCAGGCAGTGTAAACCTGCCCCCTCCAGCCCTGATCCATTCTCACCCAGCGGCTACAGGAAGCTGTCTGTTCGATTTGGTGGGAGGAGATGTGCAGGGAGCTGTATCTTATCCTCCGCTTGTGAAAAACTCAAGGATGTGGAGAAGAGTAGACTGTGGAACCCTGCCCTTCTGCAGCCAAGCTGAGTGGGACAGTGGTAGAGAGGAGGGGATAGACGCATAGGCTGCAACAAAGGTCACTCTGTTCCTGGACACTGCCTCCGTCCTTTCTTCTTGCTTCACTGGCCACAGCGTCTCCCTCCAGCCCTCGCATGTGCCTCTGCCATCTTCACCCATCATGGAGCAGAGGTGAGGAAAGGGAGCCTGGAAATGCGGAGACCAGTGAAGGACCAGGCCTGGAGAGCACAGGGTCCTACCTGGGCATCCAACAGAGGAGCCCATAAAGGCCAGGAGCACCCCAAAAGGAGGGAGGACAGCCAGCCTCCATCGACGGCAAGCCTCCAGCCCTCTCCTCCTTTGATCGCCATTTCTCTCCAGGCTTTCTGCCTCCAAGATGTGGCACCATAGTGCAGTGCCCTGTGGCTTCACCGCCCTACTTCCACCTCCGCCCAGCCTGCAATGTTTATGTAAGCAGCCTCAAGGACCAAGAGCCATCTGCGAAAGGACATACACAGGAAATTCATAAAAGAAATCGGAATGGATAAAACCATGAAAAAAATGTATGCTTCATTAGTAATTAAAGAAAGGCAAATAGAGCTGAAAGCATTTTTCCCTTAGCAAACCATAACAGAAAAAAATAAGACCCAATATTGGCAAAGAGACTATTGAGATGACATTGCCATATATTGCGCTTGGGAGTATACATCGTATACATCGGTGCAGGCTTCCTGGATGGCGGTTGGGTAATATGTGTCATGTAGCCTAAATGCTCCACGTCCTTTGACCTATGAATTCTATCTTTGGGAATTTATCCTAAGAAAATAATTAAGGATTTAGTTAGTGATAAGATGTTCATCCCAGGTTTGCAATGGAGAAAAATGGGAAGCAATGGTTTGGTTGGGAATTCATTCCTTTTCTGCTGTAATGAAAGTTTGCAGTAGGGGATTTTGCTTAGGGAAATTATTGTATCTCCATCCAGATGGTGGGGTACTGCACAGACATTAAAAGTCATGTAAAAGAACATCTGACTGAAAGAAAAATACTCCTTGAATATTAAAAGGTTGTAAAAATAGTGCATGTTATGTGATCTCAATTTTGTCTTTTAAAGTATGGGTGTATACTTGTATACGTAGAGCAGATAAAAAAGACGAAAGGCATGCTAAAAAATGTTTAGTGGTTATCTTTGGATGGTGGAACAAAGTCACTGAAATTTTCATCTTTAGTTTTTCTGTAATTTCCAAATTTTCTACATTAATTGTGTATTGCTTTCCTATAATAAATATAATTTAAGAGATTGGTGTTATTATTTAAACCTTTGGAGAAGTGGGGGTAGAAGAATGAAGGGAAGACCTCAGCTTTTTGGTGAGAAGGTTTGGTTGGGATGCCTCTTCGTCTATGAACTTAATTCTTTGAAGTAGCTGGAATCCTTCCTCTCAGGCTGCAGGAAACAGCTCTGAATTGCTGGCTGACTGCTAGCTGAAGAGGTGTGGAGTGGAGTAAGGTGGAAGGAAAGCAGTACAAACCTGGGGCTCTTCAGGTGGTGAGGGGCTGGGGGAGACTTTTCCTCTTAAGGCTGGAGGGTTCTAGAATCTTAACAGCCCTGCTACTGAGAGCAGGACAGATCTGTTTTTCTCTTCTGACTCTGTCCCAGCCTTGAAGGGACCCTGTGTTACCTTTCCTTGTCCTTGGATTGTTAGATACCCTACCTACCCAACAGGTACCAGGCCTTTGGGGAAGGGGGGTGCTTTTCAAGACCGGCGGCCAGCGATTCCCTTTTGCCTCGTCTTCTTAATGAGGCTCCTCTGTAGGGCCAAAAACAATGCTAGGGGTCAGGGCGGGGCCCAGTGCGTCGCTTCTCCAACATGGGGGCTCCTGGGGGTTGTGGAAGCGGGGAGCAGAACTGCTGGAATTACAGGTTTTCTGGGATATGTTAAAGGCCTGGAAACCTCAGGAGGCAGAAGGGGTGGCTCCAAGAAAGTGGGGCGCCCCCTCCCCACCACGGATGCTGGGAGGGAAGTGGGGGCGGCGGCGAGACTCGGGCAGGCACGTGTGGGCTGCGCTGGCCTCTGCCTTCCAGGGTGTGGCGGTGACGCTCAGTAGGTGAAAGGCTCTGGAGCTGGAGGAGGAGGTCGAGGTTCGCGGGCGGGGCCCGGGAGTGTCAGGTGAGGTTAGACTGGAGACCCAGGTCTGCAACTCCAGCGCTTCAGGACGCCTGGAGCTGGGGAGGAACCCTATTGGTGAACATCCTGGAGGCCCCCCGAGCTCCAGGGTCCGGAGCCCCCGAACCGCTCCCCTGGATGGGGCGGGACGCGATCGGTGGCCAAGGCTCCGGGGGTGGTGGCCCCGCGGCTGCTCCAATCACCGCGCAGCCGAGGGATGGGGCGTGGACGAGCAGGGAAAAGTTCCTGCGGATTTCGAAGGCGGGGCGGGGAGGGGAGCCGGGGGCCCAGCCCTGCAGGAAAGCGGGTTCCAGTCCTGGCCGAGAGTGCGGGCACCAAGCGGACAGACTTGGACCCCCCGCCCCCCCAACCGCTGCCCGGCCATGGCGCCCCCGGGGCTCCTGGTGGCCGGCGCCTCCTTCCTTGCGTTCCGAGGGCTGCACTGGGGGCTGCGGCGGCTGCCCACGCCGGAATTGGCCGCCCGGGACCGCTGGCAGTGGCGGAACCTCTGCGTCTCCCTGGCGCACAGCCTGCTCTCGGGGGCCGGGGCACTGCTCGGGTGCGGGCTTGGGGGTTCGAGGCGCACCGGGCGAGGGCGAGGGGTGGGAGGCTGAGGCCGGGAGACCCGGCGGGCGTCTCCAGAGTTGAGACTGGCGTGGGGGCGCCCACAGAGAGAGCGGGGTCAGGGCCTGGAGAGGCTAACCATGCCCCTCCCTTCCCCCTCCATACCCCAGCCTGTCACTGCACCCTCAGATGGCCGCCGACCCCATCCATGGCCACCCGAGCTGGGCCCTGGTGCTGGTGGCCGTGTCTGTGGGTAAGTCTGCAGGGAAGGCTGGGCCGGTGGGGCGACGGGGGGTTGCGGGGGGCAGCTTCTGCTGTCCTTCGAGGTCCATTCCCCTCCCTCGTGGGGGTTAAACGTTCCTGAAGCTTTTACCAAGGGAAACCTAAGAACTGGGAGAGGGGCGGGGCAGGGCGGGGAGGGGGGAGCTGGAAATCCTCTCTAAGCTGCCCAGGCCCTGAAGCAGCCTAACCTCTACCCCCATGCCCACAGGTTACTTCCTGGCAGACGGAGCTGACCTGCTGCGGAACCAGACCTTGGGCAAGACCTGGGATCTTCTCTGTCATCATTTGGTGGTGAGACTGAGGGGAGAAGCCAGACAGGAGGGAGGAGGGAGCCCTGTCCAACTTGAGCTTCCCAGTCTCTCCTCTTTCTTCTTTTTTTTGAGACAGAGTCTCACTCTGTCACCCAATTTGGAGTCCAGTGGTTCAGCCTCGGCTCACTGCAGCCTTCGCCTCCGGGGTTCAAGCAATTCTCCTCCCTCAGCCTCCCATGTAGCTAGAATTACAGGCACCCACCACCACACCCAAGTAATTTTTATATTTTTACTAAAGATGGGGTTTCTCTATGTTGGCCAGGCTGGTCTCGAAATTCTGACCTCAGGTGATCCACCCACTTCGGCCTCCCAAAGTGACGGGGTTACAGGCATGAGCCACCGCCCCTGGCCCTCTCTTCATTTTTCTATCCTATCATTTCCCACAGAGTCTCTGCCCCCAGCTGGTGCTTGGCTCCCCAGTCTTAGGCTGAGTTAGGGGGAGGAGGTGGCTGCTGGCCACAGCTGGGGAGTCCAGACACCCACCATCCAAGGGCACCTACCATGTGAGCCTAAGGAGTTCGGGTCCCCCCACAGGTGTGCAGTTGATCACGGAAATGTGGAATATGGAGCTTTTCTGAAAAGGGGGTGCCCTAGTATAGGGTGTGGGTATGCGGTATGAAAGCCCTAGGCCAGGTGTAGTGGCTCACGTCTGCAATCCCAGAACTTTGGGAGGCCGAGGCAGGTGGATCACGAGGTCAGGAGATTGAGACCATCCTGACTAATATAGTGAAACCCCGTCTCTACTAAAAATACAAAAATTAGCTGGGTGTGGTGGTGCACGCCTGTAGTCCCAGCTACTCAGGAAGCTGAGGCAGGAGAATCTCTTGAACCAGGGAAGCGGAGGTTGCAGTGAGCCAAGATCACACCACTGCACTCCAGCCTGGTGACAGAGTGAGACTCTGTCTCAAAAAAAAAAAAAAAAAAAGAAAGAAAGAAAGAAAAGAAAGCCCAGGAATGGGAAGTTAAAGGGGTGTTAGGGGATGAGACAGCCCCTCCCTGGGCCAATCCTGGCTCCATCTATGGAAGGGTTGTTTCAAGGCTGCTCAGGGCCCCAGGATAAAGGTAAAAGCATAAAGGTCAGGTGTTTGGGGAGTCCCACAGAGTGCGTGGAAGCCTCTCTTAAGGCCTGGGTTATTGGGACATGATGGCTGGCAGGTTGTGGGGGGTCCTCTGACCTGTGACCCTGGCTCCCAGGTGGTGAGCTGCCTCAGCACCGCTGTTCTGTCTGGCCACTACGTGGGCTTCTCCATGGTGTCTCTGCTCCTGGAGTTGAACTCTGCCTGCTTGCACCTGCGGAAGCTGCTGTTGCTCTCTCGCCAGGCCCCATCCCTGGCCTTCAGCGTGACCAGCTGGGCCTCCTTGGCCACCCTGGCCCTCTTCCGCCTGGTCCCGCTGGGGTGGATGAGTCTGTGGCTATTCCGGCAGCGCCACCAGGTTCCTCTTGCTCTGGTCACCCTGGGTGGAATTGGGCTGGTCACTGTGGGCGTCATGAGCATCATATTGGGGATCCGCATTCTGGTCAATGATGTCCTGCAGTCTCGACCCCATCCACCCAGCCCCGGGCACGAGAAAACCAGGGGGACCAGGACACATCGTGACGATGGACCTGTCACCAGGGACAATTCCACTCTCAGCCTGAAAGACTACAGAGAAGCCATGGGCCCCTCGCTGGGGGAGGTGGGGCCAGGACAAGGAGATGAGGGTCTTCCATGCACAGTCCCCCATCGGGGTGAGGGCCAGACTGGCTCATCAGCATCTCGGTTTCTCTTCCAGCTAACTCACATCCCTTCCCCTTGCTAGGATCTAAGAAGAATAGCTGATGTTGGATAGGTGGGAACCTGGGTTTCTGTTTACTGAAATCCGTCATCAGATGAGTGCCCTTTCCAGCAAATAAACTCAAGAAGTACAGCCAGATCTGTCAGTAAAGGGTGGCAGGAGGCAAGCAGCTGGAAGAAACTGCCAGTGGAGACAGAAGCTCTTTGCTTTAACCCAGGGACATGTCGGGGAAGGTGAAGTCCCACTAGGATCAGAGAGATCTGGTATGGGGCGAGTAGGGACAGAGAAAAGAGATCTCACCTATAACCAAATTCTGGCAGGGGGAGGAAGGTAGAGGAGGTGCTATCTGTCCCGGCAGAGATGGACGTGATAGTTGCCAAGAGACAGAACCTGGGCCACAGCAATTGCTGCTAATATTTCTGGTTCTCAAAGCCACACTCCTGTTTTTCTTTCTTTTTTTTTTCTTTTTTATTTTTTTATGAGATAGCATCTCACTCTGTCACCCAGGCTGGAGTGTAGTGGCACGATTCCAGCTCACTGCAACCTCAGCCTCCTGGGTTCAAGTGATTCTCCTGCCTTAGTCTCCCAAGTAGCTGGGACTACAGGCATGCACCATCAAGACCCGCTAATTTTTGTATTTTTTGGTGGAGAGGTTTCACCATGTTGCCCAGGCTGGTCTTGAACTCCTGACCTCAAGTGATCCACCTGCCTCGGCCTCCCAGAGTGCTGGGATTATAGATATGAGCCACTACGCCCGGCACACACTCCTGTTTTTCTGCTTAACCCTGGTCCTACTGTGTCCTTTTAATTTTTTTAAATTTTTTAATTTTTTTGGTGTCTTTTTACTTTTCGTTTTTTTTTTCTTTTTTTTTTTTCTTTTTTTTTTTTTTTTTTTTTTTTGAGACAAGTTCTTGCTCTGTCGCCCAGGACGGCGTGTAGGACTTGATCTTGGCTCACTGGAATCTCTGCCTCCCAGGCTCAAGCAATACTCCTGCCTCCCAGCTTAGCCTCCCAAGTAGCTAGGACTACAGGTGCACGCCACTGCACCAGGCTAATTTTGGTGTTTTCTTATAGAGACCAGGTTTTGCCATGTTGCCCAGGCTGGTCTCAAACTTTTGCACTCAAGTGATCCACCCACCTCAGCCTCCCAAAGTGCTGGGATTACAGACGTGAGCCACCGTACCTGGCCTCTTTTGACTTTTCAAAGACAATTCGGATTATTAGAGGAATGAACACAGGGCTAAGTCTGTCTTCTTAGGATGGCACTGAAGTCCAGAATCACAGAAGGAACTCAAGCACCCACTTGGGTGCCCAGTACAGAGTTTTCCCAGGCCCAGGCTTTCGTGGAAGAATGAGGGCAGAGGCAGAGCGTGTGAGAGAAGGCTGCAGGAGGATAAAGGAATAGCTGGCCTTCTGGCCGGGCGTGGTGGCTCACGCCTGTAATCCCAGCACTTTGGGAGGCCGAGATGGGAGGATCACCTGAGGTCAGGAGTTCAAGACCAGACTGGTAAACATGGTGAAACCCTGTCTCTACTAAAAATACAAAAATTAGCCAGATACCTGTAATCCCAGCTACTCGGGAGGCTGAGGCAGGAAAATCGCTTGAACCCAGGAGGCAGAGGCTGCAGTGAGCCGAGATCGTGCCACTACACTCCAGCCTGGGCAACAGAGTGAGACTCCGTCTCAAAAGAAAAAAAAAAAAGGAAGAGCTGGACCTTTTCTGAGATTCATTCATAAGCTCTTCCTCCCTGTTGCTTCTGCTGTGTTTTTTTTTTTTTTTTTTTTTTGAGACGGAGTCTCGCTCTGTCACCCAGGCTGGAGTGCAGTGGCCAGATGTCAGCTCACTGCAAGCTCCGCCTCCTGGGTTCACGCCATTCTCCTGCCTCAGCCTCCCGAGCAGCTGGAACTACAGGCGCAGCCACCACGCCCGGCTAGTTTTTTGTATTTTTTTTAGTAGAGACGGGGTTTCACCGTGTTAGCCAGGATGGTCTCGATCTCCTGACCTCGTGATCCGCCCGTCTCGGCCTCCCAAAGTGCTGCTGCTGTGTTTTTTTTTTCTGTTGAACAAGACCGCTTCCTTCCCAGAACATCCAGGTGATGGGAAGTGCCGAGCAGATTAAGGCTGTTCTACTAAACAATGAACTGAGAGAGGCAACCCTTAGCCATCCACAGAAAAGGTACATGAGCAAAAGCAAGAGACAGGAAGATTGTCTTCAAAAAAACCTTGCTAAGAAGCGGAAGTACAGAAAGACACAAAGAATGACAGAGACAGACATACATAGATTGAGCGACAGATAGAAAGACAGAAGGATTATTCGCATAGAGGTGACAGAGGCAAAAAGGGATGGAGGGCAAAAGAGACAGGCCTTAGCAGAAATATGGAGAAAGGCTGTCATAGATCCTGAGAGACACCAACGTCAGAGAACTGATAAAATGGTTATAAACAAAAAGGACCAGAAAAATAGAAATAAAGGCCAACAAGAAGAGACCCCAAGGCTGAAAGGCACCCAGAGTCTAGACAGTGAACTAGAGTGAGTCAGCCCGGCACGGTGGCTCACGCCTGTAATCCCAACACTTTGGGAGGCCGAGGCGGGTGGATCACGAGGTCGGGAGATCCAGACCATCCTGACTAACACGGTGAAACCCTGTCTCTACTGAAAATGCAAAATATTAGCCGGGCATGCTGGCAGGTGCCTGTAGTCCCAGCTACTCAGGAGGCTGAGGCAGAAGAAAGGCAGGAACCCGGGAAGCGGAGCTTGCAGTGAGCTAAGGCCACTGCACTCCAGCCTGGGCGACAGAGCCAGACTCTGTGTCAGAAAAAAAAAAAAAAAAAAGGGCCGGGCGCAGTGGCTCATGCCTGTAATCCCAGCACTTTGGGAGGCCGAGGCAGGCGGATCACGAGGTCAGGAGATCGAGACCATCCTGGCTAACACGGTGAGACCCAGTCTTTACAAAAATATAAAAAATTAGCCGGGCGAGGTGGCGGGCGCCTGTAGTCCCAGCTACTCGGGAGGCTGAGGCAGGAGAATGGCGTGAACCCGGGAGGCGGAGCTTGCAGTGAGCTGAGATCCGGCCACTGCACTCCAGCCTGGGCGACAGAGCGAGACTCCGTCTCAAAAGAAAATAAAGGAAATAGAGTGAGTGACAAGGAGGAACACCCAGGCTCAGGAGCGATGGAGGAAATACTGGCAGATAGAGAGATCAGAAGAGCAAGAGGAGAGGTGGGCACAGAGAAGAGGGGGGATGAGTCCGGGGAGCTGAGAAGCGGAAGAGCAGAAGGCGGAGGAGGCAGTCAGTGGGAAGATTCACCGACGGAAGAGACCAGGAGATACGGGGACTTGGAGGCAGGCAGAAAGACAAAGGACAAACAGCTGCAATGCAAACCTAATGACACAGGCTGACAGTAACCGGTCAGCAGAGACTGGTAGGAAGGTAAGGACGAGTCAGAATCAGGGGTGTCAACTGAGATGCAAATATAGGCAAAGGAGCTGACAAAGAGAATCACAGAGAGAAAAAAAGGAGGAGGGCGCAGAATGATTTAAATATCCAGGCCAGCCGGGCACGGTGGCCCAAGCCTGTAATCCCAGCACTTTGGGAGGCCGAGACAGGCGGATCACGAAGTCAGGAGATCGAGACCATCCTGGCTAACACAGTGAAACCCTGTCTTTACTAAAAGTATACAAAAAACTAGCCGGGGGTGGTGGCGGCGCCTGTAGTCCCAGCTACTCGGGAGGCTGAGGCAGGAGAATGGCGGGAACCTGGGAGGCGGAGCTTGCAGTGAGCTGACATCTGGCCACTGCACTCCAGCCTGGGCGACAGAGCGAGACTCCATCTCAAAAAAATAAATAAATAAATAAATAAAAATAAGTATCCAGGCTGGGCATGGTGGCTCACGCCTGTCATCCCAGCACTTTGGGAGGCTGAGGCAGGCGGATCACCTGAGGTCAGGAGTTCGAGACCAGCCTGGCCAACATAGTGAAACCTCGTCTCTACTAAAAGTACAAAAATTAGCCGGGCGTGGTGGCAGGTGCCTGTAATCCCAGCTACTCAGGAGGCTGAGGCAGGAGAATCGTTTGAACCTGGGAGGCCGAGGTTGTTGTGAGTGGAGATCGTGCCATTGCACTCTAGCAGGGGTGACAGAGTGAGACTCCATGTCAAAAAAAAAAATTGAATATCCAAAGGAAGAACAAAGAAGAGGCAGGAACCCAGAGATGAAGAGAGAAGAAAAAGAAATACCAGGTGTGAAAAAAAAAATGAGAGGGATTGTGAGAAGTCTCCATCATAGAGTCGTAAAAACAGGTGCAAAGGATGAAAATAACGAATCGAGACTGAGGAAATCACAGTCGGAAGGAGCTAAACACAAGCAGAAAATAAGAGCAGAGTATTTAAATGTAATTAGATAAAAACCCAAGAGGCGAAGGTATAGGTAGTGAGCTAGAGAAACAATGTAGAATTTTGTCAGAGTCTGTACTTTTAGAAGTCATATCTTTGCTGGCTGGACATGGTGGCTCATGCCTGTAATCCCAGCACATTGGGAGGCCGAGGTAGGAGGAGTGATTGAGCTGAGGAGTTCAAGTCCAGTCTGGGCAACATATTGAGACCTCCTCTCTACAAAAAAAAAAAAAGTTACTTTCTTTTTTCTTTCTTTTCCTTTTTATTTTTTTTTTGAGACAGAGTTTCATTCTTGTCGCCCAGGCTGGAATGCAGTGGCACATCCTGGCTCACTGCAAAGTCTGTCTCGTGGACTCAAGCGATTCTCCTGCCTCAGCCTCCCTAGGAGCTGGGATTATAGGTACCCATCACCACACCTGGCCAGTTTTTGTATTTTTAGTAGAGACGGGGTTTCACCATATTGGCCAGGCTGGTCTCAAACTCCTGACCTCAGGTGATCCGCCTGCCTTGGGCTCCCAAACTACTGGGGTTATAGGTGTAAGCCAACATGCCGGTCAAAAAAAAATTTTTAAGTAAAAAAAAAAGTAATATCTACAAAACTTAATTTGCCATCTTAACTGAATGCCTTGATGAACAAAAATGTTACCTGCCTTGAGTTTTTTTTTTTTTGGTTGGAATCTCATTCTGCCGCCCAGGCTGGAGTGCAGTGGCGTGATCTCAGCTCACTGCAAGCTCCGCCTCCTGGGTTCACACCATTCTTCTGCCTCAGCCTCCCGAGTAGCTGGGACTACAGGCGCCTGACACCACACCTGTTTTGCCACGCCAATTTTTTTAATTTTTTTAGTAGAGACGGGGTTTCACCTTGTTAGCCAGGATGGTCTTGATCTCCTGACCTTGTGATCCGCCCGCCTCGGCCTCCCAAAGTGCCGGGATTACAGGCTTGAGCCACCGCGCCCGGCCTGCCTTGAGTTTTTAAAGAAAAATAAATGTGACAAACTCATGTGAAGAATCTATTCTTTAAATACGTGTTGAGGTTGATATGAACTGATTCTAAGTCATACACCTTTTCTTTGGCCACTGGTATCCATTTGTGATGGTTTGAGCGAGTGTCCCTCTTGGTAATACTTGGTAGTATCTACAAAGGGCGCCCAAGAACTTGACCATTAGGGAAACATGGCTGTTTCTGCGGATTAACTAGTCAAGCCCATACAGGAAGAGTGAGATGAGCTCCCAGTTGGGGCAGGCAGGAAGAATTTAGGACCACACACAGATTCCTACCAGTGAAACGTGAGGAAGGCAGGACTGGATTTGTGATCACAATGGAGTAAGTAGGCAGAGAATTGGAGTGTGGGCTACATAAAAATGATGTCAATCAAAGAAGAATTGTCAATTAAGACCCTAAGAAAAGGAAGTTCCAAAATGCAGAGGTTAAAAAAAAAAAATGCAGAGGTTGCCAGATGCTACATTTGGTAGGAGGCTGGCTAGCAGAATGGTGCTTTGTCAGACCTCACCGTGGCCCAGGAAAATGGTCCTCAAGACAGACTCCACGCCTACCAAGCGACTTGCTAATGATTTCTTTGTCCTCCAGGAGAGGGAAGGGGTTTTTCTGGATGGGATACATTGATATTTTATGGCCTTGAAACACTACCCTGATTATAAATTAATAAATTGCTATGCAAGTAATTGCATTAATTGCATCAATCTCTTATGAGCCTGGTTACTTGGAGTTACTTTTTGGCTCCAATGGTGTCCTGATTTACAATTCAATGCTAGATTGTGGAGGCTTTGCCTTGGGAAGGTTTCCATCCTGACGTGTCCTGATACCCTCTACAATCAAAAAGCAAATCCTGGCTGGGCTCAGTGGCTCATGCCTGTAATCCCAGCACTGTGGGAGGCTGAGGCTGGCGGATCACTTGAGGTCAGGAGTTCGAGACCAGCCTGGCCAACATGGCAAAACCCCATCTCTACTAAAAATACAAAAATTAGCTGGGCATGGTGGCAGGCGCCTGTAATGCCAGCTACTTGGGAGGCTGAGGCAGGAGAATCATTTGAACTCAGAAGGTGGAGGTTACAGTGAGCCGAGATCATGCCACTGCACTCTAGCCTGGGCAACAGAGCAAGACTGTGTCTCAAAAAAAAAAAAAAGCAAATCCAGGGTCAGGCGAGGTGGTTCATTCCTCTAATTCCAGGGAGGCTGAGGCATGGGCTCAGGAGGTCAAGACTGGCCTGGGTAACATAGCAAAACCTCATCTTTACAAAATTTCTTTTTTTTTTTTTTTGAGACGGAGTCTCGCTCTGTCACCCAGGCTGGAGTGCAGTGGCCGGATCTCAGCTCACTGCAAGCTCCGCCTCCCGGGTTCACGCCATTCTCCTGCCTCAGCCTCCCGAGTAGCTGGGACTACAGGCGCCCGCCACCTCGCCCGGCTAAGTTTTTGTATTTTTAGTAGAGACGGGGTTTCACTGTGTTAGCCAGGATGGTCTCGATCTCCTGACCTCGTGATCCGCCCGTCTCGGCCTCCGAAAGTGCTGGGATTACAGGCTTGAGCCACCGCGCCCGGCCTACAAAATTTCTTTTAAAATTAGCCAGGTGTGGTAGCACAAGCCTATAGTACCAGCTATTTTGGAGGCTGAAGTGATATGATCACTTGAACCTAGGTGGTCAAGGCTGCAGTGAGCCATAATCGGGCCACTGCATTCCAGCCTGGGTGACAGAACAAGACCCTTTCTCTAAAATAAAAATACATAAATAAATAAATAAATAAGCAAACACAATGTATTCAGTAGAATGAACTTAGAGCAAGAGAGTGGATTCAGACAGGTGTTTTTTGTTGTTGTGGTTCTTTTTTTTTTTTTTTTTTTTGAGACACAGTCTAGCTCTGTTGCCCAGGCTGGAGTGCAGTGGCCAGATCTCAGCTCACTGCAAGCCCCACCTCCCGGGTTCACGCCATTCTCCTGCCTCAGCCTCCCGAGTAGCTGGGAGTACAGGCGCCCGCCACCTCGCCCGGCTAATTTTTTTTGTATTTTAGTAGAGACGGGGTTTCACCGTGTTAGCCAGGATGGTCTCGATCTCCTGAACTCATGATCCGCCCGTCTCGGCCTCCCAAAGTGCTGGGATTACAGGCTTGAGCCACCGCGCCCGGCCTTTTGTTTTTGTTTGTTTTGTTTTGTTTTTTTGAGACAGAGTCTCCGTCTGTTGCCCAGGCTGGAGTGTAGTGGTGTGATCTTGGCTCACTGCAAGCTCCGCCTCCCAGGTTCACATCATTCTCCTGCCTCAGCCTCCCGAGTAGCTGGGACTACAGGTGCCTGCCACCACGCCCGGCTAATTTTTTTGTATTTTTAGTAGAGATGGGTTTTACCGTGTTAGCCAGGATGGTCTTGATTTCCTGACCTTGTGATCTGTCCTCCTCAGCCTCCCAGAGTGCTGGGATTACAGGCATGAGCCACCGCACCTGGCTGTTTTGGTTTTTTTTGTTTGTTTTTTTTTTTTGAGACAAGCTGTCACTCTTTCACCCAGGGTAGAGTGCGGTGGGTCGATCTCAGCTCGCTGCAGCCTCCACCTCCCAAGTTCAAGAGATGCTCCTGCCTCAGCCTTCCGAGTAGCTGGGACTACAGGCATGTGCCACCACACCTGGCTAAGTTTTGTATTTTTAGTAGAGACAGGGTTTCACTGTGTTGGCCAGGCTGGTCTTGAACTGCTAACCTCAAGTGATCCGCCCACCTTGGCCTCCCAAAATGTTGGGATTACAGGCGTGAGCCATTACATCCAGTCGGATTCAGAGAGTTTAGAATGATTTTCAGTGCCAAAGGTTGAAACCAAAAGAATCTTGTAGCCAAATTAATCCTCAATCAACAAGAAAATTAAACAGAAAACTTCATAACTGACCTGCCAAAATTTTATCACATAAAATCTGGATTTTGTTGGGCTGCAAATTAGAAGTCCTCATTTTGCAAGAAGCTACATAAGGGAAGTTACTCTTTTGAGAGGAGCTCTTGTGTTGAGATGAAATGTTTATTTAGGAGCATCCCTGGCTGAACATTTGTCAGGCACCATTTATTTATTTATTTATTTATTTATTTATTTATTTATGAGACGGAGTCTCGCATCTTGTCCCTGAGGCTGAAGTGCAGTGGCACAATCTCAGCTCACTGCAACCTCTGCCTTACGGTTTCAAGCGATTCTCCTGCCTCAGTCTCCCAAGTAGCTGGGATTACAGGCACCCACCCATGCCCAGCTAATTTTTTTTTTTTTTTGAGAGGAATCTTGCTCTGTCACCCAGGCTGGAGTGCAGTGCGCAATCTCAGCTCACTGCAAGCTCCGCCTCCCGGGTTCACACCATTCTCTGGCCTCACCCTCCCAAGTAGCTGGGACTACAGGTGTCTGCCACCACGCCCAGCTAATTTTTTGTATTTTTAGTAGAGATGGGGTTTCACTGTGTTAAACAGGATGGTCTTGATCTCCTGACCTCGTGATCCACCCGCCTCAGCCTCCCAAAGTGCTGGAATTACAGCGTGAGCCACTGTGCCCAGCTATGCCCGGCTAATTTTTTGTGTTTTCAGTAGAGACAGGGTTTCACCATGTTGACCAGGCTGGTCTCGAACTCCTGACCTTGTGATTCGCCTTACTTGGCCTCACAAAGTGCTGGGATTACAGGTGTGAGCCACTACACCTGGCCATCAGGCACCTTGTATACATTATCCCATTTAACCTCACACAACAGAGGTTCATCTTATCTTTTGTTTTTGTTTATATGTTTTGAGACAGGGTCTCACCCTGTCACCCAGGCTGGAGTACAGTGGTGCAATCATAGCTCACTGCAGCCTCCAACTCCTGACTCTTGGGCTCAGGCAATCCTCCTGCCTTAGCCTCCTGAGTAGGTGGGATTACAGACATGCATCAGTACACCCAGATAAATTTTTTTTTTAAATAGAGACAGGAGGCTGGGCGTGGTGGCTCATGCCTGTAATCCCAGCACTTTGGGAGGCCAAGGCGGGCGGATTGCAAGGTCAGGAGATTGAGACCATCCTGGCTAACACAGTGAAACCCCGTCTCTACTAAAAATACAAAAAATTAGATGGGTGTGGTGGCAGACACCTGTAATTCCAGCTACTCGGGAGGCTGAGGCAGGAGAATGGCGTGAACCCACTGCAGCCGACCTCATATGAATTTTTAGATTCAATATATTTCTTTTTTTTTTTTTTTTTGAGACGGAGTCTCGCTGTGTCTCCCAGGCTGGAGTGCAGTGGCGTGATCTCAGCTCACTGCAAGCTCCGCCTCCCGGGTTCACGCCATTCTCCTGCCTCAGCCTCCCAAGTAGCTGGGACTACAGGCGCCCGCCACCATGCCCGGCTAGTTTTTTTTGTATTTTTTAGTAGAGACGGGGTTTCACCGTGTTAGCCAGGATAGTCTCGATCTCATGACCTCGTGATCCGCCCCTCTCGGCCTCCCAAAGTGCTGGGATTACAGGCTTGAGCCACCGCGCCCGGCCAGATTCAATATATTTCAATGAAATACTACGGCAGCAGCCCTAGATGGTTCCCCTGTTTCCCTCCCCCATCTCCTCCATCTCCCCAGCACCCCACTCCTGTTTGCTGTTAAGGTGGAAATATTTGGATTCCACACAGTTGGGGTTGGGGAAGGAAGGGCAGGAGTTTGAAGAAAACAATGTTTGGACAAGCTGCTAAGGGGAGCGAGTGAATAGGTAGCAGGACTGGCCTGCGTCAGTGCAGCAGGAATTTGTGGTACTCCAGTGCTGCAGGCTTCTCTATCCTCTTCTAGCAATGCCCTGACCTGGCATCTGGGGCAGAGAGAGCTTCCGTGCCAGCCTCTCAGGCCCCAGGATTAGCAATGCCAACCAGTGAAGGTTTGGGAGATGAGGGAGTCCTCTTAAGGGCACAGATTGGCAGGCTACAGTAAGGGGCAAGGCTTCAGCCAAAGACAGTATTTACTACCAACCGGGCGCAGTGGCTCACGCCTGTAATCCCAGCACTTTGGGAGGCCGAGCTGGGCAGATCATGAGGTCAAGGGATGGAGACCATCCTGGCTAACATGGTAAAACCCCATCTCTACTAAAAATACAAAAAATTAGCTGGGCATGGTGGCAAGTGCCTGTAATCCCAGCTACTCAGGAGGCTGAGGCAGGAGAATCACTTGAACCTGGGAGGTGGAGGTTGCAGAGAGCCGAGATCGTGCCACTGCACTCCAGTCTGGGCGACAGAGTCAGATTCCGTCTCAAAAAAAAAAAAAAAAAAAAAAGCAGAATATGTTCCACAGTACCAAGCTAATTGATGTTCATGTCTACAGAGGAAAGCTGAAATGCACCTCTGCCCTCCACAATTACTGCATTCCTGAAGAGTGCAGAAATCAATACTTGACAAATAGAAGTCTGCCTTTCAAATGGAAACAGCCTGACTTATAAATATCACTCCAGAGGCAATGTATCTGACTTGATGGATGTTTAGTTGTCAGCCGACTCCTACCTTTCTACCTTGAAATTTCTCCATTCTGTGGCCTGTCTATAAAGAAAGAGGCAAAACAGTGTATAGGAAAGCGCCCTGAACCAAACCAAAGACCTCGATTCTGATTCTGGCTGTGCTACAGACTAGCTGAGTATGTATGCCTGGATAAGTTACTTAGCCAGCCCTTGCCCAAACTCCCCATTGCATTAAAAATAGTTTTTAGGCCGGGCATGGTGGCTCACGCCTGTAATCCCGGCACTTTGGGAGGGCCGAGTCAGAAGGATTTCGTGAGGTCAGGAGTTTGAGACCAGCCTGGCCAACATAGTGAAACGCTGTCTCTACTAAAAATACAAAAATTAGCTAGCAGTAGTGGCACCTGCCTGTAATCCAGCTACTCTGGAGGCTGAGGCAGGGGAATCGCTTGAGCCTGGGAGGTGGAGGTTGTGGTGAACCGAGATCGCACCATTGCACTCCAGTCTGGGCAACAGAGTAAGACCCTGTCTGAAAAAGAAAACAAAAGGAATTGTTTTAAAATTTTTACCGTTCTGAAAGCACATTGACATCCTTTGCATTTTTTTTTTCTAATTATTTCACTTTGATTTGTAAATTCTCAACTAGATTGAGGGGCTGTATGGGTTACAATTCCTCTGCATCCTACCCAATAAACTTGGTGGGAATTTCAGACTTTTTGTTTGTTTGTTTTTTCCGAGACGGAGTCTCGCTCTGTAACCCAGGCTGGAGTTCAGTGGCGCGATCTCGGCTCACCGCAACCTCCGCCTCCCGGGTTCAAGCGATTCTCCTGTCTCAGCCTCCCGAGTAGCTGGAACTACAGGTGCATGCCACCACGCCCAGCTAATTTTTGTACTTTTAGTAGAGACGCGGTTTCACCATGTTGGCCAGGCTGGCCTTGGACTCCTGGCCGTAAGCGATCCGCCCGCCTCAACCTCCCAAAGGGCTGCGATTCCAGGCGTGAGCTACCGCCCCCCCCCATGGGCTTGATTCTTTCTGCTCCCCTGTGAACCCTACTGGTTGTCTTTTTTCCTGCTTTATCCCTCGTCCTCGGTAGACAGTGGGCACTCAATAAAGAATGGTTAAATGAATGAATGCGGCCGGGCGCGGTGGCTCAAGCCTGTAATCCCAGCACTTTGGGAGGCCGAGACGGGAGGATCACAAGGTCAGGAGATCGAGACCATCCTGGCTAACCCGGTGAAACCCCGTCTCTACTAAAAAATACAAAAAACTAGCCGGGCGAGGCGGCGGGCGCCTGTAGTCCCAGCTACTTGGGAGGCTGAGGCAGGAGAATGGCGTGAACCCGGGAGGCGGAGCTTGCAGTGAGCTGAGATCCGGCCACTGCACTCCAGCCTGGGCGACAGAGTGAGACTCCGTCTCAAAAAAAAAAAAAAAAAAAAAAAAGAATGAATGCATGAACAAATGACCGTCCTGGAGCTAGTACTGCATTGCACGTATACATTGATGACAACAGACATCGTACAATGCGCAATCTTGGCAAATTTTTTAAAAGCTTCCAGACCGGTCTCTCGCAGGGCGACTCCGGGAGCCTATCACACGCTGAGGTCTGTCGGGGGCCTCAGGAACAGCATCGGAAACGTGGGAGGCGGGGCTTCCCCGACCACACCCCCTTGTATTCAAAGCCTTTCCGCCTGTGGGCCCGCCTCCTCGGCGCAGTGTTCCACTCTAATTGGCCATCTTACCAATCCATCTGAGCACCTCGGCGCCGATTGGATCAACTGCTGAAGTCGGGTTGCGCACTTTCCGGCGCTGGGAACGCGGAGCGGACGCACACTGGCCGCCATTGCGCTGCGGAGAAAGCGGCCTCCTGTGTGAGGGGTTGTGGGGTGCGTGGCAGGCGTTTAAGGCCGGGCTGCGGGAGGCGTGGTCGGGTCGGGCTGAGTGACCGAAGGGGTTCGGCCGGGCGGGGCTGGATGCACTCAGTGTGGCGGGATTGCAGGCCGGGGTCCCGGGACGCCTTTCTGCTGCGCTTCTTGTGGGCCCGGGCCTGTGGTTAGTGAATTTTTCTGTCCCGCCGCTGTCCAGATTCTCCGGGTATGGCCGGAGTATTTCCTTACCGAGGGCCGGGTAACCCGGTGCCCGGCCCTCTAGCCCCGCTACCGGACTACATGTCGGAGGAGAAGCTGCAGGAGAAAGGTGAGTCGAGTGTGGAGCGGCGCGCGAGCCGGAGGCGGGGCGGGTGTTCGCGCGCGCAGGTGGCTGGGGACCCTCCCCGTTTGGGCAGCTCCCGAGGTGACAACTCCCTTGTTAGCCCCATTTAACTTTTTATCAAGTCATTTTAAGCGCGTGTTATCTGCAAGCGCTGATCCAGTAGTGATGGAGACAAAATTCCTGTCCTTACGGGGTTTAAATTACAGCGGGAGAGATAGACAGTAACAAAACCTTGAGGATCTGTAATAAAAATGTCAGGCCGGGCGCAGTGGCTCACACCTGTGATCCCAGCACTTTGGGAGACCCAGGCGGGCGGATCACCTGAGGTCAGGAGTTCGAGACCAGCCTGGCCAACATTGTGAAACCCCATCTCTACTAAAAATACAAAAATTAGTCGTGTGTGGTGGCGCGTGTCTATAATCCCAGCTACTGGGGAGGCTGAGGCAGGTGAATGGCTTGAACCCGGGAGGCGGAGGTTGTAGTGAGCCGAGATCGCTCCATTGCCCTCCAACCTGGGTAACAGAGCAAAACAACGTCTGAAAAAAAAAAAAAAAGTCAGATAGTAATAAATGTGATGAAGGGAAAAATATAAAGTGGTAAGGGAATTGGCAAGGAGTGTTGCTTCCTGCTGGATGCCTGCTCCTCTGTCACACTCACTGACAGGAGCTTACCCTAGGGCAAGAGGTGAAGAGGATTAGGCTGAGGGTGTGCAGTCCTTTAAACTGAGGTGCCTTTGTAGCCCGAAAATGGCAGCAATTGCAGGCGAAGCGCTATGCAGAAAAGCGGAAGTTTGGGTTTGTGGATGCCCAGAAGGAAGACATGCCCCCGGAACATGTCAGGAAGATCATTCGAGACCATGGAGACATGACCAACAGAAAGTTCCGCCATGACAAAAGGGTTTACTTGGGGTAAGGAACATCCTGAAATAACTTCATTTGGAATTTGGTTCTTTTCCCTTTTCCCTGTCCCACAGTCTTGGATAGATGCTCTGTCATTTTGGAACAGGACGCTGCTTTGACAGCTCATCTTGGTGGATATAAGAGAAAGGAGAAAACCAGTAGGAGTCTCTGATAATTTCTACATCTTCCACTTATGCAGTCTGTTTCCCTTCTGTTCCTGATCTGGGCCTGGGACTTTAATTTGTCCTGTTGATGCTGTCATAAGATATCCATGTCGTTGAGCTGTTTGAAGCCCAGAGTGGGATACTGTGCATAGTGGCAGCCTGTCACTCCTCAGGGACCTGAATTCTGTGTTTAGGGTATTTAATTTCAGAGGTATCCCTACTGCTGTTTTTCTGTGGCTGTAAACTGGGTGGGTACAGGTACAGATGTCTTAGCAGATTCCTGCTCTATTTGGACACAAAAACGTTTGCCGTGTAATGAACTGGAAGTTTTGTTTATTTCAAAAAATAGTTTGAGAACTGTGCTGGCTGCTTGGGGTATAGTAGCGAGCAGAGGGTAACAATCTCCGCCTTTCTGCAGCGTGCAGTCTAGTGGCATGACAGACATGAGACAACTGGTGATAGTGAAGTATGGTGAATACTTTATTATGATTTATGAGAAGATACTGAGGGAATAGGATGTGAGACAGCCGCAAAGCTGTCTCCAGAGGGATAGCTGTTGATTTAGAGGAGCTGATACCAGCATTGTGGGACTATGACATTTAAGAAGAGTGCTGAGGCCGGGCGCGGTGGCTCAAGCCTGTAATCCCAGCACTTTGGGAGGCCGAGATGGGCGGATCACGAGGTCAGGAGATCAAGACCATCCTGGCTAACACGGTGAAACCCCGTCTCTACTAAAAAATACCAAAAAAAAAACTAGCCGGGCGAGGTGGCGGGCGCCTGTAGTCCCAGCTACTCGGGAGGCTGAGGCAGGAGAATGGTGTAAACTCGGGCGGCGGAGCTTGCAGTGAGCTGAGATCCGGCCACTGCACTCCAGCTTGGGCGACAGAGCGAGACTCCGTCTCAAAAAAAAAAAAAAGAAGAGTGCTGCAAGATGAAGTTGGAGAGGGAGAGGCAGGGTTTCTGGTTAGGAAGGGCCTATGGGCTAAGTCTGGGAGTTTGGATTGTAAGGTAGGATTTACTGTGGAACATGAACATGTGGCTTCTCTGCATGGGACAGGTAGCAGAACACCTCGTCATTTCTAATAGCCTTCTCTTTTTCTAATGTGCCAGTGCCCTAAAGTACATGCCCCACGCAGTCCTCAAACTCCTGGAGAACATGCCTATGCCTTGGGAGCAGATTCGGGATGTGCCTGTGCTGTACCACATCACTGGAGCCATTTCCTTCGTCAATGAGATTCCCTGGGTTATTGAACCTGTCTACATCTCCCAGTGGGGGTGAGAAAGGCTGAAATATGGTGGGCAGTGGTGGTGGTGGTTGGGGGCAGTGGGTAGAAATGGTTGTGTGATGTTCTTGCCTTCTAGGTCAATGTGGATTATGATGCGCCGAGAAAAAAGAGATAGGAGGCATTTCAAGAGGATGCGTTTTCCCCCTTTTGATGATGAGGAGCCGCCCTTGGACTATGCTGACAACATCCTAGATGTTGAGCCACTGGAGGCCATTCAGCTAGAGCTGGACCCTGAGGAGGACGCCCCTGTGTTGGACTGGTTCTATGACCACCAGCCATTGAGGGACAGCAGGAAGTGAGTGATAGATGGAGATGCTACTCCTGGGAGGAGTTCCGGAAACCCAGAGGGAGTCCTGGGAGATCAGTAGGTGGTATGGTTTGTCTAGCTGCTTACTTGAGGTGGGCCTTTCATTTTCTACCCTAGGTATGTAAATGGCTCCACTTACCAGCGCTGGCAGTTCACACTACCTATGATGTCGACTCTCTACCGCCTGGCTAATCAGCTCCTGACAGACTTGGTGGATGACAACTACTTCTACCTGTTTGATTTGAAGGCCTTCTTTACATCCAAGGCACTCAATATGGCCATTCCTGGAGGCCCCAAATTTGAACCTCTTGTTCGAGACATCAACCTACAGTGAGTTGGAGAGATTACGAATTTTAGACGTTTTGAGTTGGATAAAATGTAATCTTGATCCTTAAAGTCCTGATATAACTTCCAAATTAGTCTGCGCCAGGTGTAGTGGCTCATGCTGTAATCCCAGCACATTGGGAAGCTGAGGCAGGAGGATTGCTTGAGCCCAAAAGTTTGAGCCCAGCCTGGGCAACATGGCAGAACCCTATCTTTACCAAAGTTTTGCCGGGTGTTGTGGCACTCGCAGCTTCCTGTAGTCTCAGTTACTTGGGAGGCTGAGCTGTGGGAGGATTGTCTGAGCCCAGGAGGTCGCAGCTGCAGTGAACCATGATCATGCCATTGCATTCCAGCTTGGGTGATAGAGTGAGACCCTGTCTCAAAAAAAAAAAGTCTGCTTATTCTTGATATTGCACCCTAGGGATGAAGACTGGAATGAATTCAATGATATTAACAAGATTATCATCCGGCAGCCTATCCGCACTGAATACAAGATTGCTTTTCCTTACCTGTACAACAATCTTCCACACCATGTCCACCTCACCTGGTAAGAGACCTGGAACACAACAGTTGGAAAGGAGAAGGCTGGTATTTAGGTTGTGCCAGGGCAGGAAAACTTTGGCTGACTCTTCCTTTCGTTTTAGGTACCATACTCCCAACGTTGTATTCATCAAAACTGAGGATCCTGATTTGCCAGCTTTCTACTTTGACCCTTTGATCAACCCAATCTCCCACAGGCACTCGGTCAAGGTGAGGAAGGGAAGGGACACTTTCCCTCAGCAGTTCTAGGAGAAATGCCTGAGGTTGGCTGAAACGTTACTGAACACTCAAATGGAGGGAGACGTGTTTTCCGTCTTGCTAAGTATTCCCCTTGAGCTATAAGCGAGTTTGAGAATTTAGCATTTGCCTTAAAACACGTCGTTGGTATAATCCTGGTTTCTGTGATTATCCTTCTGGACTTTATGATTCTCCTGTTGGGTGCTTTAGATAATCTGTCCTGGTCTGTCTCTATTATATTTGTTTGTTTTAGTCTTTATATTGAGATGTAGTTAACATACTATACAAGTTACCCATTTAAAGTGTGTAATTTGGTGGTTTTTAGCTTATTCTTAGAGTTGTCCCAACTCTCATGACATGCAATTTGAGAATATTTTCATTACTTGAGAAAGAAACCCTTAGCAGTTACTCTTCATTTCTCCCCAACTTTCTTACACAACCACTAATCTACTTTCTGTCTGTAGATTTGCCTATTCTACACATTTCATATGATAGAATGAAACAGAATCATACACTATGTAGTCTTCAGTGACTGGCTTCTTAAGCTCACCATAATGTTTTCGATGTTCATTTGTGTTCCGTTGTGTCCAAGCCCAGTGTTTGGAGCTTGGGTGGGAGGTGATTGCAGTGTTGTCTGCTGTGGTGTTGGGGCTCTGTTGGGAGGCTTTCTGTTGGTGAGCCAGTTGAGGTGTGAGAAGTGACACCTGCTTTCCTGGTGGCCCTGTCTTGTTCTTTGCTCCCTTGGTTTCCTTTGCGCTGGCACTTCAGGGCTGCTTCTGTCAGACAGCCCAGTTTCCATGGCAGATACAGGCTTTGTGCTTGGCCCCAGATAATTTCCCTCTTAAGTCTGTGCCTAGTTCAACAGGAACTAAACCCTTAGAGGGATTCCTTTTTCAGAGCCAGGAACCGTTGCCGGATGATGATGAGGAATTTGAGCTCCCGGAGTTTGTGGAGCCCTTCCTGAAGGACACACCCCTCTATACAGACAATACAGCCAATGGCATTGCCCTGCTCTGGGCCCCACGGCCCTTCAACCTACGCTCTGGTCGCACCCGTCGGGCCCTGGACATTCCACTTGTCAAGAACTGGTAAGGTTTCTCCCTGGGGCAGGGGGAACAATAGTGGATATATAGGAGAAAAGACTCCAACTAGGTGGGCGTGTAGCCTTTCTTAAAAATTCTTGTTTCCATAAAAGTGGCAGACAACCCAAGGCTTGCATTCTTTAGCAGAGTGCCTGGAAGAAGCGATGGCTGAACTCTGGTGGGCTTATTTTCCCAGGTATCGGGAGCACTGTCCTGCCGGGCAGCCTGTGAAAGTGAGGGTCTCCTACCAGAAGCTGCTTAAGTACTACGTGCTGAATGCCCTGAAGCACCGGCCTCCGAAGGCTCAGAAGAAGAGGTGAGGCGCCCTGGGGCCCTGTGCAGACTTTGGTTCCAGAGATATCAGTAGGCTGACTCTCACTCTCCATGTTCCCACCTCAGGTATCTGTTCCGCTCCTTCAAAGCCACCAAATTCTTTCAGTCCACAAAGCTGGACTGGGTGGAGGTTGGGCTCCAGGTTTGCCGCCAGGGCTATAACATGCTCAACCTCCTCATTCACCGCAAAAACCTCAACTACCTGCACCTGGACTACAACTTCAACCTCAAGCCCGTGAAAACGCTCACCACCAAGGTGCTGCACTGGTCCCGAGGGGCCTCCGGGGTGTCAGGGCGGACAGCTGTTTTGCTCTGGCTGCTGACGAAGGCAGACATCCAGTTGGGTCTGTTGCTCATTCATGTTCGTTCTTTTTGGTTTTTTTTTTTGCATCTTCTCCAGGAAAGAAAGAAATCGCGTTTTGGGAATGCTTTCCACCTGTGTCGGGAAGTTCTGCGTTTGACTAAGCTGGTGGTGGATAGTCACGTGCAGTATCGGCTGGGCAATGTGGATGCCTTCCAGGTGAGGTTAGGTATTCCCAACCCCTGCCTGGGTGAGGAGGCTGGAGGAAGCCTGTGCTGACCGTGGAGCTGTTTTAAGGTCCAGGTCTGACAGGGCAATTGTCTTGCAGCTGGCGGATGGATTGCAGTATATATTTGCCCATGTTGGGCAGTTGACGGGCATGTATCGATACAAATACAAGCTGATGAGACAGATTCGCATGTGCAAGGACCTGAAGCATCTCATCTATTATCGTTTCAACACGGTGAGACCCTGACTCTACTGACTTGCTTTCTTTGAGACAGAGTCTTACTCTTGTCGCTCAGGCTGGAGTGCAATGGCACGATCTCAGCTCACTGCAGCCTCTGCCTCCTGGGTTCAAGCAATTCTCCTGCCTCAGCCTCCCGAGCAGCTGGGATTACAGGTGCCCGCCACCTGTAATCTAGCTTTTTTTTTTTTTTTTAATTTTTATTTATCTATTTTTTTTTTGAGACTGTCTTGCTCTGTTGCCCCGGGGGAATGCAATGGCACGATCTCGGCTCACCACAATCTCTGCCTCCCGGTTCAAGCGATTCTCCTGCTTCAGCCTCCCGAGTAGCTGGGACTACAGGCGCGCACCACCATGCTTGGCTAATTTTTGAATTTTTAGTAGAGATGGGGTTTCACTATGTTAGCCAGGCTGGTCTTGAACTCTTGACCTCAGGTGATCCACCCTCCTTGGTCTCCCAAAGTGCTGGGATTACCAGCGTGAGCCACTGTACGCAGCCTTACTGGACTTACTTTCTCACATCTTTTTTCATTTATACATGTAGACAGGGCTCTTTCCAGGGACCTATTTGGAGACCAGCTATGAGTGTATCCTTACTGCCCCTTTAAATTCACATGGGCAGTCTTAGTTCCTGGTTTTTGCCTTAAGGTTTCTCATTTACCCTTTTGTTTTAGATGTTGTTTAGATGTTGAGGACCCAGAGTTGTTTTTTTCTTTTTACTCCTCTACTGCCATCCATATATTTGTCTGTATGTATTTTTTTTTTTTTTTGAGACGGAGTCTGGCTCTGTCACCCAGGCTGGAGTGCAGTGGCGCGATCTCGGCTCACTGCAAGCTCCGCCTCCCGGGTTTACACCATTCTCCTGCCTCAGCCTCCCGAGTAGCTGGGACTACAGGGGCCCGCCACCTCGCCCGGCTAGTTTTTTGTATTTTTTAGTAGAGACGGGGTTTCACCGTGTTAGCCAGGATGGTCTCGATCTCCTGACCTCGTGATCCGCCCGTCTCGGCCTCCCAAAGTGCTGGGATTACAGGCTTGAGCCACCGCGCCCGGCCTGTATGTATATTATACATATATGCCCCACCTCTGCCCAGGTTTTTGTTGCTGTTTAAATGCATTGCTAACTTGTGTTCTTAACTTCTGCTTGGGATTATAGGGCCCTGTAGGGAAGGGTCCTGGCTGTGGCTTTTGGGCTGCTGGTTGGCGAGTCTGGCTGTTTTTCATGCGTGGCATTACCCCTTTGTTGGAGCGATGGCTGGGCAACCTCCTGGCCCGGCAGTTTGAAGGTGAGTGGTTTTCTCTGTGTCCAACTTCTCCTGTTACTGCTTCAAAGCTACCTCTCGTTGTCTGAGTCTATTCCCTGCTCTTGTATGAGCACCCCTTCCTACTGGATTGCCTTTAGGTTCAGTTCTCAAAATGAGTCTGACCTAGTTTTCTATTTCTTGGGCTTCCTTCTGGGGCCTTGAGAGGCAATCATGCACTTGCAGGAGTGGACATTCTTCAGAAGCGTAGTTGTGAATGTTTAAGGTAGCTCATCTTTTTGCATATGCTGGGCACATGGACGCTTTGTTAATACCTAATTTTATTGTGACCATAATAAGTGAGGGACATGAAGGTAGAGACCCTTACTGAAAGCAAGGAATCATGCTTGTAATCCCCTTGGGATACTCTACTTCTAGGTCGACACTCAAAGGGGGTGGCAAAGACAGTAACAAAACAGCGAGTGGAGTCACATTTCGACCTGGAGCTGCGGGCAGCTGTGATGCATGATATTCTGGACATGATGCCTGAGGGGATCAAACAGAACAAGGCCCGCACAATCCTCCAGCACCTCAGTGAGGCCTGGCGCTGCTGGAAAGCCAACATTCCCTGGAAGGTGGGCGTCTCTGCATTTCCTTGGAGGGGTGAACATCGTCTTTAGGTCAGGATCACCACTCTGGGACTCATGAAGGGCCTATCTGGCTCCCACCTCTTTTCTTTTCTCTTTTAGAGAGGTGCTTGCTGTGTTGCTTAGGCTGGCCTCAAGCTCAAGCTCCTGAGCTTGAGCAGTCCTCCTCAGCCTCCTGAGTAGCCGGGACTACAGGTGTGCACCGCAGCACCTGCTTTATCCCGGCTTGATTGTGCTTTTGGACTTTTAGGTCCCTGGACTGCCAACGCCCATAGAGAATATGATCCTTCGATATGTGAAGGCCAAGGCTGACTGGTGGACCAACACTGCCCACTACAACCGAGAACGGATCCGCCGAGGGGCCACTGTGGACAAGACTGTGTGTAAAAAGAACCTGGGCCGCCTCACCCGGCTGTATCTGAAGGCAGAACAGGAGCGGCAGCACAACTACCTGAAGGTTGGGCAGAGTAGGCTGGGCTGGCTGTGAGCGGTCGGGGAGTGGGCATGAGGGAGGACTGCAGAGTTGTGACTGAACCTTGTTCTCGGGGGAGCGGGCTATAGCGGGAGGCTAATTTCATGTCCACCTTGCAGGACGGGCCTTACATCACGGCGGAGGAAGCAGTGGCAGTATATACCACCACAGTGCATTGGTTGGAAAGCCGCAGGTTCTCACCCATCCCATTCCCCCCACTCTCCTATAAGCATGACACCAAGTTGCTCATCTTGGCATTGGAGCGGCTCAAGGAAGCTTATAGGTGAGTATTAGGGTAGATAGGTTCCTGCTGGGAAGGTGACAGCAGGGAATAGCATCACCCTCAGAGTCCAAAGAAAGAAGGTGTAGCCCCAGTCTCTTCTGGGTTTACTTCCTCCTGGTTTTCCCATTCACCGTTCCCATTGCCTTATCAGTGTGAAGTCTCGGTTGAACCAGTCACAGAGGGAGGAGCTGGGTCTGATTGAGCAGGCCTACGATAACCCCCACGAGGCGCTGTCCCGCATCAAGCGTCACCTCCTCACACAGAGAGCCTTCAAAGAGGTGAGTGAGAGCCTCCCAAGTTTTCTTTTTGGTTCTGCCTTTCATTCTTGGTAGAACCAAAGGTAGCAGGTTGCCTCAGGTGATTGGTGTGAACCAGCCTCCTTGTACCACAGGTGGGCATTGAGTTCATGGATCTCTATAGCCACCTGGTTCCAGTATACGACGTAGAGCCACTGGAGAAGATAACTGATGCCTACCTGGACCAATACCTGTGGTATGAAGCCGACAAGCGCCGCCTGTTCCCACCCTGGATTAAGCCTGCTGACACAGAACCACCTCCACTGCTTGTTTACAAGTGGTGCCAAGGTAGAACTTTCCTGAGATTGCCCTGTGAGGAATGGGGGATGAATTTAGTTCTGTGTCAAAATTCTCATCTGGGCAGCATGATTGGTTTACTCTCCTGATGCATGGTAGTAAAAGGAAGTAGTGTTCCTGTTAAACTGAGGAAAGCCCATAGTTAAAGCAATCCGGATGACTACGTGGAATGGTAGTGGGATTGGTTGTGGAAGGTGACGATAGTTACTGTGGGGCTAGTCCTGAAAGAGGATTTCTAACCTGCTGGAGACCTGCCTTGCTACTCCTCAGGCATCAATAACCTGCAGGACGTGTGGGAGACAAGTGAAGGCGAGTGCAATGTCATGCTGGAGTCCCGCTTTGAGAAGATGTATGAGAAGATCGACTTGACCCTGCTCAATAGGCTGCTGCGCCTCATCGTGGACCACAACATAGCTGACTACATGACAGCCAAGAACAATGTCGTCATCAACTATAAGGTATGTCTCAGGCACAGTAGCACGAAGTTGTGTGTGGAATGGTTGTCTGGCCCACTGACTCAAAATTTGCTGCGGGGGAGGCCGAGTGCAATGGTTCACGCCTGTAATCCCAGCACTTTGGGAGGCTGAGGCGGTTGGATCACAAGGTCAGAAGGTGGAGACCAGTCTGGCCAACATGGTGAAACCCTGTTTCTACTTAAAAAAATACAAAAATTAGTTGAGTGTGGTGGGTGCCTGTAATCCCAGCTACTTGGGAGACTGAGGCGGGAGAATCACTTGAACCCAGGAGGCGGAGGTTGCAGTGAGCTGAGATTGCGCCACTGCACTCCAGCCTGAGGGACTGAGCATAACTCCACCTTGGAGGGGAGCCGGGGGAATAGAATTTGCTGAGGGGAGAACAAAAGAGGTTGACCCTGGAGAATCCTGGGACATGGCTCAGGTTGTTAAGAATTGTCATTCTTTCTTTCTAGGACATGAACCATACGAATTCATATGGGATTATCAGAGGCCTGCAGTTTGCCTCGTTTATCGTGCAGTATTATGGCCTGGTGATGGACTTGCTTGTATTGGGTTTGCACCGAGCCAGTGAGATGGCTGGGCCCCCTCAGATGCCAAATGACTTTCTCAGTTTTCAGGACATAGCCACTGAGGCTGCCCACCCCATCCGTCTCTTCTGCAGATACATTGATCGCATCCATATTTTTTTCAGGTGAGGGCTTACCTGGATTCCTAGCCTTGCAGGGTACTGAGGCATATGCTTTGCCTCTGAAATCAGCTATTGTAGCTGAGTTGACTTAACTGCTGTTGGGGCTTTAAAATGGAATGAAGCCCGGGGAGGGTGGGGGTAGGATGGGGTGGGGTCTCCGTCTGTGGAGCTGGAGGACCCGTGGGGTCCCAGATCTCAAGTGTATTAGGGCCTCAGCGGTGTACTTGGTCTGGTGTAGGTTCACAGCAGATGAAGCTCGGGACCTGATTCAGCGTTACCTGACAGAGCACCCTGACCCCAACAATGAAAACATCGTTGGCTATAATAACAAGAAGTGCTGGCCCCGAGATGCCCGCATGCGCCTCATGAAACATGATGTTAACTTGTGAGTCCAGGCTGGGGCTGTGTGAGCTGGAAGGACATAGGCTAAGGGCCCAGAGAGGGCATACCTGAGGCTGTGTCCTGGGTGGGAGACGTGTGGCTGTGGCAGGATATCATCAGTTGGCCTTTGAAGGGAAGTTCCTTCCGAGAAACTGATGTGACCATACGGTTCTCTGGGCAGAGGCCGGGCAGTGTTCTGGGACATCAAGAACCGCTTGCCACGGTCGGTGACGACAGTTCAGTGGGAGAACAGCTTCGTGTCTGTGTACAGCAAGGACAACCCCAACCTGCTGTTCAACATGTGTGGCTTCGAGTGCCGCATCCTGCCGAAGTGTCGCACCAGCTATGAGGAGTTCACCCACAAGGACGGGGTCTGGAACCTGCAGAATGAGGTACAGCCTGGGAGGGGCTGGGAGTGACATGAGTGCGCCTGCGCTTGCTGGGTGAGTGGGAGCCAGGAACACGGGCATCCCTTGTCCTTGTCAGTCACCGGAGCCTTGTTGGGTGGAAAGGCTTAGTGGTGAACACAGTTGGCTCTTGCTTCTATGGGAGTTCCTCAGACAAAGTAACCTTGACTTTGTGGTTTAGGTTACTAAGGAGCGCACAGCTCAGTGTTTCCTGCGTGTGGATGATGAGTCAATGCAGCGCTTCCACAACCGTGTGCGTCAAATTCTCATGGCCTCTGGCTCCACCACCTTCACCAAGGTACAAGGCCGTCATCCCCAGCTTCCCTCTTGTCCTCTGCTGTCCTCTGCTCATCTCACATCCCTTTCACTTCCCCTGATGGCTTCTCCTTCCTTCTCCACTTTGCTTAGTGTGCCAGTTTCCATGCTCTGTGCAGTAGCGGCTTACAGTGTCAGGTCACTTTATAGTTATTTTCTGAGAATTCCTTGTAGGAATTCTGCAGTCTCCTTCTTACGGAGTTGTGATGATTCTAAATTAAGGCAACAGTAAAAGTTGGATTTATTATTTTGAACAGAAAAACATTATTTTTGCACTTTCTTAGGGGCTTGTCTAAATTATGTTAACCAGTAGCATAGAGAACCTGTGAAAAAGCAGCTCTCGTAGGCATCTCAGAGTTTGTTTCTCCTTCACTTACCTTTAGAGGCCCAGCTGAAGGCAACTGGAATTGAGAAAGAAAAATCTGAGGAATTTCGAACTATGTATATTGAAGTTTTCACAAGATTTAAAAAGTTACCTTGGCCAGGCACAGTGGCTCATGCCTGTAATCCCAGCACTTTGGGAGGCCGAGGCTGGTGGATCACCTGAGGTCAAGAGTTTGAGACCAGCCTGGCTGACGTGAAAATACAAAAATTAGTTCTGCTAAAAATACAAAAATTAGCCTGACCTGGTGGCAGGTACCTGTAATCCCAGCTACTTAGGAGGCTGAGGCAGGAGAATCGCTTGAATCCAGGAGGCAGAGGTTGCTGTGAGCGGAGATCTTACCATTGCACTCCAGCCTGGGCAACAGAGCAAGAACTCTATCTCCAAAGAAAAAAAAAAAAAGTTACCTCACTCTGGTTTCCATTAGAGTAACTGTTAACTATAACATTTTTCTTGTATTTGAACGTTCACATCTCAAAATGTGTAGCATTTACATGCACAGAATGTTTTCTGTTTTTTAGTAAGTCTTTTGTTAAGGATACGTTCTATTATGTTTTAGAACTATTGCATTATGGTTGAGTTTCCTTTATCCAAAATTCTTAGGACCAGAAATGTTTTGGATTTCAGGGTTTTTTTTTTTTTAATATTTTCATTATTATTATTACAGACAGGGTCTCACTCTGTCACTTAGGTTGAAGTGCAGTGGTGCTATCGTAGCTCACTGCAGCTCAAGTGATTGTCACACCTCAGCTTCCCAAGTATCTGGGACCACAGGTGCATACTCCACCATGCCTGGCTAATTTAAAATATTTTTTTTTTTTTTTTTTGAGATGGAGTCTTGCTCTGTCACCTAGGCTGGAGTGCAGTGGTGCGATCTCGGCTCACTGCAAGCTCCGCCTCCCAGGTTCACACCATTCTCCTGCCTCAGCCTCCCGAGTAGCTGGGACTACAGGCGCCTTACACCACGCCCAGCTAATTTTTTGTATTTTTTTTAGTAGAGACGGGGTTTCACCTTGTTAGCCAGGATGGTCTCTGTCTGCTGACCTTGTGATCCGCCCACCTCAGCCTCCCAAAGTACTGGGATTACAGGCGTGAGCCACTGCGCCCGGCCTGATTTTTAAATTTTTTGTAGAGCTGGGATCTCACTCTCTTGTCCAGGCTGGTCTCAAACTCCTTGGGTTCAAGTAGTCCTCCTGCCTTAGCCTCTCATAGTGCTGGCTTATAGGTGTGAGCCGCCATGCCCAGCCTCGAAATATTTTCGTTATACTTACAGGTTCAGCGTCCCTAATCCAAAATCTAAAATGCACCAATGAGCATTTTCCTTGAGCATCATGTTGGTGCTCAGAATGTTGGGACTCAAAACGTTTCAGCTTTTTGAGCATTTGGGTTTTAGATTAACCTGTGTCTGGGAATCTGCGAGAGCACCAGAGTTAATGATTGCTCTAGCCCAGCTTGGAAGTGGAGGAGGAAAGGATTCCTGAAAGAAGTAGCATGTGATGAGGCAGGTGAGGGAGGGCGTTCCTTTAGCCAGAAGTGTGGCGATATAACTAGCTTGGTGTACATGGGACTAAGGAAAGTTCAAGGTTTGTTGGAGTAAACTGTGGAATTGGGAATGTTAAGAGATGAGGCTGGATAAATAGTGGAGAGCCATATCATAGAGGGCATTGCACACCTTAGGAAGAATTATGTAAGGGTCTTAAACACAGAGTGACTTTGTCAGATTTGTTTTCCTTTTTTTTTTTTTTTTTTAACTTCCCACATTACAGATGTAGACTTTGTCCGATTTCTGTGTTAGATGATTCACTCTTGCAGCTGTGAGAAAGATGGACCTGAAAGGATAGGATGAGTGACCATGTTTGGGGACCACTGAAGAAGTCCAGATAAAAATGATGAGAGCGGCCGGGTGCCATGGTCGTGCCTGTAATCCCAGCACTTTGGGAGGCCGAGGTGGGCGGATCACCTGAGGTCAGGAGATTGAGACCATCCTGGCTAACACAGTGAAACCCCGTCTCTACTAAAAAATACGAAAAATTAGCTGGGCGTGGTGGCGGGCACCTGTAGTCCCAGCTCCTCAGGAGGCTGAGGCAGGAGAATGGTGTGAACCCGGGAGGCGGAGCTTACAGTGAGCCGAGATCACGCCACTGCACTCCAGCCTGGGTGACACAGCAAGACTCCGTCTCAAAAAAAAAAAAAGATGAGAGCAGGCCGGGTGCAGGGGCTCACGCCTGTAATCCCAGCACTTTGGGAGGCCCAGGCGGTTGGATCACCTGAGGTCAGGAGTTTGAGACCAGCCTGACCAACATGGGGAAACCCCTTCTCTACTTAAAATATGAAAATTAGCCAGGCGTTGTGGTGCATGCCTGTAATCCCAGCTACACAGGAGGCTGAGGCAGGAGAATCGCTTGAACCCAGGAGACAGAGGTTGCAGTGAGCTGAGATCCTACCACTGCACTCCACCCTGACAATGGGGTGAGACTCTGTCTCCAGAAAAATATATAAATCAGTAAAAATGATGAGAGCAGTGAAAGTAGAGGTAGGAAGAGGGGAACAGGTTTGATAAGAAGTTAGCAGGTAAAATCAGCAGAACTTTGTGGTCATGGGATGCTGAAAGAAAAGTGAAAAATGATGTGCAGATGTTGGCATGGGTGACTAGGTGGATGTTAGTGCCACCAACTGGAAGACTACATGAACAAGAGCAGGTTTAGGACAGAAGATAGAAAAATCTAGTTGAGGATATATAAAGTTGGAAGTTCTGAGAACATTTAGATGGAGGTGTCCAGCAGGCGTCTGTTTATACCATATTTCTTCAGTTCCAAGATACGTATTTAAGTACATGTATACACGTATGTGTAGATTCCCCCGCTACCTTAGTGGTGCCTCTTTAATTGATGATCTGTGAGATTTGATTTAAAAAGTATGAGTTTGACATTCCAGAGAGAAATGAAACTAGAAAGGGAAGAGCAGTCAGGGATAACTTAGGGGTTCCGAGGTGAGTAGCAATCTGAAGAAGCATGGAGGATAGGTCTGGATCAAAGATGTAGATTTAGGAGTCTATCAGTACAAGGTTGAAAGCTCAAGAATGAGTGACATCACCCAGGGACAGTGTAGAGTGAGAAGAGGAGAGGGACAGATTTGGAACTGTGGGGAATACCGAGATTAAGTGTGGCCAGAACCTGTGGGAGAGTGCTGGGTCTTGGAACCAAGGCCTTCAGGAACATGTGTCCAGAAATGGGGTGGATGCTTAGCAGTGTCAGTTGCCTAAGAGCATTGGGTTAGATAAGGACTGAAAAGTAGCCATTGGATTTGGCAGTTAGATAAGAACTGAAAAGTAGCCATTGGATTTGGCAGTTAGGACGTCATTGGTGACCTTAGCAGGAGCTGTTACAGAAATAGTAGGGATGGAAGCCAGATGGCAGTGGGTGAGGCTTCATGGAAAGTGAGTGAGTGGAGACAGCAAGGACAGTCTGTTTGCCAGTTGAAGAGAAGGAAGGACATCAGATGCCACCTAGCGGGAGCTGTAAGTCAATGCAGGTGTTTGAATGGCAGTGACCTGAGTATGTTTTAATTAAGGAGCCCAGTAGCAGTTCAGTGTACAATAGAAAAGTGTGGTAACTGGCCGGACGCAGTGGCTCCCACCTGTAATCCCAGCACTTTGGGAGGCCGAGGTGGGCGGATCACCAAGTAAGGAGTTCAAGACCAGCCTGGCCAATATGGTGAAACCCCATCTCTACTAAAAATAAAAAAATTAGGGCCGGGCGCGGTGGCTCAAGCCTGTAATCCCAGCACTTTGGGAGGCCGAGACGGGCGGATCACAAGGTCAGGAGATCGAGACCATCCTGGCTAACACGGTGAAACCCCGTCTCTACTAAAAGTACAAAGAAAACTAGCCGGGCGAGGTGGCGGGCGCCTGTAGTCCCAGCTACTCGGGAGGCTGAGGTTGGAGAATGGCGTAAACCCAGGAGGCGGAGCTTGTAGTGAGCCGAGTTCGCGCCACTGCACCCCAGCCTGGGTGACAGAGCAAAGACTCCGTCTCAAAAAAAAAAAAAATAAAAAAATTGGCTGGGCGTGGTGGCGGGTACCTGTAATCTCAGCTGCGTGGGAGGCTGAGGCAGGAGAATTGCTTAAACCTGAGAGGTGGAGGTTACAGTGAGCCAAGATCGTGCCACTGCACTCCAGCCTCGGCAACAGAGCAAGACTCCGTCTCGAGGAAAAGAAAAAAAGAACAGTAGGTAATTGATGCGCAGAGGTGCAGAGGGTCTCACTAGGGATAGAATGAAGAGCAAGCAGAAGACAAATCCTCTGAACCTAACAGGAAAGTGGTCTGGATATAGAGGAGGTTAGTGGGAAGCTGTAACAGGAGTTTGAGTTTTTCAGCTTCAGTTGGGCTGGAGTGAGGGGAGAGTTGTGTGTCGTGAATTTGATGGTGTTAGGGTATGATGATTGCTGAAGAAACAGAGACTGGAAGGCGTGTTGAGAGCTCAGGTGGGTTTTGGGCAGACAGCTCTAAGTAAGCATTTGTTTTTCCCAGAATCACTTAGTTACGCAGTGACAGGGATGGAGAAGGTGGATAGATTATACTGGTGATTAAGGAATAGAGTTTTGTTAGAAGACAGTTGTGGAGTGGTAAAGGATTGGGTGCAAGGGAATCAAGAGTGCAGGACCCAGCTGAGCGTGGTGGCTCACGCCTGGAATCCCAGCACTTTGGGAGGCCGAGGCGGGTGGATCACAAGGTCAGGAGATCGAGACCGTCCTGGCTAACGTGGTGAAACTCTGTCTCTACTAAAAATACAAAAAATTACCCGGGTGTGGTGGCGGGCACCTGGGAGGCTGAGGCAGGAGAATGGCGTGATCCCGGGAAGCGGAGCTTGCAGTGAACTGAGATCACGCCACTGCACTCCAGCCTGGGCGACAGAGCAAGACTCCGTCTCAAAAAAAAAAAAAAGAGTGCTGGACCCCACTGGGATCCTGGAATAGGGGAGAGAAGAGAGAGCAGAAAAGGCCATTGGCCTGGAAAGAATTGTAGGGATCAGGGAACTATATAAGAAGTTAGAGGCTGAGGAGTGGAGGAGTGCTGAGAGGCTGAGGAGTGGAGGAGGGTGAGGAGGGTGAGAGGGTGAGGAGTGGAGGAGGGTGAGAGGGTGAGGAGTGGAGGAGGGTGAGAGGGTGAGGAGTGGAGGAGGGTGAGAGGGTGAGGAGTGGAGGAGGGTGAGAGGGTGAGTGGAGGAGTGCTGAGAGGCTGAGGAGTGGAGGAGGGTGAGACGGTGAGGAATGGAGGAGGGTGAGAGGCTGAGGAGTGGAGGAGGGTGAGAGGGTGAGGAGTGGAGGAGGGTGAGAGGGTGAGGAGTGGAGGGAGGTGAGAGGGTGAGGAGTGGAGGAGGGTGAGGGTGAGGAGTGGAGGAGGGTGAGAGGGTGAGGAGTGGAGGAGGGTGAGAGGGTGAGGAGTGGAGGAGTGCTGAGAGGGTGAAGAGTGGAGGAGGGTGAGAGGGTGAGGAGTGGAGGAGGGTGAGGAGTGGAGGAGGGTGAGGAGTGGAGGAGGGTGAGAGGGTGAGGAGTAGAGGAGGGTGAGACGGTGAGGAGTGGAGGAGGGTGAGAGGGTGAGGAGTGGAGGAGGGTGAGAGGGTGAGGAGTGGAGGAGGGTGAGAGGGTGAGGAGTGGAGGAGGGTGAGAGGGTGAGGAGTGGAGGAGGGTGAGAGGGTGAGGAGTGGAGGAGGGTGAGAGGGTGAGGAGTGGAGGAGGGTGAGAGGGTGAGGAGTGGAGGAGGGTGAGAGGGTGAGGAGTGGAGGAGGGTGAGAGGGTGAGGAGTGGAGGAGGGTGAGAGGGTGAGGAGTGGAGGAGGGTGAGAGGGTGAGGAGTGGAGGAGGGTGAGAGGGTGAGGAGTGGAGGAGGGTGAGAGGGTGAGGAGTGGAGGAGGGTGAGAGGGTGAGGAGTGGAGGAGGGTGAGAGGGTGAGGAGTGGAGGAGGGTGAGAGGGTGAGGAGTGGAGGAGGATGAGGAGTGGAGGAGGGTGAGGAGTGGAGGAGGGTGAGGAGTGGAGGAGGGTGAGGAGTGGAGGAGGGTGAGAGGGTGAGGAGTGGAGGAGGGTGAGAGGGTGAGGAGTGGAGGAGGGTGAGGAGTGGAGGAGGGTGAGAGGGTGAGGAGTGGAGGAGGGTGAGAGGGTGAGGAGTGGAGGAGGGTGAGAGGGTGAGGAGTGGAGGAGGGTGAGAGGGTGAGGAGTGGAGGAGGGTGAGAGGGTGAGGAGTGGAGGAGGGTGAGAGGGTGAGGAGTGGAGGAGGGTGAGAGGGTGAGGAGTGGAGGAGGGTGAGAGGGTGAGGAGTGGAGGAGGGTGAGAGGGTGAGGAGTGGAGGAGGGTGAGAGGGTGAGGAGTGGAGGAGGGTGAGGAGTGGAGGAGGGTGAGGAGTGGAGGAGGGTGAGAGGGTGAGGAGTGGAGGAGGGTGAGAGGGTGAGGAGTGGAGGAGGATGAGGAGTGGAGGAGGGTGAGGAGTGGAGGAGGGTGAGAGGGTGAGGAGTGGAGGAGGGTGAGAGGGTGAGGAGTGGAGGAGGGTGAGGAGTGGAGGAGGGTGAGAGGGTGAGGAGTGGAGGAGGTGAGTGGAGGAGGGTGAGGAGTGGAGGAGGGTGAGAGGGTGAGGAGTGGAGGAGGGTGAGAGGGTGAGGAGTGGAGGAGGGTGAGAGGGTGAGGAGTGGAGGAGGGTGAGAGGGTGAGGAGTGGAGGAGGGTGAGAGGGTGAGGAGTGGAGGAGGGTGAGAGGTGAGGAGTGGAGGAGGGTGACAGGGTGAGGAGTGGAGGAGGGTGAGAGGGTGAGGAGTGGAGGAGGGTGACAGGGTGAGGAGTGGAGGAGGGTGAGAGGGTGAGGAGTGGAGGGAGGGTGGGGAGTGGAGGAAGGTGAGAGGCTGAGGAAGCGGTTGGCTCTAGCACAGGCTCTGGAGTCAGGTGGGTTCACATCATACCTTTGTCATGTTACTAGTTGGGATCTTGGGACAATTGCCCATGTTGGGCCTCAATTCCCTCATCTGTAAAATAGGGATACTGATAAGACCTAGCTCAGACGGCTTTTGTGAGAATTAAATGAAATAGGGTATTTAGTGAACCATACTACTTGATAAATTGCTTGATAAAGCTGGGCACGGTGGCTTATGCCTGCAATCCCAGCACTTTTGGAGGCCGAGGTGGGAGGACTGCTTGAGCTCAGGAATTCGAGACCAGCTTAGGCAACATAGCAAGATCCTATTTATATTTAAAAATAAATAAATAGGCTGGGCACGGTGGCTCCCGTCTGTAATCCCAGCACTTTGGGAGGCCAAGGTGGGTGGATCACGAGGTCAGGAGTTCGAGACCAGCCTGGCCAATATGGTGAAAGTCCGTCTTTACTAAAAATACAAAAATTAGCATGGTGTAGTGGTGTGCACCTGTAGTCCCAGCCACTTGAGAGGCTGAGGCAGAAGAATTGCTTGAACCTGGGAGACAGAGATTGCAGTGAGCCGAGAACATGCCACTGCACTCCCGCCTGGGCAACAGAGAGAGACTGTCTCTCAAAAAATAAATAAATAAATAAATAATATAAATTAAGATAGATTTTAAAAATATGTTTAAAAAGCTATATTGGCTATGCACGGTGGCTCACGCCTACAATCCCAGTACTTTGGGAGGCCGAGGCAGGCGGATCACGAGGTCAGGAATTCAAGACGAGCCTGACCAATATGGTGAAACCCATCTCTACTAAAAATACAAAAATTAGGCCGGGCGCGGTGGCTCAAGCCTGTAATCCCAGCACTTTGGGAGGCCGAGACGGGAGGATCACGAGGTCAGGAGATCGAGACCATCCTGGCTAACATGGTGAAACCCCGTCTCTACTAAAAATACAAAAAACTAGCCGGGCGTGGTGGCGGGCGCCTGTAGTCTCAGCTACTTGGGAGGCTGAGGCGGGAGAATGGCGGGAACCTGGGAGGCGGAGCTTGCAGTGAGCCGAGATCACGCCACTGCACTCCAGCCTGGGAGACACAGTGAGACTCCGTCTCAAAAAAAAAAAAAAAAATACAAAAATTAGCTGGGCATGGTGGCATGTGCCTGTGATCCCAGCTACTCGGGAGGCTGAGGCAGGAGAATAACTAGAACCCCGGAGGTGGAGGTTGTAGTGAGCTGAGATCGTGCCACTGCACTCCAGCCTGGGTGACAAAGTGAGACTCCATCTCAAAAAAAAAAAAAAAGAGGCTGGGCGCAGTGGCTCAAGCCTGTAATCCCAGCACTTTGGGAGGCCGAGATGGGCGGATCACGAGGTCAGGAGATCGAGACCATCCCGGCTAACACGGTGAAACGCCATCTCTACTAAAAAACACAAAAAAACTAGCCGGGCGAGCTGGCAGGCGCCTGTAGTCCCAGCTACTCGGGAGGCTGAGGCAGGAGAATGGCATAAACCTGGGAGGCGGAGCTTGCAGTGAGCTGAGATCCGGCCACTGCACTCCAGCCTGGGCGACAGAGTGAGACTCCATCTAAAAAAAAAAAAAAAAAAAGGCTATGTCATGGGCAAGTTCTATAACTTGTTTTTTTAATGAAGACTTAAGAGGTATAATGTATATAAATTTCTTACCATGGTACCTAGTACATGTAGACCTGAATAAATATTATTTTCCTTCCTACCTCTTATCCCCCAGGAATTTCTGCTATTTAGTAAAGGAACACTGGACTTCTCAGGAATTTATGCTTCCTTCCGTTCTGGGATAGAGCACTGTTAACTACAACAGAAGTACTGTGTTCCGTTACACACATAGCAATTCCAAGTGCAGTCAGGGAATTTACTAAACCTAATGGGAATTGTCCACTTGCCTTTACTGCAATATCTAGCCCATCCTGGCCCCTGGCCCTCCTTTTTCTTTGAGATGGAGTCTTGCTCTGTCGCCCAGGCTGGAGTGTAGTGGCATAATTTCTGCTCACTGCAACCTCCGCCTCCCGGGTTTAAGTAAAAATCCTGCCTCAGCCTCCTGAGTAGCTGAGATTACAGGTGCCTGCCACCATGCCTGGCTAATTTTTGTGTTTTTAGTAGAGATGGGGTTTCACCATGTTGGTGAGGCTGGTGTTGAACTCCTCACCTTATGATCCGCCCGTCTCGGCCTCCCAAAGTGCCGGGATTACAAGCGTGAAACACCGCGCCCGGCCCCCTCCTTTCTGTAGATCTGCCCGGTTGTCTCATCCTGTGGACATGTGAGATGCTCAGTCTCACTTTCGTATTAGGGTTTAAGCTGTTATCTCACCTGCAGTCCTTTCTCCTTGCTTGTCTGAATACTATTTGCTCAAAGCATATTACTATGGTAACTCCAGCCAACGTACTTTCACCTCAATAATTATTCAGAAGACATTTTTTGCCTTAAAGTCTTGACTATATCATTTGATATTTTGTGGTTTGCTGTCTTGTTTTATTGAGCTTTTCGAACCCCTGACCTCATGATCCACCCACCTCAGCCTCCCAAAGTGCTGGGATTGCAGGCATGAGCCACCATGCCCAGCCCATGAAAAGTATATTCTAATTTCCCTTATGAGTTCATATTTCACCTGAGGTTTTGAATTATGCCGTTTACATATTTGGAGGTTTCCCTTATTAGTTTCTACTTTGATTCCATGATGATTAGGAAACATGTTCTATATGATATTAGTTTTTAAAAATGTATCAAAATTTTTTTTTTTTTTTTTTTTTTTTTAGTAGAGACGGGGTTTCACCGTGTTAGCCAGGATGGTCTCTATCTCCTGACCTCGTGATCCGCCCGTTTTGGCCTCCCAAAGTGCTAGGATTACAGGCTTGAGCCACCGCGCCCGGCCCAAAATTTTTTTAAAAAATAATTAATTAATTTAGAGGTGGGGTCTCATTCTTGCCTAGGCTGGTCTCAAACTCCTGGGCTCAAGCGATCCTCCCGCCTTAGCTTTCCAAAGAGTTAGGATTATGGGCATGAGCTACTGCATCTGGCTGAGGCTGACTTTTTTTTTCTTTTTTTTTTTTTGAGATGGAGTCTTGCTCTGTCGCGCAGGCTGGAGTGCAATGGCGTGATCTCGGCTCACTGCAAGCTCTGCCTCCCGGGTTCAGGCCATTGTCCTGCCTCAGCCTCCCGAGTAGCTGGGACTATAGGCGCCACCACCACGCCTGGCTTTTTTTTTTTTTTTTTTTTTTTTTTTTTTGATGGGGTTTCACTGTGTTAGCCAGGATGGTCTCGATCTCCTGACCTTGTGATCCTCCCGCCTCGGCCTCCCAAAGTGCTGGGATGCTGAGATTACAAGTGTGAACCACCATGCCTGGCAGAGGCTGACTTTTTGATGTCCTAGCATACAGTCTATCGTGGTGCCTGTCCCATGTGTGCTGGAAAAGATCTGTTAATCTGTATTCTGCTATTGTTAGGTTGAGTATTGTACAAATGTTAGGTTCAGTCAATTGGTTACATTGCTCAAGTCTTCTATATTCTTAGTGATAGTTTTTGTATACTTCTATCAGTTACTGAGGAGTATTAGAAATCTCTAGTAATCTCAGCAGTTTGGGAGGCTGAGGCTGGTGGATGGCTTGAGCACAGGAGTTCGATCAAGACCAGCCTGGGCAACATAGTGAAACCCCATCTCTACAAAAAAATACAGAAATTAGCTGGTGTGGTGGTACATGCCTGTAGTCCCAGCTACTTGGGAGGCTGAGGTGGGAGAGTCTCTTGAGCCTGGGAGGTGGAGGCTGCAATGAGTGGAGATGGTGCCATTGCACTCCAGCCTGGGCAACAGAGCAAGACCCTGTCTCCAAAAACAGAGAGAAAACTCCAGTTACAGCTGTGAGTTTATTTTCTTTCAGGTCCATCATTTTTTAGATTCTGTTATTAGTTATATAATGTATTTAGGATTATTAGGTCTTCTGAACGAGTTGACTCCTTTATCGTATCAAATATCCCTCTGTATTCCTGATAGTATTCCATGGTCTGAAGTCTTTGTTTTAACATCAGTAGTGCCACTCCAGCTTTGTTTTGTGTTTACATGGGTGTATTTTTCCATCTTTTTACTGTTAATCTGTGTCTTTGTAATTAAAGTTTATTTCCTATCAACAGCATATAGTTGGATCTTTTTGTTGTTGTTGTTTTTGAGATGGAGTCTCTGCCTTTGTCGCCCAGGCTGGAGTGTAGTGGCGTGATCTTGGCTCACTGCAACCTCTGCCTCCCAAGTTCAAGTGATTCTCCTACCTCAGCCTCCCAAGTAACTGAGTCTACAGGCGCCTGCCACCATGCCCAGCTAATTTTCGTATTTTTAGTAGAGACGGGGTTTCACCATGCTGGCCAGGCTGGTTTCGAACTCCTGACCCCGAGGCCCGCCTTGGTCTCCCAAAGTGCTGGGATTACAGGTGTGAACCACCGAGCCCGGCGTTTTTATTTAAATCCAGTTTGACAATGTTTGCTTTACAAATGGTTTGAATACCTCAATTAAGGTTAATGTAACCATCAATGTGGCAATTAGGTCAGTTTAAATCTATCATCTTATTTTTTTTTAATTTATTTTTTCTGTTTTTCTCTTGTCATGCCTTCTTCTGAATTTAGTTATTTTATGACTTTATCTCCACTCTTCACTTATTTGGCTACATGGCTTTTTCCTTCTTATTTGCTCTAAGATTTACAGTATACATCCTTCACTTATCATGATCTACTGTGACCATTAGTCTACTACGGATCGCTTAACATATAGTACAAGAACCTTAGAATAATACACTTTAACTTCCACTCCCACTCTTAGTAGTATTTTTGTCATAACATTTTAGTTGTACATGTATTATAAGTGCTATAATACTTTGTTACTCTTTTTGCTTTGAACAGCCTTTATCTTTTATAGAAATTGCAAAATGAGAAAAAATATTTTTTGCATTTTACCCACATACTATTTCTATTTCTGGTGTTCTTCACTACTTTGTATAGCTCCATCTGGTGTGCTTTTTCTTTTCTTTTTTTTTTTTTTTTTTTTTTTTTTTTTGAGACGGAGTCTCGCTCTGTCGCCCAGGCTGGAGTGCAGTGGCCGGATCTCCGCTCACTGCAAGCTCCGCCTCCCAGGTTCACGCCATTCTCCGGCCTCAGCCTCCTGAGTAGCTGGGACTACAGGCGCCCGCCACCTCGCCCGGCTAGTTTTTTGTTCCCATTTCTTAGTAGAGACGGGGTTTCACCGTGTTAGCCAGGATGGTCTCGATCTCCTGACCTCGTGATCCACCCGTCTCGGCCTCCCAAAGTGCTGGGATTACAGGCTTGAGCCACCGCGCCCGGCCTTCTTTTCTTTTTTTTTTTTTTTTGAGACAGAGTCTCGCTCTGTCTCCCAGGCTGGAGTGCAGTGGTGCGATCTCAGCTCACTGCAACCTCTTGCCTCCTGGGTTCAAGTGATTCTCCTGCCTCAGCCTCCTGAGTAGCTGGGATTACAGGCACCTGCCACCACACCCGGCTAATTTTTGTATTTTTAGTAGAGACGGGGTTTTGCCATGTTGGCCAGGCTGGTCTCCCAACTCCTGGGCTCAAGCAGTCCTCCCACCTTGGCCTCCCAAAGTGCTGGGATTATAGGCGTGAGCCACTGCGCCCAGCCTCATTGTGATTTTGCTTTCTATTTCCCTAGTGACTAATGATGTTGAACTCAAATCTTTCTTGAGTAGTAGAGATAAAATAACTGGATCAAGTAAGTAGTCTCCCCCCTCCCCGCCCTGGCTCATCTGTAATTGACTTTTTTTCCTACTGTCTTTAGATTGTGAATAAGTGGAATACAGCTCTGATTGGCCTTATGACATACTTTCGGGAGGCTGTGGTGAACACCCAGGAGCTCTTGGACTTACTGGTAAAGTGTGAGAACAAGATCCAGACACGCATCAAGATCGGACTCAACTCCAAGATGCCAAGTCGGTTCCCCCCAGTTGTGTTCTACACCCCTAAGGAGCTGGGTGGACTTGGCATGCTCTCAATGGGCCATGTGCTCATCCCCCAGTCCGACCTCAGGTACAGCCCGGTTAAACATATTTCTAAAGCCTGTTGCTTAGGCCCTGAGGGAAGTGGGTGTTTCTTTAGTTTTAGGCTTTATTTTTTCTTTAATCTTGGTTGTACCCCAAACAGGTGGTCCAAGCAGACAGATGTAGGTATCACACACTTTCGTTCAGGAATGAGCCATGAAGAAGACCAGCTGATTCCCAACTTGTACCGCTACATACAACCGTGGGAGAGCGAGTTCATTGATTCTCAGCGGGTCTGGGCTGAATACGCACTCAAGAGGCAAGAGGCCATTGCTCAGAACAGGTGGGCATCTAGGAGGGCATGCCAACCCTGGGGCAGGGGCAGGTGGTGGCCTTTGGACTGTGTGTGGAGTTCAGGGTCAGAGCATGCCATGGTTTTATGGAGGTGAGAAGGCTGGTTCTACTGACCCTAATTATTTTTGGCCAGGAAGGAGTGCTGAGCTCCTCATGTGAGATTGCGTTTTGACTTGAATCTTTCTTTTTTTGGAAGACGCCTGACTTTGGAAGACCTAGAAGATTCATGGGATCGTGGCATTCCACGAATCAATACCCTCTTCCAGAAGGACCGGCACACACTGGCTTATGATAAGGGCTGGCGTGTCAGAACTGACTTTAAGCAGTATCAGGTATGTGGAGGGAGGAGATTTTCCCTGAATCAGGAAAACCCATGACTATCCCAGAAACTGGGGCACCCAGAAGCTTGACCGTGCCTGCCTTCCTATCTAGGTTTTGAAGCAGAATCCATTCTGGTGGACACACCAGCGGCATGATGGGAAGCTCTGGAACCTGAACAACTACCGTACAGACATGATCCAGGCCCTGGGCGGTGTGGAAGGCATTCTGGAACACACACTCTTTAAGGGCACTTACTTCCCTACCTGGGAGGGGCTTTTCTGGTGAGGATTCTCCTCTCTTAGAAGGACCTGTCACAACCCTTTGAGCTCATCTCTTGTGCACCTCTGTGATTTCCTGTGGTGTCCCCCAGACAGCCACCTCCAGGAGGTCAGCAGTGTGCTGGGAGATGGCAGGATATCACCTCACCTGTATCTCTTGCTCCCCAGGGAGAAGGCCAGTGGCTTTGAGGAGTCTATGAAGTGGAAGAAGCTAACTAATGCTCAGCGATCAGGATTGAACCAGATTCCCAATCGTAGATTCACCCTCTGGTGGTCCCCAACCATCAATCGAGCCAATGTGAGTGTGATTGATAGACACTGGAGATAGGAAGCTAAAAATAGTTGTTTCTTCTTGCCTTGGTTATGTCATGAGCACCCGAGTCTCTCGATCTCTAATGTCCCATTGTCGTTTTCCTGGCAGGTATACGTAGGCTTTCAGGTGCAGCTAGACCTGACGGGTATCTTCATGCACGGCAAGATCCCCACGCTGAAGATCTCTCTCATCCAGATCTTCCGAGCTCACTTGTGGCAGAAGATCCATGAGAGCATCGTTATGGACTTGTGTCAGGTGGGCTGGAATCGAGGGAGAGGGTGCTAGAGAGTCGACTCAGCTTGCCCTTTTGCATATGGGAGATCCACCCTGGAAGCTCTGAGGATGAGACTCCTATTGCCTCATTATCGTATTCTACAAACTCTGATTTTAATTGGGCTTCCTTAACAAGTCTTAATGTCTCCATCTTTTCCTTCAGGTGTTTGACCAGGAACTCGATGCACTGGAAATTGAGACAGTACAAAAGGAGACAATCCATCCCCGAAAGTCGTATAAGATGAACTCTTCCTGTGCAGATATCCTGCTCTTTGCCTCCTATAAGTGGAACGTCTCCCGGCCCTCATTGCTGGCTGACTCCAAGTAAGTGCCTCAGGACCCAGCCCTGGGCAGCCAGGAACTTTAGTTTTCCTGTTCTTCTAGCACTGCAACTTTAGGAATTGTCCCTGTCTGCCTTTGTTTCAAACTTGGAGCCAGTGCTACCCCTGGAGCCTATCAACACCCTTAGTCAGAGCTGCTGATTCTCTGGGGTCTTGCTGATCTGGAACAAGTTGGTGGAGTGGGTGGGATGGTGTTGGGATTTAAGTGGTTCTGGGGGCATTGGTTATGCCCATGGGTTCCTAGAAGCTTGAACCCTCTTCATCTTCAGGGATGTGATGGACAGCACCACCACCCAGAAATACTGGATTGACATCCAGTTGCGCTGGGGGGACTATGATTCCCACGACATTGAGCGCTACGCCCGGGCCAAGTTCCTGGACTACACCACGGACAACATGAGTATCTACCCTTCGCCCACAGGTGTACTCATTGCCATCGACCTGGCCTATAACTTGCACAGGTGAGTTGAGGCTCAGAACCATGTATTTTCAGGCCAGGCGCAGTGGCTCATACCTGTGATCCCAGCATTTTGGGAGGCCGAGGTGGGCAGATTGCCTGAGCTTGGGAGTTTGAGACCAGTCTGGGCAACATGGTGAAATCCCATCTCTACTAAAATACAAAAAATTAGCTGGACGTGGTGGTCCGCACCTGTAGTCCCAGCTTCTCGGAAGGCTGAGTTGGGAGAATTGCTTGAACCCAGGAAGCGGAGGTTGCAGTGAGCCGAGATTGTGCCACTGCACTCCAGCCTGTGCGAGACTCTTGTCACACACACACACACACAATCCATGTATTTTCCATTAGCCCCATACTTTAATGTAGTCATACTTTTTTACTTCACCTGAGTGAGAGGAAGTGGCCCATTCCTCCTGTGGGTCACTGATTCTCTTCTCCAGCCTGTATGTACACATGAGCAGAGTGTTGTCAGCCTGGCCAACAGTCTTTCTTCCTCCGTAGAGTTGCAGTTTGTCTTGCTTCTGGGGCTATCAGCCTGGTCTTAACTTTTCTTGACCCTTTTACCTTCCCAGTGCCTATGGAAACTGGTTCCCAGGCAGCAAGCCCCTCATCCAGCAGGCCATGGCCAAGATCATGAAGGCAAACCCTGCCCTGTACGTGTTACGTGAACGGATCCGCAAGGGGTTACAGCTGTATTCATCTGAGCCCACTGAGCCTTATTTATCTTCTCAGAACTATGGTGAGCTCTTCTCCAACCAGATTATCTGGTTTGTGGATGACACCAACGTCTACAGAGTGACTATTCACAAGGTGAGTGTTACCAGCAGTGTATGGGTGCGGGACTCTGTACAGGGCTGTGGGAGGGTAATGGGCTCAGTGTGTACATATGCTGGGAAGGAGGCAGGGTGGTGATGTGTAGGCCATGCTAACAAATGCGGTCCTTCTCTAGACCTTTGAAGGGAATTTGACAACCAAGCCCATCAACGGAGCCATCTTCATCTTCAACCCACGCACAGGGCAGCTGTTCCTCAAGATAATCCACACATCTGTGTGGGCGGGACAGAAGCGTTTGGGGCAGGTGAGCAGGTTTAAAGATGAAGAGGCCATAGAACCATGGTGCCTCTTATTCTTGGGGTGGACTGGGTAGTATTTACTGGTTTGTTAGATGAAAGGCTGAGAACATCTCATTTGGACTTATCCCCTAAATTCCTTGGGAAGTATTCTGTGGGAGGTCCAAGAGTATATGAGGTGCTTCGTTCCCTTCCAGCTGGTCTGTTTCCTGAATTTCTTTTTCTTTTTTTTTTTTTTTTTTTTTTGAGACGGAGTCTTGCTCTGTCACCCAGGCTGGAGTACAGTGGCCAGATCTCAGCTCACTGCAAGCTCCACCTCCCGGGTTTACGCCATTCTCCTGCCTCAGCCTCCCGAGTAGCTGGGACTACAGGCGCCGCCACCTCGCCCGGCTAGTTTTTTGTATTTTTTAGTAGAGATGGGGTTTCACCGTGTTAGCCAGGATGGTCTCGATCTCCTGACCTCGTGATCCGCCCGTCTCGGCCTCCCAAAGTGCTGGGATTACAGGCTTGAGCCACCGCGCCCGGCCTTGTTTCCTGAATTTCTAACCTTTCTTGAACAGGGCTATCAAAAATCATTTTTCTAGGCCGGGCGCGTGGAGTTTGCAGTGAGCCGAGATCGTGCCACTGCACTCCAGCCTGGGTGACAGAGCAAGACTCCGTCTCAAAAAAAAAAAAAAAAAAATTATTTGGCCGGGCGCGGTGGCTCAAGCCTGTAATCCCAGCACTTTGGGAGGCCGAGACGGGTGGATCACGAGGTCAGGAGATCGAGACCATCCTGGCTAACCCGGTGAAACCCCGTCTCTACTAAAAAATACAAAAAACTAGCCGGGCGAGGTGGCGGGCGCCTGTAGTCCCAGCTACTCGGGAGGCTGAGGCAGGAGAATGGTGTAAACCCGGGAGGCGGAGCTTGCAGTGAGCTGAGATCCGGCCACTGCACTCCAGCCCGGGTGACAAAGCGAGAGACTCCGTCTCAAAAAAAAAAAAAATAAAAAATAAAAAATCATTTTTCTAAAGGCAACACTTATTCTTGAAACATCCACTTTGACTCAGTCTCTTCTCTACCTCAGAACTCTTGCTGAATTAACTCTTCTTTAGCTTCCTAGACATTCAACATCTGGCTGGGCTGTATCTGTCCAGCCAGTTTCTCTTCCTTTACATTTATAGCATATTTCATCTTACAGTCAGTCCAGGATCTTAGTAGCCCAAACCCCGATGCTCATCTCCACATCTGTGTTTTGCTCGTATTTTTCTTTCTAGAATGAACTCCCCTTTGCTCTGTTAATCACAGTCCCTCCTTAAGACACGTTTTTTTGTGCAGCTTTTTTCTGATCCTAGTAGCCTTAATTTATTTTGCTCCTGAACTCCGTAATGCAGTATATGGTTTAGCACATACTCGTGTCAGCGTGTGGTATTGTCTTGTTGAAAGGGGCCGTCAGCCTGGTCATTGGACACGGCCGTTTGATACTCTTCTACCTTCTAAGTGCCTAACATTTAACACCAGCGTTCAGTAGAAACATAGTTGGATTATTTCAAAACTAGGATATTCTGTTCTAGTTGATCTAGGAGGGTAGAGACTAAATTTCCATTTTCTTCTCTCTTGCTTTTAAGTTGGCTAAGTGGAAGACAGCTGAGGAGGTGGCCGCCCTGATCCGATCTCTGCCTGTGGAGGAACAGCCCAAGCAGATCATTGTCACCAGGAAGGGCATGCTGGACCCACTGGAGGTAAGAGGGTGGGTGGGGTAGAAGAAAAGAAACTGAGACCTTTAGGCCGTTTCTCATCTTGGACTTGATCTTGTCTTAGGTGCACTTACTGGACTTCCCCAATATTGTCATCAAAGGATCGGAGCTCCAACTCCCTTTCCAGGCGTGTCTCAAGGTGGAAAAGTTTGGGGATCTCATCCTTAAAGCCACTGAGCCCCAGATGGTTCTCTTCAACCTCTACGATGACTGGCTCAAGACTATTTCATCTTACACGGTATGAACCTCGGGAAGAGAAGATTGCTGGAGGAGGAGCAGGTTTAGGGTCAGGATTTTTCCTGTGTCTTAGGTTTTTTCCGTTTTCACATTTTTAGCCTATAGATTGGGTGGGAACTCTTGACTGTCATGAGGGTTTAAGACCTTAAAGTTAAAAATCAACTCTTGGCCGGGCGTGGTGGCTCAAGCCTGTAATCCCAGCACTTTGGGAGGCCGAGACGGGCGGATCACGAGGTCAGGAGATCGAGACCATCCTGGCTAACACGGTGAAACCCCGTCTCTACTAAAAGATAGAAAAAACTAGCCGGGCGCGGTGGCGGGCGCCTGTAGTCCCAACTACTCGGGAGGCTGAGGCAGGAGAACGGCGTGAACCCGGGAGGCGGAGCTTGCAGTGAGCTGAGATCCGGCCACTGCACTCCAGCCTGGGCGGCAGAGCGAGACTCCGTCTCAAAAAAAAAAAAAAAAAAATCAACTCTTGGGGCTGGGCGCAGTGGCTCACACCTGTAATCCCAGCACTTTGGGAGGCTGAGGTGGGTGAATCACCTGAGGTCAGGAGTTTGAGACCAGGCTGGCCAATATGACGAGACCCCATCTCTACTAAAAATACAAAAAAAAATTAGCCGGGTGTGGTGGGACGTGCCTGTAGTCCCAGCTACTTGGGAGGCTGAGGCACCAGAATCACCAGAACCCAGGAGGCAGAGGTTGCATGAGTCGAGATGGTACCATTGCACTCCAGCCTGGGCGACAGAGTGAGACTGTCTCAAGAAAAATAAATAAAAAAGGCCAGGCGCGATGGCTCACGCCTGTAATCCCAATACTTTGGGAGGCCGAGGTGGGTGGATCACGAGGTCAGGAGATTGAGACCATCCTGGCTAACAGGGTGAAACTCCATCTCTACTAAAAATACAAAAAATTAGCCAGGCGTGCTGGCAGGTGCCTGTAATCCCAGCTACTCCAAAGGCTGAGGCAAGAGAATGGCATGAACCCGGGAGATGGAGCTTGCAGTGAGCTGAGATTGTACCACTGCACCCCAGCCTGAGCGACAGAGCGAGACTCCGTCTCAAAAAAAAAAAAAAAAAAAAAAATTTGGGTTTCATGAAAGGTTAGGATTAAAGTGGGAGAGCCTCAAGCAGCTGACCTACCTCACTCTTCCAAATCTTTTCCTAGGCCTTCTCCCGTCTCATCCTGATTCTGCGTGCCCTACATGTAAACAATGACCGGGCAAAAGTGATCCTGAAGCCAGACAAGACTACTATTACAGAACCACACCACATCTGGCCCACTCTGACTGATGAAGAGTGGATCAAGGTCGAGGTGCAGCTCAAGGATCTGATCTTGGCTGACTACGGCAAGAAAAACAAGTGAGCAGTGCTGGTGGGGACACAGATAGGAGGTCTGTATATGGTTTTCTGGGGTTTGGAAGCATTTAGGCTTACAAGTTTCTCAAGAAGGCCAGGTACAGTGGCGCATGCCTGTAATCCCAGCACTTTGGGAGGCTGAGGTGGGTAGATCATTTGAGGTCAGGAGTTTGAAACCATCCTGGCCAACATGGTAAAACCCCGTCTCTACTAAAAATACAAAAATTAGCCAGGTGTGGTGGCACTCGCCTGTGATCCCAGCTACTTGGGAGGCTGAGGCAGGAGAATTGCTTGAACCTTGAGGGCGGATGTTGCAGTGAGCCAAGATTGCGCCACTGCACTCCAGCCTGGGTGACAAGAGTGAGACTCTGTCTCAAACAAAAAAAGAAAAGTTTATCAATAAATTATCTTGTCTTGGCTGGGCTTGAGTGCTCATGCTAGTAATACCAGCACTTTGGGAGGCCGAGGTGGGAGGATTGCATGAGCCAGGAGTTGAAACCAGCCTGATCAACAAAAGAGACTGACCCTATCTCTACAAAAGAAAAAATTTAAAACAGGTGTGGTGGTGCACGCCTATAGTGCCAGCTTCATGGAGGCTGAGGCAAGAGGCTTGCTTGAGCCCGGGAGTTTGAAGCTGCAGTGAGCCATGATTATGCCACTGTACTCCCGCCTGAGTGACAGAGCAAGACCCTATCTTGAAAACAAGGAAAGAAATTATCTGACAGTCTCATAGAAGAGAGATACAGCAGTGTCTTTCTTTTTGTTTGTTTTTTTTGTTTTTTTTTGAGACGGAGTCTCGCTCTGTCGCCCAGGCTGGAGTGCAGTGGTCAGATCTCGGCTCACTGCAGGCTCCGCCTCCCGGGTTCACGCCATTCTCCTGTCTCAGCCTCCCAAGTAGCTGGGAGTATAGGCGCCGCCACCTCGCCCGGCTAATGTTTTTGTATTTTTAGTAGTGATGGGGTTTCACTGTGTTAGCCAGGATGGTCTCGATCTCCTGACCTCGTGATCTGCCCGCCTCAGCCTCCCAAAGTGCTGGGATTACAGGCTTGAGCCACCGCGCCCGGCCAGTGTCTTTCAATAGTATGAGAAGCGTCTGTGTTTTAGGGCTTCATTCTGACTCTAGGCCGTTGTTTCTCACTGTTGCCATTTTGAACAGGGCATTTCTTTACTGTCCATACATGGTAAGAAGTTTGAACATCCGAGACCCTAAGTATCTGACACTGCTACCAACACACACACACACACACACCCCTTCCTCTCCTCGTCTCCCTCCCTGTCATCGTGGCAACCCAAACTATTCATAGGGTGACTGACAATACCACCTCTGATTAAGAACCAGTATTGTAGGGTTTCTGGGGTTTCCATTTCTGAGAAGTGTTCCGTGCCAGAGCATTGTTTTGGTCAGGGAAGCGTGGGGTGTATGGATGCTAAACAGTGGCAAGGTGCACACGCCGTGTGCTGTCCCGCTTGGATCTGACGAATCTTGGAAGTGTTAGTACGCCTCCGTTTCACACTTCCTGTAGAAGCAGCTCTTGTGGATTGTCTGGGGCGTGAGTATAGGCTGCCCTGTCCTACCAAGTTACACCCTTTCCATTGAGGCAGAAGTGACCAAGGGGAAGGGATCCTTTTAATATAACCCACACCGTCCCCACAGTGTGAATGTGGCATCACTGACCCAATCGGAAATTCGAGACATCATCCTGGGTATGGAGATCTCGGCACCGTCACAGCAGCGGCAGCAGATTGCTGAGATCGAGAAGCAGACCAAGGAACAGTCGCAGCTCACGGCAACACAGACTCGCACTGTCAACAAGCATGGCGATGAGATCATCACCTCCACCACCAGCAACTATGAGACCCAGACTTTCTCATCCAAAACTGAGTGGAGGGTCAGGTACTGTGAGGGGCAAGAGGGTGGGGATGGAAAGGCCGGCTGCACTACCTAAGGTGCTGGGCTGAGCGATGCTGACACTCCCTACACGTTTTTAGGGCCATCTCTGCTGCCAACCTGCACCTAAGGACCAATCACATCTATGTTTCATCTGATGACATCAAGGAGACTGGCTACACCTACATCCTTCCCAAGAATGTGCTTAAAAAGTTCATCTGCATATCTGACCTTCGGGCCCAAGTGAGTAAGTGGACTCAGGCCACAGTGTGTGCCCAACACATTTTGTGCCTAAAACACCGACCTGAGATTGTCTAGAACTTGAGATGCTGGTTTCAAGATTCATGGATGAGTAATTATGCAAGGATAGCCAAAACAACGAGGCGGGTTTTGGCCCCATGAGATAGCAAAAGCTGTGGCAGCTGAGAGAAGGTAGTAAATGTAGTATTAACCTGATAGTATTTGGAAGAGAATAGATATGGTCAGAAACAAATTCCTGACCAGATGTGCATGGTGGCTCACGCCTGTAATCCCAACACTAGGCTGGGCACAGTGGCTAATGCCTGTAATCCCAGCACTTTGGGAGGCCGAGGTGGTGGATCACCTGAGGTCAGGAGCTCAAGACCAGCCTGACCAATATGGTGAAACCCCGTCTCTACTAAAAATGCAAAAAATTAGCCAGGCATGGTGGCATGCGCCTGTAGTTGCAGCTACTAGGGAGGCTGAGACAGGAGAATTGCTTGAACCCAGGTGGGGGAGATTGCAGTGAGCCAAGATCGCGTCACTGCACTCCAGTCTAGGCAACAGAGGAAGACTCCATCTAAAAAAAAAAAAAAAAAACCTTTGCCTGTAGTCCCATCTACTCAGGAGGCTGAGGTTGCTTGAACCAAAGCAGTGAGCATTGATGACCACTGCACTCCAGGCGGGGTGAACTGGCTCATGACTAATCCCAGCATTGTGGGAGGCTGAAGTGGGCAGATCTTTTGAGCCCAGGAGTTCGAGACCAACCTGGGCAACATGATGAAATGCTGTCTCTACAAAAAAATTAAGAAACTAGCTAGGCATGGTGGCCCACACCTGTAATCTCAGCTACTCAGGAGCCTGAGGTGGGAAGATCACCTGATCCTGGAGAGTGGTGAGTGTAGTGAGCTGAGATCATGTCACTGCATGCTAACCTGGGTGACAGAGTGATACCCTGCTTCAAAAAAGAGAAAAGATGCATAACTTTACTAGTGTATCAGGGATATTCATAGTTTATAAAACATCATTTTGGGCCGAGGCCGGTGGATCACTTGAGGTCAGGAGTTCAAGACCAGCGTGGCCAACATGGCAGAACCCTGTCTCTATGAAATATATGAAAATTAGCAGGGCGTGGTGGCATGTGCCTGTAGTCCCAGCTACTCAGGAGGCTGACGCAGAATTGCTTGAACCCAGGAGGTGGAGGTTGTAGTGAGCTGAGATCACACCACTGCGCTCCAGCCTTGCCAACAGAGTGAGACTCCATCTCAAAAAAACCCACTATTGCCGGGCACGGTGGCTCAAGCCTGTAATCCCAGCACTTTGGGAGGCCGAGACGGGCGGATCACGAGGTCAGGAGATCGAGACCATCCTGGCTAATACAGTGAAACCCCGTCTCTACTAAAAATACAAAAAATTAGCCGGGCGTGGTGGCGGCGCCTGTAGTCCCAGCTACTCGGGAGGCTGAGGCAGGAGAATGGCGGGAACCCGGGAGGCGGAGCTTGCAGTGAGCCGAGATCGCGCCACTGCACTCCAGCCTAGGCGACAGAGCGAGACTCCGCCTCAAAAAAAAAAAAACCCACTATTAGTGGCTGTCAGGTTGGCAAATTTGAGAAGACTGTTAATATCCTGTGTGGGTGAGTTTATAGTAAACAGATCCTCTTACTTGGTGATAATGTAAAATTTAAAATAGCACCAAGTGCTGGATTTCCAGATGTTCTCAGTTTGTGAAAATACACTGAGCTGGAGGTTTGTATGCTCATTTGCTTATGAATGCTATACTTAATAATCAGCTGGGGAGCTTGTGAGCAGTGCAGATTCCTGGACCCCACGCAGGAGGTCCTGATGTGGGAAGTCCGAGATGAGGTCCACGTTTAACATTTTGAACAAGCACCGCAGCGGATTCTGATACGGGGGTTCTGATCATGTTTTAAGAAGCTGTCCTCGTTCTTGGGGGAAGGCAGGCAAACAGGGCTGGCAGCTCCACCTCTGAGCTGGTACTAAGAAGAGTTTTGGTTCCTGACCCCTTTGTCTCCAGATTGCAGGATACCTGTATGGGGTGAGCCCACCAGATAACCCCCAGGTGAAGGAGATACGCTGCATCGTGATGGTGCCACAGTGGGGCACTCACCAGACCGTGCACCTGCCTGGCCAGCTGCCCCAGCATGAGTACCTCAAGGTAATGGAAGGTGATGGAGCCTGGGAATGTGGAAAAGCTGGTGCGATTCCTGTCTGCAGATGGGATTCTGAAGAGCTCTGTACTCCTCTTTACCTATAGGAGATGGAACCCTTAGGTTGGATCCACACTCAGCCCAATGAGTCCCCGCAATTATCACCCCAGGATGTCACCACCCATGCCAAGATCATGGCTGACAACCCATCTTGGGATGGCGAGAAGACCATTATCATCACGTGCAGGTGGGCCTGGGCTCCTTGGGAGGAAGTATGATGGGGCAGGGATTGCAGGCCAGGGCCCAGAATAGTGACCTGAGCTGTTACTCCGTCCTCGTCCCTCGCCCAGCTTCACACCAGGCTCCTGTACACTGACGGCCTACAAGCTGACCCCCAGTGGCTACGAATGGGGCCGCCAGAACACAGACAAGGGCAACAACCCCAAGGGCTACCTGCCTTCACACTATGAGAGGGTCCAGATGTTGCTGTCGGACCGCTTCCTTGGCTTCTTCATGGTCCCTGCCCAGTCCTCGTGGAACTACAACTTTATGGGTAAGTGGGAGGAGCCTGGGGACGTGGGGATAGCAGTAGTGATAAGGTGAGGCCATCGCCCGTCACACTTGGGGCCTGGCTGGCTTGGAGGTGGTGCCGGCTGCATGAGGCGGGAGCCCTGTTGACGCTGGCTGTTTCCTTCTCCCCGAAGGTGTTCGGCATGACCCCAACATGAAATACGAGCTGCAGCTGGCGAACCCCAAAGAGTTCTACCACGAGGTGCACAGGCCTTCCCACTTCCTCAACTTCGCCCTCCTGCAGGAGGGGGAGGTTTACTCTGCGGACCGGGAGGACCTCTATGCCTAGCTGTTTCCCTGCCTCCAGCTTCAGCCTCCTGAGGCTGGAGCCTCAGCCCCTCCAGACAGGCCGCTGACATTCAGCAGCTTGGCCTCTCCCTCTGTCTGTGCTTGTTGTGTTGTTGACCTCCTGATGGCTTGTCATCCTGAATAAAATATAATAATAAATTTTGTATAAATAGGAGTTCAGGGGCTGTTTGTTTTTTTTCCCCCCGAACCCAAATTCTGGATTTAGGTCTAACAGGAGAAGGAAACAGCCAGAGTTAACAGGGCTCCTGCCTCATGCAGCCTGCACCGCCTCCAAGCCAGCCCCAGGTGTGACTGGACTGGAGCGGTTTACAGCAAGATGCTGGGCTCGCTGTGAAGGGGGAGTATGAGGCCATCTTCCTATTCAGGGCTTTGGGGTAGATAGCCCCTGGACTCAGTGGAGACCTGAGGCGGGGCTGGGCTTTCACACTCCGCTGCCTTGACCACATTTGCTGCTTTCTCTACAAAACAGTACTTGGAAGCCCTCGCCTCCTTTCCACAGTTCTGGGAGCAGTTGACCTTTCCCAGTCTAGGAACTCTGGCTTGCGCTGAGCGGCTGTGGTGTCCAGCCCAGCCCTTTAAGCTTTCTGTGTCACTCCTGGTCAGGAAAACAAGCACACAGGCAGACAGCTGGTGTACAGCCGGGCGGAGGCCAGTGACTGGCTGCCTACCTGTCACCTTTCGCCTGGAGTGCCCCGCTGCCAAGTTGGCCCCATGACTCCACACACGGGGCGGAGCCTGGACTGGGCCTGTGGGGAGGGCTCCACTAAAGTGACCACTTGCAGCCCTGAGCCTCAGCTCTTGGACGTCTGGCTGGAAGTTGGCTGTCCTGTTTCCTGTGACCTTGGGCATGGAAGGGACAGGGCCCAGGGGACCTAGGACACTATCTCCCTTCCCCACGCCTTCTCCCTCGTTCCTCCCCACCCTTCTCGCTTCTACCCCGCCCACACAGCCCTAAAGGCTTCCTGGGGCGGAACTGTTTGGCTTTTCCCCGTCTCAGTTGAGGGTGGAGGGGTCGCAGCCCTAAGCCTTTGGGGGACATGGAGCCCAGAAGGGCAGTGGCGCCTGGCTGGGGGTCTCGGGAGACCGCGGGGTCGGGAACGGCCGCGGAGCTTGTGTACCATCTAGCCGGGGCCCTGGGCACTGAGCTGCAGGAGCTGGCGCGCCGTTTCGGGCCGGAGGCGGCGGCAGGGCTGGTGCCGCTAGTGGTGCGGGCGCTGGAGCTCTTGGAACAGGCTGCCGTGGGGCCCGCCCCAGACTCGGTGAGTCACGGCGCTCCCCTCGCCACCCGCGGGGCCGGCAGGGCCGAAGCCTGAGACCCGGGTCTCCCCAGCTGCAGGTGTCGGCGCAGCAGGCGGAGCAGGAGCTGCGGCGGCTGCGGGAGGAGAACGAGCGCCTCCGCAGGGAGCTGCGCGCGGGGCCACAGGGTGAGCCCAGCTCCGGCCAGGGCAGGGCGGGTGGCGACCGGCTCGGGTCCTCCTCTCCCTCCCGCGGGCCTACGTGCCGCCGCTAAGAACGCCCCTTCCTCAGAGGAGCGCGCGCTGCTGCGGCAGCTCAAGGAGGTGACGGACCGACAGCGGGACGAACTCCGTGCGCACAACCGCGACCTGCGGCAGCGAGGCCAGGAGACCGAGGCGGTGAGGGCAAGATGTGGGCGGGGCGGGGGCTCCGGGGGCGGAGCGTGGGGGGCGGAGCGAGGCAGGCACGGGGCGGGGCTCCGCGGGCCCTCGGTGCCCCGCCCACCCCACCGTTTGCTCCGCTCCCAGTTGCAGGAGCAGCTGCAGCGCCTCCTGCTGGTGAATGCTGAGCTGCGGCACAAACTGGCGGCCGTGCAGATCCAGCTGCGCGCCGCGCAGGACCGCGAGAGGGAGCGCCAGCAGCTTGGCGAAGCCGCGACCCCGCCAGCTAAAGAGGGAGCGCAGGGGCAGGCCGGGGCTCCCGGGCACCAGCACGTGCAGGAGCCCGAATGGATGACCGCCGGCGCAGGCGCATCTGAGGACCCGGTGAGTGCCGCATGAGGGCAAGGACCCAGCCCAGGACTCAGCGTCCAGCGCTCGGTGGGCGCTCGGGCAAGGTTTGCATGCTGCACAGCAGGTCCGCCAGGAAGCGGGGAGGTGGCAGACAGATCTGCGCCCCCGGCCGGCCTCGGCCCCTGCTCTCAGCAGGAGCACTGCTCTGTTATCTGTTGGGGCACCCTTGTCCCCCAAGTCTCCCTGCCCGTCACTTCCTCTAGCATTCCCATGATGGCCCTGGAGCGGGGGGAGGGAACGCCAGCGGAGGCGACCCTCTGACCATGCCTGTCCTTCCAAAGGCGGAGGCTGCGCAGCAGCTGGGGCGCCCCTCGGAGGCAGGGCAGTGCTTCAGTCGGGAGGAGTTTGAGCAGATCCTTCAGGAGCGGAATGAACTCAAAGCCAAAGTGTTCCTGCTCAAGGAGGAGCTGGCCTACTTCCAGCGGTGAGAGCGCTGGGAAGCCGGGGGGCCTCCGATCACCCCACCTCATTCTCCAGTCATTGACATGTCCACAGTGACATGTGCCAGGCCTGCGCTGGGAACTGGGAGGACATGAATTGCACAGCCCCTTCCCTCTGCAATATCATCCAGACAGGGGAGAGGGATAGTGCAAAGGGTCGCAGCTGCAGGAGCCAGGGAAACTCTCCTAGAGGGGCCATGGGGCCACCGAAGCTCAGGTCTGAGGGTGTCAGCAAGGCAGAGCGCTTCAGGTGTTCAGGGAGGAGCCGCATGCACAGGTACCAGGAGTGAGGCCTGCGGCTGGCATCCCCATGGCTGGCATCCCCACAGCTTTCTCCCTTCCTGCCCTCTTCTGTAGGGAGCTGCTCACAGACCACCGGGTCCCCGGCCTTCTGCTTGAGGCCATGAAGGTGGCTGTCCGGAAGCAGCGGAAGAAAATCAAGGCCAAGATGTTAGGGACACCAGAGGAAGCAGAGAGCAGGTAGGTCCCTGCCTGCATTCCCACTGAGCCAGGCCTCCCTCCCTCATTCTGCTGAGCCTGATGACTCAGCCTGGGCACCCTCTGAGTCCATTGTCTCAGACGGAGGCTATCACCCCAACCTGGTCACCCCTTGAGCCTCCCTAGCCTGGCCGCTTCTAGGACCTGCTGACCTGGTCTGGTTGTGTCCCGTGGCCACTGTCCGGCCTGGGCTCTTCTCCCTGGATTTCACCATTCCCCTTACCTTTCCTGCCGTCCATTCTGCCAGTGCTACCTCTCCACATTCATTCTTCAGGTTCCTGCCTTGGCTGGGTCTGTTTGTTCTTACGGGGGTGAAACGGTAGCCGTGGCTGTGTCAGGGCCTGCTGTGTGTCAAGCTATAAAATAAAGCCTCGGCCGGGCGCGGTGGCTCACGCCTGTAATCCCAGCACTTTGAGAGGCTGAGGTAGGCAGATCACCTGAGGTCAGGAATTCGAGACCAGCCTGGACAACATGGTGAAACCTTGTCTCTACTAAAAATACAAAAATTAGCCGGGCGTGGTGGCAGGTGCCTGTAATCCCAGCTACTCAGGAGGCTGAGGCAGGAGAATCACTTGAACCTGGGAGGCAGAGGTTGCAGGGAGCTGAGATCGCGCCACTGTACTCCAGCCTGTGACAGTGAGACTCTGTCTAAAAATAAAAAATACAAATTAAAGCCCCAACATGCTGCATCTCCCCAGGGTTGCCTTCTCTCCAGCCCCGGGGGCCCTGCAGTGCCTCCGTCCCCCCTGCTGGATTCCTGTTGTCCCTCAGGGCCTTGATCAATGACCCTCATGTCTCCTCTCTCCTCTGTCTCAGTGACGATGAGGATGGCTCATGGCTCCTGCTCTCCGATGATAAGGGAGACCATCCCCCACCCCCGGAGTCCAAAATACAGAGTTTGTATGTTGGGGGAAGGGGAAGGACAAGAATATGGGGAGGGAGGAAGGGCCCTGGATGGTTCTTCTCAGGATCCCCTTTCCTGCTTCTCTGCCTGTCACCCTGCTGTCCTTGGCTCTAAGCACATCCTCCCCTCCTGCTTCTCTGGCCCAGGCCCCCATCACCTTCCCACTCCCTCAGACTGCCCTTTCTTCCCCCTCTCCCCTTTTCTCACCACCCCCTGCCCTCATCCATATCCTTGACCTCTCTGGCTTCCTGGCTGAAAGTACTTCCGGCTGTCTCTCTCCAGCTTTGGCCTATGGTATCGGGGTAAAGCCGAATCCCCTGAGGATGAGACCGACAGCCCCGCACCCAGCAAGCTAGGGGGAGAAGAGGAGGCCCAACCACAGTCCCCAGCTCCTGATCCGCCCTGTTCTGCCCTCCACGAACACCTTTGTCTGGGGGCCTCAGCCGCCCCGGAGGCCTGACTTAGGGGTCTAGCTGTGGATGGATGTGTGGCCTCAAATGAGGACAGGGCTCCCGCCTTCGCAGCCCTCGCCAGGGGTCTGCCCCAATCCTGGCCTGTACCAGGGCAGGATGGGGGCTCAGCCCACCTCCCTCTCTACGTCTCTGTACCAAGCCTCTGGGGCCAGATATAAGAGTGCCTCTCTGAGTCTCAGTTTCCCCATCCACGAAATGAGAGCTGACTGCCTAGCTCCCAGGGCTTTGTGCAGACAGCCTGAGCTCATGTAATAAAGAACTGCCCGTAATATGCAGAAACTGTTCCTCGCCTGTCTGTCCATGTCTGTCCCGCCTCCCAACCCTGCCAGGAGCAGAGGCAGGCTGAGGGGTCCTCGTGGGTCTCCTTGCTCAGTCACTTAGAGCGGGGTTGGCTTCTTGAAGCTCGGGCCTTGCTTTGGGAGTGTGGCTTGATGGAAAGCCCTGACTCCCACCCTCACTCCACCCGCTTCCCTGGCCCCGGCACCCAGAGACCTGCAACTTCATCCTTCTGGCCCTTCCAGGCCGAGGCCACTCAGCCCTGCCATTGCCTTCTTTTTCCTTTCTTTTTTTGAGTGTCAGTCTTTCCAGCCACCCCCTCCCTCTCAGGGAGGTACCTCATGGCAGCCCGCCCCTCCGGCCTGGTTTCCTCAGGAAAAGCCCTGAGAGGAAGCAAGGAGGGGGTTGGGAGCTGTGGGGGCCAGATGAACCCGAGCCCTCCCACCGCGCCGGCTGCCATGGGGCTGGGACTGCTGCTCCCGCTGCTGCTGCTCTGGACTCGGGGGACTCAGGGGTCTGAGCTGGACCCCAATGGGCAGCACGTCTGTGTGGCCAGCAGGTGGGTCTCGTGGGAGTCTGATGGCGGGTGGTTGAACCGGTGTTGAGGCCTTTAGGGGAAGGAGGAGACTAGGAAGGGGGCTTGGGCTGGAAGGAAGGGCTGCTGATGGCGGCCTGGCAGGTAGTGGCTAGCCAGGGCAGATGGTGGAAGGGCCAGGGAAGGAGAGGGGAGGGGCTGGGGACCCGAGCCGTAAAGATCTGCTAGGCCTCCCTAGCTAAGGCTAAACCAGCCTCCTCCACCTCAGCCAGAGACAGTGATCCACCTTGCTCGGGGCTAGGCTGCACCCCCCCGCCTTGTCCAGCTGACCCCTTTTTGCCTCACAGCCCCTCTGCTGAGCTGCAGTGCTGCGCAGGCTGGAGGCAGAAGGATCAAGAATGCACCATCCGTGAGTAGCCGGACAGACCCTCAGCCAAGGAGAAGGGAAGCCGTAGCCCAGCGATAGCCCTTCCTTCCTACCCTCCCGGGCCTGCCCTTCCTGACACCAGGAGCCAGGGTTTCTCCTGTGACACCCCCCAGGCCTGAAGGGGCACCTCTTGAGGAGGCATGGCCCCAGGAGCCAGTGAGAGGGCAGGGGTGTCCCCTGGTCCTGCTCCTGTCTTTCCAACCTGGGTGGGGTGTCTTTCAGCCATCTGTGAGGGGCCGGATGCCTGCCAGAAAGATGAGGTGTGTGTGAAGCCAGGCCTCTGTCGATGCAAACCTGGATTCTTTGGGGCCTACTGCAGCTCCCGTGAGTCTCAAGGGCTGGATGAAGTTGCTGGGCAGAGCTGGGTACGGGGACAGTGGTGTGGGGGCGGGCAAGGCAGGTAGCCATGTAGCCTCAGGACAGCAGGGCCAGGATCCCTCCCAGCTTCACTGAGGAATCGCGGTCCAGAGACAGGAAGTGACACACACTCCTAGGAGATGGCCTGAGTCACTGGGTTTTCACCCGTATCCACAAAGCCCTGCCCACCTGCGCATCTTCCTCTTCCACTTCTCAGAAAACCTGTGATTCCCGTTCATTGCAAAATGAGTATATTCCTTCTCTTTCCCACATACGCCTTATACATGGGCAGTGGATGGAAGGAGGCCCCCCACTCGGCTGTCTGCCCTTTCTGGCAGAAAGAGAGGGAAGGGAAAGGGGTTGGGAAGCCAGAGGATGGGCACCAGGAATCAAGGAATCACTAGGGGAAAGGTGGCTTAACCTGCACCCTGGCGGGCAGCATCCAGGACTGAGATCGGGAGGAAGCTCTCTCTGCTCCAGCCCAGCAGGGATCCACCTCAGCAGGGAGGAGCAGCCATGGAGGAAGGCCCACCCACCTCGGTGCCGCACTCTGGGCAAGTCCACTGCCCACTCAGGATCTCTGAGTGTGTTCTGAATGTGAAATGGGAGGCTGGGCCTCCCACTAATGGCTAAGGGTTTTCTGTAGGTCAGAGCGGAGCAGGAAGTGAGTGTTGCCCAGGACAGGCTGCCGGATGTTCCGAGGGTCTGTCCCCGGCTCTTGGAGGATGGGCCCCGTGCCCCTTTTCCTTGCGTAAGGGGACGCAGGGTAAGGGTCCGCGCGCGGCCCTGAGCCCGCTGACCCCTCCCGTACCCATCCCTGCAGGCTGCCCGGGCCAGTACTGGGGCCCCGACTGCCGTGAGAACTGCCCCTGCCACCCTCACGGCCAGTGTGAGCCAGCCACGGGCGCGTGCCAGTGCCAGGCCCACCGCTGGGGCGCCCACTGCGAGTTCCCGTGCACCTGCGGCCCCCACGGGCGCTGCGACCCCGCGACCGGCGTGTGCCGCTGCGAGCCGGGCTGGTGGTCGCCCACGTGCCACCGCCCGTGCCAGTGCAAGCCCGAGGCGGCGCGCTGCGAGCAGGCCACGGGCGCCTGCGTGTGCAAGCCGGGCTGGTGGGGGCGCCGCTGCAGTTTCCGCTGCACCTGCCACGGCTCCCCGTGCGACCAGGACTCGGGCCGCTGCGCCTGCCGGCCGGGCTGGTGGGGTCCCGAGTGCCGGCAGCAGTGCGAGTGTGTGCGGGGCCGCTGCAGTGCCGCCTCCGGCCAGTGCACCTGCCCGCCCGGCTTCCGCGGAGCGCGCTGCGAGCTGCCTTGCCCAGCTGGTAGCCATGGGGTGCAGTGCGCACACAGGTGAGCGGGCGGGGCGGAGCGGGTGAGTGGGCGGGGCGGGGGCGGGGGCGGGGCGGGGGCGGGGCGCACACAGGTGAGCGGGCGGGGCGGAGCGGGTGAGTGGGCGGGGCGGGGGCGGGGCGGGGGCGGGATGCACACAGGTGGGCGGGGCGGAGTCAGGTGGCCGGGGCCGGGCGCCGGGAGGAGGGATCAGGGCTTTGCGGTGCTCCCCTCAAAAAACGTACGAAGCAGAGGGACGAGAAAGGGGAAAAGAGGTCTAGGCGCGGTGGTTCACACCTGTAATCCCAGCACTTCTGAGAGGCTGAGGCGGGCGCATCACCTGAGGTCAGGAGTTTGAGACCATCCTGGCCAACATGGTGAAACCTCGTCTCTACTAAAAACACAAAAATTAGCCTGGCCACGCCTGTAGTCCCAGGTACTCGGTAGGCTGAGGCAGGAGAATCGCTTGAGCCGGGGAGGCGGAGGTTGCAGTGAGCCGAGGTCGCACCACTGCACTCCACCGGGTATGAGACTCCCTCTCAAACAAAACGAAACAAGAACTTTAAAAACCCTTTGTTACCCAGGTCCAGCCCTGCCTGCTCATTTCATCGTTTACTGCTGTGCAAAAAATTGCTATACTAGCACTGCTAGCAAGCCATATGTATAGATGAGTGGATAGAGTGACCAAAGGTCCTGGGCAAGGTCCCTTTAGGACTCAGTGACTTTCAAACTTTGACCAGCTGCACTCACCATAAGAAATTTCACCCCTGGATGGGCGCAGTGGCTCACACCGGTAATCCCAGCACTTTGGGAGGCTGAGGCGGGCGGATCACCTGAGGTCAGGAGTTTGAGACCAGACTGACCAACCTGGTGAAACTCCATCTCTACTAAAAATACAAAAATTAGCCGGGCGTGGTGGTGGGCGCCTGTAATCCCAGCTACTTGGGAGGCTGAGGCAGGAGAATCACTTGAACTCGGGAGGAGAAGGTTGCAGTGAGCCGAGATCACACCATCACACTCCAGCCTGGGTGACACAGCGAGACTCCGTCTCAAAGAAAATAATAATAAAATAAAAAAAAAATAAAAATGCTGGTCCAGATCAGCTAAATGGCTTTTATAAACTCCCCTTCTTCTCCCCTACTAATGGATCTGACCCAAGTATATGATCCCAGATAGTTGAGCATCTGAGGGAGAAACTTCAAGTAACTGTTAAGCATCAATGGGAAACTAAGATATGGCAAATGTGAAATTATATTGGTGACAACAGTGGTCTCCAACCTTTTGGCACCAGGGACAGGTTTCGTGGCAATTTTTCTATTATCATACTGTAATCTATAATGAAATAATTATATGACTCACTATAATATAGAATCAGTGGCAGCCCTGAGCTTATTCTCCCACAGCTAGATGGTCCCATCTGGGGATGATGGGAGACAGTGACAGATTATCAGGCATTAGATCCTCATAAAGAGCGTGGAACCAGGACCCTGCCGTGATCAGTTCACAATAGGATTGGCGCTCCTATGAGAACCTAAGGCTGCCACTGATCTGGCTGGCAGGAGAGTTCAGGCGGTCAGGCTCCCCCGCTGCTCATCTCTATGCTGCTGCCTGGTTCCTAACAGGCCATGGACTAGTACCAGTCCATGGCCCAGGGTTTGGGGACCCCTGAGTGAAAACACTTTACATTTTTTTATTTCATGTGATGGAGTAGAAGACACTACTGAGTTCCATTCATGCCAGACCTCGGGGTCGCTCAGTGTGAAAGGAAGAAAAGGGAAAGGGCAGGAGGGAAGACCTGGCAGACCTGGCAGATGGGACTCAGAGCTTGGTGGTGACGTGGCTGCCCTGGCTGGGCTGCTGCCTCCTGCTGACCCTGGGACCCAGGGAAAGATGGTCACAGAGTAGACGCTTCGAAGGAAAGGGATGGGATCCTCCTGTAAGAGCCCTCATTTGTCTTCATTGTACAACGTGGGGAAACTGAGGCGCAAACCTGCCTGAGTGACCCAGGTGGGACCCGAACACTCTCCAGGGCCCCCGAAGGCCTGCGTGGAGTACAGGGGTTGGAAGGGGTGGGTGCTCCATCCATCCACCCCCACTGCTCCCACAAAGCCCTTCTCTTCCCAGCTGTGGCCACTGCAAGCACAATGAGCCGTGCTCTCCAGACACAGGGAGCTGTGAGTCCTGCGAGCCGGGCTGGAACGGAACCCAGTGCCAACAGCCCTGCCTGCCTGGCACCTTTGGCGAGAGCTGCGGACAGCAGTGCTCTCACTGCCGACGTGGGGAGGTCTGTCAGCCAGATACCGGCCACTGTCAGCGCTGTGACCCTGGCTGGCTGGGGCCCAGGTGAGCGCACCATTCTGTTCAGGGTGGGGTGCACCTCCCCCCAGGACCCTCACCTCAGCGGCTCTCTCTGAGGGCACCACCCCTCCCTGACACACAGGTTCATGCAGTCCCAGGGGCCTCCCTCCTGTTGAAGAGTTGGGGAGAGCAATGAGTTCTGGGGGTACCTGGGCAGGATCCCAGCTCCCTCCCCTCTGAGGCTTCCTGCCCTCCTCCCCCTCTGGGGACTTGTAGTCTGTCAGCTGCTGGATTCGGCCCCAAGTTCAAGGCCCTATTTACACCCGAGCTTCACTGCTAAGGCGTGGCCAGTTGGGTCCTTGAGTCCAGGAGCCTGGAGTGGACAGGTGGGGCCCCACGGTGGGGGCCAGGCCTGCCTTGCTCTCCCCTTCCCCGAGTCTTGCCTCACCCCAGGTGTGAAGACCCCTGCCCCACTGGCACCTTCGGGGAAGACTGCGGCTCCACCTGCCCCACCTGTGTTCAGGGGGCCTGTGACGCTGTGACAGGGGAATGTGTCTGCAGTGCCGGCTACTGGGGGCCCAGGTGAGGACGGGGGTCCTGGGGGCAGGAGAGTACCAGGGGCCTAGGTCAGGCCTCTGTGCAGCGTTTCCTCAACTTGCCTGGACAGTGCCCGGAAATCTCCCTCCCTGTTTCCTGCCTGTCCCTCCCTTCACGCAGCCCTCAGCCCGCCTCTCCATGTCACTCCACAGCTGCAACACCTCCTGCCCGGCCGGCTTCCATGGAAACAACTGCTCAGTTCCCTGTGAATGCCCAGAGGGACCCTGCGACCCTGTCTCCGGGTCCTGCCAGCCGGGTAAGGTGGAAGAAGGCTGCAGGGTGCAGTAGCCAGGGAAAGGCGGGCCCTTCACACGGGCTCCAGGGCCAGTTCCTCACCAGGGAGTCTGGGCCACTTTAGAGACATTCTTTTTTTTTTTTCTCTTGAGATGGAGTCTTGCTCTGTCCCCCAGGCTGGAGTGCAGTGGCACGATCTCAGCTCACTGTAACCTCCGCCTCCAGGGTTCAAGCCATTCTCCCACCTCAGCCTCTCGAGCAGCTGGGATTACAGGTGCCCGCCACCACGCCGGGTTAATTTTTGTATTTTTAGTAGAGACAGGGTTTCACCATGTTGGCCAGGCTGGTCTCGAACTCCTGACCTCAGGTGGTCTGCCTGCCTCTGCCACCCAAAGTGCTGGGATCACAGGCATGAGCCACTGCACCCGGTCCAGAAACATTCTTTATACCTGAGCTCTGTGTGGATGCTCTGGGGCTCCCTGAAGATGTGACAGAGCCCTGGCCCCCTGCGAAACCAGGCTAGAGCCATGAAATGCGCAGCAGGGTGGTTGGACACTGACAGGGCCTCAGGGGCAAGAATCTGTGGAATGGGCCACAGACCCTGCGGAAGGGGACGCGCCAGCAGAGAGGCTGCCCGGAGGCAGGAGAGACCCCCACGAAGAAGCTTCTGGGTAGCAGGCAACTCAGAGCAAAGACAGGATGTGTAGGAGACAGGAAGGCCTGAATATCCCCCATCTCCGGCTCCCCCAGGCTCTCGCAGTCGGGACGCCACCCTTATCGCAAGCAGCCTTGTGCCTCTGCTGCTGCTGTTCCTGGGCCTCGCCTGCTGTGCCTGCTGCTGCTGGGCCACCCGGTCAGACCTCAAGGACAGGTGAACACTAGCCCGTCCCTTCCCCACACAGCTCAGGCCATGGGGTGGGAGCAGGGAGGCATCTGGTTTCCTTTCCGGGTGGGGAAGGCTGGCCTCATCACCCACATAGGTCAGAGGTGATGGGGTGGGGAGAGCTGACCTTATCACCCACATAGGTCAGAGGTGATGGGGTGGGGAGAGCTGGCCTTGTCACCCACATAGGTCAGAGGTGATGGGGTGGGGAGGGCTGACCTTATCACCCACATAGGTCAGAGGTGATGGGGTGGGGAGAGCTGGCCTTGTTGCCCACGTGGGTCAGAGGTGATGGAGGTAGTTGGCAGTGACTGTGGCCTGGAGACACTGGAGACACCGGGTCAGCTGCCTGCCCTCCTTGGAAACCTTCGATGAGTAAGTTTCTGAGTTGCATGGGCACCGGGCTGGCAAACTGGAGCCTGCAGCGGGAGGCAGAGAGCTGACACCGGCAGGGACCAGAGGAGGAGGACTGGGACCACGGCAGGAGCAGCCCAGCTCTGGGCCAGGAGGGAAAGAGACCAGGCCTCAGATGCCCCGCAAAGGAAAGTGACATGAATGTCTGTGCAGTGGGTTAGCAGAGAATGTAGCTTCCTGGGAGGCAGAGAGCGGAGGGAGGGTTGGGCTGGTGGGGCCCGCCACAGAGGGGCTTACGCAGAGCTTTGTTCCTTTATGAAACCTCTTCACACTCCAGGCTTCTGTGAGACTCACAACAGCCTGGAGGTTTGGAACAGGGAATGTGGGGCCAGGAGGATTATTGTCCTCAATTCCCAGAGGACACGGAGGCCCGAGGTGATCCAGTTGGTTATTGGCACACAGGAAGCCCCTCTCCGCCTTTTTGGACTCTTTGTCTGGTGCTCTCTTGCTAGTTCCTGCCCTAGTCCTCCAGCACGTCCTCCTCTGTGCTTGTGTGGCATTCACAGATGAGCAGAGACAGTTGCCACTGGCCCAGGGCATAGAGCCCACGGTGGCAAGAAGCCCCTCACAGGGACACAAGGACAGGTGCAAAGGCTGTTGGAGGGACGGTGAAGAGTGGAGCAGCCTCCTCCCCATGTGGGGGCAGAGCAGAGTGGGAACAAGGGAAGGCTTCCTGGAGGGGGTGTCATTTGAGACAGGTGGGCCAGGCACAGTGGCTCACACCTGTAATCCCAGCACTTTGGGAGGCCGAGGCAGGCAGATCACCTGAGGTCAGGAGTTCGAGACCAGCCTAGCCAACATGGTGAAACCCCATCTCTACTAAAAATACAAAATTAGCTGGGCATGGTGGTGGGTGCCTGTAATCCCAGCTACTCAGCGGGCTAAGGCAGGAGAATCGCTTGAACCTGGGAGGCAGAGGTTGCAGTGAGCCAAGATTGCACCATTGCACTCCAGCCTGGGCAACAAGAGCGAGACTCTATCTCAAAAATAGAGAGAGAGAGAGAGAGACAGGTGAGCTGGGGCTCAGCTAGGATGATAATAACAAAGAGCTGCATTTTGGAAAAGCCCCCACAAAACGCTTGATACTCTGCCAGGTCCTGCAGATTAGATAGATAGATAGATAGACAGACAGACAGACAGATAGATAGATAGATAGGCAGACAGGATCTGTTTTACAGATGTGGAAACTGAGGCCCAGGGAGGTGAAGTCTGAGCCAGAGTTGTTACTCAGGGCTGTCTGACTCTAGAGTCACACTTGGTTCTGTGGCAGGCCTGAATCTTGGGCTCAATCGTTTGGATTTTATTCTGCAGTCAACAGAGAGTCACTGAAGTAGAGGTCGTCACCCTGTCACACCCTGCCAAGGTGACCCAGGTCACCTTGGGTCTTATGTACTGACCACTGTCCCTGCCCTCCTCACTCAGGCCAGCAAGAGATAGAGCTACCGTGTCCAGGATGAAGATGCAGGTCTGGGGAACACTGACCAGCTTAGGCTCCACACTGCCCTGCGGTTCCCTCAGCTCCCACAAGCTACCCTGGGTGACAGGTCAGTGGGCGCTGGGGGCTGCGGTCTGGGATTGGACAAGGCTTTGCATCAGGTCCCGCAGGCGCCTGATCTGGAGTCTCTACAGTTTCACATCACGACCCGGAGGTCCCCTTCAACCACAGCTTCATCGAGCCACCCTCTGCCGGCTGGGCCTCTGATGACTCCTTCTCATCCGATCCTGAGTCTGCAGAGGCAGATGAGGTTCCCGCCTACTGTGTGCCACCCCACGAAGGTAGCCCCCCAACAGCCCACATAGCCCCTGAGCAGCCCTGCCCCCCACAACTCCCTCTGTAGTCCCCCAGCGAACAGTTATTATTTATTTATTTATTTATTTATTTATTGAGACTGGGTCTTGCTCTGTCGCCAGACTGGAGTCCAGTGGTGCAATCTCCGCTCACTGCAACCTCCGCCTCCCGGGTTCAAGTGATTCCCCTGCCTCAGCCTCCCAAGTAGCTGGGATTACAGGTGCCCGCCACCACGTCTGGCTCATTTTCCTATTTTAGTAGAGACCGGGTTTCAGCACGTTGGCCAAGATGATCTCGATCTCCTGACCTCGTGATCCGCCCGCCTCAGCCTCCGGAAGTGCTGGGATCACAGGCGTGAGCCTCCGCGCCCGGCCGGCAAACAGTTATTAAGGGCCCATTCTGTGTTAGTCACTGTTCTTGGCTCCAGGGATGCAAGAGATAACAAGACAGATTCCTATCCTCACCAAGCTTAGAGTCAGATGGGCAGTCTGACAATGACAGGACACAGTGATATGTGTCTCCATGGGGGACATACAAGGAGGGGCTCATTCGCTAGCCATGGTGGGGTGACTGGGGTCAGGGAAGATGTGTGTGGTATCCCAGTTGAGTCTAGCAGAATCAGTAGGAGTTAACCAAGTGAAAGTCAGGGAGGGGAGGGAATGGTGTTTTAGGAAGATGGAACAGCATACACAAAGGCCCAGAGGTGAGAGGGATGTGGCTCGGTGACATCAAAATAGTTTTAGCTTGGTTAGAGTGTGACAGTATTTCAAAGTAGGGAGAGGTGGTGAGAAAAGAGTATAGAGACCAGGTGTGGTGATTCACACCTGTGATCCCAGCACTTTGGGAGGCGGAGGCAGGAGGATTGCCTGAGGCCAGGGGTTTGATACCAGCCTGGCCAACATAGTGAGACCCCATCTCTACAAAAATTTAAAAAAAAAAAGAGTGTAGAAGTAACAGTGTCGGCCGGGCGCGGTGGCTCAAGCCTGTAATCCCAGCACTTTGGGAGGCCGAGACGGGCGGATCACGAGGGCAGGAGATCGAGACCATCCTGGCTAACACCGTGAAACCCCGTCTCTACTAAAAAATACAAAAAAAACCTAGCCGGGCGAGGTTGCGGGCGCCTGTAGTCCCAGCTACTCGGGAGGCTGAGGCAGGAGAATGGCGTAAACCTGGGAGGCGGAGCTTGCAGTGAGCTGAGATCCGGCCACTGCACTCCAACCTGGGCGACAGAGCGAGACTCCGTCTCAAAAAAAAAAAAAAAAAAAAAAAAAAAAAAGAAGTAACAGTGTCTACCTGAATTGGTCCTTCTGCCTCTCTCCACTTCCTTGCCCTCTTCCTTGCCCTATTTTTGAGGCCTCCTGGAAGATACTGAGCTGTGGGTAGGATGCATTGTGGTGGCCAGTTCAGCTCCAACCAAGCTCTTCTGTCTCCTCTGCCAGGGATGGTCCCTGTGGCCCAGGCAGAGTCGTCAGAGGCCAGCCTGGCTGGAGGTGCTTTCCCGCCCCCTGAGGACGCCTCCACGCCATTCGCCATCCCGCGCACCTCCAGTCTAGCTCGGGCCAAGCGGCCATCGGTCTCCTTTGCCGAAGGTACCAAGTTTGCACCACAGAGTCGCCGAGGCTCAGGGGAGCTCTCCAGCCCGCTCCGAAAGCCCAAGAGGCTCTCCCGGGGGGCACAATCAGGTCCTGAGGGCCGGGAAGCCGAAGAGTCCACAGGCCTGGAGGAAGCAGAAACAGATGAGGCCCTTCCTGCGGCTGCCAGTCCAGGAGATTCAGCCACTGGCCACCGACGGCCCCCACTTGGTGGCCGGACAGTGGCTGAGCACGTGGAAGCCATTGAGGGCAGTGTCCAGGAGAGCTCAGGCCCTGTGACCACGGTCTACATGCTGGTGGGGACGCCCCGGGGATCTGAAGGCCCTGTCCGCTCTGTCTTCCGCCATTTTGGTGGCTTTCAGAAAGGCCAGGCAGAACCCAAGGTCAAGAGGGCCATCTCTAAGCCTCCACGCCAGGCCCTGAATCGGAAAAAGGGCAGCCCTGGCCTGGCCTCTGGCTCTGTCAGCCAGAGCCCCAACTCAGCCCCAAAAGCTGGGCTTCCTGGGGCCACAGGGCCTATGGCAGTCAGACCAGAGGAAGTGGCCCAGGGGCTGGGGGCAGGCACGGAGAGTTCAGGGAGGGCCCAGGAGCCAATCTCTGGGGCTGGCTTCCCGAAACAGGATCCTCAGAAGCAGGCTGAAGAGGAAAGGCAGGAGGAACCTGAGTATGAGAATGTTGTACCCATCTCCAGGCCACCAGAACCCTGATGACCTTGAATTTGGGGAGTGAGGAGACTGGATGGGATCAGAGCTTCCATGGACTGGACTGTGTTGTGTGCTGGAAAATGATCCCAGGGCCCAGACAGACAGACCAGAGCCTCTGCCCCTCCACAGGGAAAAGGCAAGGCTTCCGGGCCAGGTGGCCCAGGGCCCTGGTGGTGCTCCCAGAGGGGTCCTGGAAGGCCTGGGCAGAGACCCTGCAGGATGGGGTCAGGAAGGGTTAACTGCAGGGACTTCTCCTGTGCTGTCCTGGACCCTGTGTGCCTCGTAAGGGCTATTCTTTCTTTCATGTGCAAAACATTTTTCTGAAATGACAACCTACACGTTTGCTGATAAAAGATTGGCTAAACAAATATTTCTTTTTGTTGTTGTGGTTTGTTTTGTTTTGTTTTGTTTTTTTGAGACAGAGTCTCGCTCTGTCCCCCAGGCTGGAGTGCAGTGGCGCAGTCTTGGCTCACTGTAAGCTCCGCCTGCCGGGTTCACACCGTTCTCCTGCCTCAGCCTCCCAAGTAGCTGGGACTACAGGTGCCCACCACCACGCCCGGCTAATTTTTTTTTTTATTTTTAGTAGAGATGGGGTTTCACCATGTTAGCCAGGATGGTCTCGATCTCCTGACCTCGTGATCCATCTGCCTCGGCCTCCCAAAGTGCTGGGATGACAGACATGAGCCACCGTGCCCGGCCTATGAACTTTGTAAAAAGGATGTATGTGCATAAAAACAGATTCAAGGGAAAGGCACTAACTGGTATTTTCCTCTGGAAGGTGAGATTGTAGGTGATATTTATTTTCTTCTGAAACTTTTGTATGGTTTGCAAATTTTCTACAGTGAACACTCTTTTTTACTTTTGTTAGTAGATAGAATTTAATAAAGTATAATAAAAAGCAATGATCTTTGTTAAAAAAATAAAAAGTGCTAACATTACAGACACGTATAAAGTAAACCGCAGATTTCCCTTCTCTCCAGAAGCATCTGTAGGTCTGAATCTAAAGGAGAGAAGGTAGAATCTGCTTTTGCCTGGCAGCTTTTTGGTCTTGTTTGAATTCTTTGCTCACATATTACCTAGTCAGAAAAGAAAAGGGGCAGCTCCCCCCATGCTTTATTTATTTCTTTAAGATGGAGTCTTACTCTGTCACCCAGACTGGAGTGCAGTGGCATGATCTCGGCTCACTGCAACCTCTGCCTCCCGGGTTCAAGCAATTCTCCTGCCTCAGCCTCCGGAGTAGCTGGGATTACAAGCACCCGCCACCACGCCCGGCTAATTTTTGTATTTTTTGGTGGAGACAGGGTTTCACCATGTTGGCCAGGCCGGTCTTGAACTCCCAACCTCAAGGGCTCCACCGCCTGGGCCTCCCAGAGTGTTGGAATTATGGGCATGAGCCACCACGCCTGGCCAGGGGCAGCTCCTTTTATCCCAGCGCTCAGACAATCTCATCAACAATTGGGTGCTTTCTTTCAGATGTTTTTCTGTGTACCTGTCAACAAATATTTTAAACAAAAACAAAATTTTAGCATAGTTAGCATACTGTTCTCAGCTGCTTTTTTTTTTTTTTTTAGAGATGGGGTCTTGCTCTGTTGCCCAGGCTGGAGTGCAATGGTACAATCTCGGCTCACTGCAACCTCTGCCTCCCAGGTTCAAGTGATTCTCTTGCCTCAGTCTCCTGAGTAGCTGTGATTACAGGTGCATGTCACCACGCCTGGCTAATTTTTGTATTCTTAGTAGAGACGGGGTTTCACCATGTTGGCCAGGTAGGTCTCGAACTCCTGACCCACCTTGGTCTCCTGAAGTGCTGGGATTACAGGCGTGAGCCACCGCGGCCGGCCTCAACTTGCTTTTCTACTTAACAATATATCCTGGATATAGTTCAATGTCCATAAAATAAAGCCACCTCTCTTTTTTTTTTTTTTTTTTTTTTGAGACTGAGTCTCGCTCTGTCGCCCAGGCTGCAGTGCAGTGACCGGATCGCAGCTCACTGCAAGCTCCGCCTCCCAGGTTTACGCCATTCTCCTGCCTCAGCCTCCCGAGTAGCTGGGACTACAGGCGCCCGCCACCTCGCCCAGCTAGTTTTTCGTATTTTCAGTAGAGACGGGGTTTCACCGTGTTAGCCAGGATGGTCTCGATCTCCTGACCTCGTGATCCGCCCGTCTCGGCCTCCCAAAGTGCTGGGATTACAGTCTTGAGCCACCGCGCCCGGCCAAGCCACCTCTCTTTATTAAAAAAAATGACTACATGAGATTCCATCTAGCACAACTATTTAAATCATTCCCCTGCCAATGGATGGTTGGGTTGTTCTGATCTGTTTTGATACAATAAACAATGACATAGCATACAACTTTGTTCATATTTATTTATTTTTTGAGACAGAGTTTCAATCTTGTTGCCCAGGCTGGAGTGCAATGGCACAATCTCAGCTCATTGCAACCTCCGCCTCCTGGGTTCAAGCGATTCTCCTGCCTCAGCCTCCTGAGTAGCTGGGATTACAGGCACCTGACACCACGCCCAGTTAATTTTGTATTTTCAGTAGAGACGGGGTTTCTCCATGTTGGTCAGGCTGGTCCCGACCTCAGCTGATCCACCCACCTCAGCCTCCCAAAGTGCTGGGATTACAGGCGTGAGCCACCGCGCCCGGCCCCATATTTATTTTTACATTTGTGCAAGTTTTTCTATCAAATAGATTCCTAGAAGCAGGGCTGTTGAGTTGTAGGGTAAGGGAGTTAGACACTTCTGTACTCACTCCAAATTGTCTCCAAAAATGTTGCCTGGATTTGTATATTCTCACAAATTATGGGGGAATCCATGTCCCTACACTCAATCTGATCAGATAAAAAAGGGTATCTCCTTATTCCACCTTGGTAAAAATAAAGTAACACATGCTAAAGCTTCTTTTTTTTTTTTGAGATGAAGTATCTTTCTGTTGCCCAGGCTAGAGTACAAGTACAATGGCACAATCTCGGCTCACTGCAACCTCCGCCTCCTGGGTTCAAGCAATTATCCTGCCTCAGCCTCTCAAGTAGCCAGGACTACAGGTGTGTGCCACCACGTCCAGCTAATTTTTTGTATTTTTAGTAGAGACGGGGTTTCGCCATGTTGGCCAGGTTGGTCTTTCTGACCTCAGAAAATCTGCCCACCTTGGCCTCCCAAAGTGCTGGGATGACAGGCGTGAGCCACTGTGCCCAGCCACTAAAGCTTCTAAAAAGTATATATAAATTTTTTTTGGCCAGGCGCGGTGGCTCACGCCTGGGAGGCCGAGGCGGGCAGATCACGAGGTCAGGAGATCGAGACCATCCTGGCGAACACGGTGAAACCTGTCTCTACTAAAAATACAAAAAAATTAGCTGGGTGTGGTGGTGCGTGCCTGTAGTCCCAGCTACTCGGGAGGCTGAGGCAGGAGAATGGCGTGAACCCGGGAGGTGGAGCTTGCAATGAGCCGAGATTGTGCCACTGCACTGCAGCCTGGGCGACAGAGTGAGACTCTCTCAAAAAAAATTTGTTTTTGTGTTTAACCATCAACAATTATATCTCATTACAATTTAAATTTCTATGCGTATTCTAAGGTTGAGTTTCTTTTGTGTCTTGGCTCTCTGCAACCTCCGCCTCCCAGATTCAAGCCATTCTTGTGCCTCAGCCTCCTGAGTAGCTGGGATTATAGGCACCCACCATCACGCCCAGGTAATTTTTGTACTTTTTGTAGAGATGGGGCTTCACCATGTTGGCCAGGCTGGTCTCGAACTCCTGACCTCAGGTGATCCACCCGCCTCGGCCTCCCAAAGTGCTGGGATTCCAGGTGTGAGCCACCACGCCTGGCCTCTTGCCCCTTTTCATGAGTTCATGTTTTCATTCCACAAACTCATATTGTGCACCTGCTTTGTGCTTGCTCCTCTATCAAGGGCTGGTTATACAAAGTTGAAGAAGACACCGTTCTGCCCCCAAAGAGTTCATAGTCAATTGGAGAGGAAGACCAACAGATGAATAGCTAATTATAAAACAATGCCGGCAGTGGACAAATAAAGTGAACATTATTAATGGGGAGTGGTTAGGGAAGGCTTCCCAGAGGAGGTGCTGTCCAAAATGAGGCTCTGTCGAGAGCTAGAGGAGAACAGCAGGTGCAGAAACCACAGGCCATGTGATTGGAACTTCTGGGACCAGGCAGGTCAGATGTCCTCCAGAGACAGGGAGACGGAGGAGCCTGCGTGGGTCAAATTGGGGAACTGGAACTTTAAAATTTTGTTTATTTATTTTTTTGAGACAGAGTCTCGCTTTGTTGCCCATGCTGGAGTGCAGTGGCACAATCTCTGCTCACCGCAACCTCTGTCTCCCTGGCTCAAGCAGTTCTCCTGCCTCAGCCTCCTGGGTAGCTGGGGTTACAGGCGGGTGCCACATCACCCAGATCTTTTTTTTTTTTCAGATGAAGTTTCGCTCTTGTTGCCCAGGCTGGAGTGCAATGGCACAATCTTGGCTCACTGCAACCTCCACCTCCCGGGTTCAAGTGATTCTCCTGCCTCAGCCTCCAGAGTAGCTGGAACTACAGGTGTGCGCCACCACGCCCACCTTATTTTTTGTATCTTTAGTAGAGACAGGGATTCACCATCTTGGCCAAGCTGGTATCAAACTCCTGACCTCATGATCCACCTGCCTCAGCCTCCCAAAGTGCTAGGATTACAGGTATGAGCCACTGCACCCAGCCTGGCCATGCTGATCTTGAACTCCTGACCTCGTGATCCACCCGCCTCAGCCTCCCAAAATGCTAGGATTACAGGCATGAGCCACTGCGCCCAGCCTGGCCATGCTGGTCTTGAACTCCTGACCTCGTGATCCACCCGCCTCGGCCTCCCAAAGTGCTGGGATTACAGGTGTGAGCCACCGCGCCCAGCCATTTTTGTACTTTTAGTAGAGACAGGGTTTCACCATGTTGGCCAGGCTGGTCTTTAACTTCTGACCTCAGCCTCCCAAAGTGCTGAAATTACAGGCGTGAACCACCATGCCCAGCCAGGAACTGGAACTTTATCCTGTTTTACAAATAATAGTTTTTGAAGAATTTTGGCAGAGGTCACATTTACATTTCCCTTAGTGCCCTGGGATGAGATGGGGGCTGGATTTGAGGAGCTGAAATTTGAAGGTGGCTCAACCACAGCAGTTCCGGGCCTAAGGGCACAGATGGACCGATTAGGTAAATATGTAGGAGATACAGGTGTATCAGTGTGATGGGGATGGGTTGAGGGAGAGGCAGAATCACGGCGACTGCCTAACAAATGTCTGTTAAAAGGATGGTTCTCAGCAGGGCGCTGTGAGTCATGCCTGTAATCCCCGCACTTTGGGAGGCCGAGGTGGGAGGATCACTTGAGCCCAGGACTTTGAGACCAGCCTGGGCAACAGGGCAAGACCCTATCTCTACAAAAAATACAAAAGTTAGCCAAGCGTGGTAGCACGCACCTGTGGTCCCAGCTACTTGGGAGGCTGAGGCAGGAGGATCACCTAAGCCCAGGAGGTCAAGGCTGCAGTGAGCTATGATCACGCCACCACACTCCAGCAGTCTGGGTGCCTAAGATCTTGTCTCAAAAAAAAAGGAAAAGAAAAAAAGAGATGGTTCTTGGTATCTAACTTCAGTAGACAGTAGTGTGGTTATCTGAGAGAAAATGGGGAGGACAGTTCTGGGGGATATTTGAGATGTGTTTGAGCCCCAGAGTGCCCTCAGGCTGCTCAAAGAGGAGGAAAGGGTGAAGGAAGAGATTTTTCAGATGGCAGTTGAAACCTTGTGAGTGGGAAGGGTTCACAGGGTGAGGAACGGGGTAGGTTACCAGCTGGAGCCGCCCCCCAGCAGGCTGACAGCACCAAGCCTTGTCTGGGGGAGGCTGCCCTCGCCAGGTGGCCTGGGCGGATTCTGGACAGTAGGGGCACACTCGGACTGGGGCAAGTAGAGCGAGGCGTCTGGGGCTCCCACAGCCCTGCGGTGGTGGTGGGGTTTTGTTTAATTTTATTTTTTATTTTTTATTTTTTTTTGAGATGGAGTCTTGCTCTGTCACCCAGGTTGGAGTGCAGTGGCACAATCGGCTCACTGCAACCTCCGTCTCCTGGGTTCAAGCCATTCTCCTGCCTCAGCCTCCCCAGTAGCAGGATTACAGGCGTGCACCACCACACCCAGCTAGTTTTTGCATTTCAGTAGAGACCCGGTTTCACCATGTTGGCCAGGCTGGTCTCGAACTCCTGACCTCGTGATCCACCCGCCTCGGCCTCCCAAAGTGCTGGGATCACAGGCGTGAAACAACGCGCCCGGCTATTTTTGGTTATTTTTTTATTTTGGTAGAGACGGGTCTCACCATGCTGCCCAGGCTGGTCTCGAACTCCTAGCCCTAAGTGGCCCTCCGACCTTAGCCTCCCAAACCGCTGGGATTCCAGATGAGAACACCGCGCGGCAGTCCTGGGGTGCTAAGCCAGCCCCCCGGAACGAGCCAGGGAGACCAAGCAGATTCTGGGGCAGACGGTCTTCCGAGCTCGGGCTAGTGCCTCGGATCTGGGGGACGAAGACGGGCAGCTGAGCTTTCGGAGCCCGGGCTTATCAGACGGGGACCCGGAGCCCCCTCGAACCCTCGCAGGCTTGTACGAGCCGGTGGACGTGGGTGGAACGGGGTGAAGGTGGGGGGTGGGGCTCGCCGCGGGCAGGGAGCTCCCAGATGACCATCAAGGGTGGAGGGTCCCCGGGGGACCGAGCAGTGCGTGAACACGGGCGGAGAAAGGTCAGTCTGATGGGGGAACCTCAGGAGACCCCATCCTAGGACGGGACAGACCAGCCCCAAATCCCCTTGCAGGTTTCCAAGGGCCAACTTCCAGGGACCGGGCAGACGGCACCCGGTCGGTGCATCAGCAGGGGGCGCCACGGCTGGACCGGGTCCGGGATCCCAGACCCCGAATACGCCGGGACGGGAACCACCGGGGCGGGGGAGCGAGGAACCAGGACCCAAAGCCCGAGGCGGCGGGGACGGCGGCGCTTCGTGGGGAGAAAGCGGGGTGGGGATTCGAGAGCGGAACCACAGTGCGGAGCCGGCGCATCTGGGCGTGGTGACCCGCGCGGAGGGGGCAGCTGGGGACGGCGGGGCGGCCGCGGGAGAGCCCAGCTGGGGGCGCTGGTGGCCCGGCGGCTTCGCGGGGGAGTCCGCGGGGGTCCGGGACGCGGAGCCGGAGCCCCAGCCTCACAGGGTCAGGGCGTTGGAGAGGTCGCGGGGCGATGTCGCCGGGGATTCCCGGCCGCGCCGTGACTCGGTCAAGTTGAAGGCGGCAGAGCCCGCAGCGCCCCGGCCCCTCCCGCCCCCCATCTCTCTTGTTTGTCTCAGAGTCCGGCCGGAACCGGCTTCTGCTCGCGGCGGGGCGGGCGGGGGGCTGGCTGCTGATTGGCCGACGCCTGTTTCCAGCCCCGCTCAGCCAATCAGCGGGCGGCAGTGTTTTCTTCTTGGGGTCGGAATAAAAGGGCTGGAATAAAAGAGGGCAGAAAAGGCGACGGGCGGGCCCGACACACGCCGGAGGAGCCGGGTGAGCTGGAGCCGAGGGTCGCGGCCGGGGCGAGGGCGCGGGGGCAGAAGCGCCCGCCGAAGGGGCGCAGGGAGAAAACATGGGAATAAGAGGAGAGAGACGGAGCGATGAGGGGCCTGCAGGAAAGAGATGACGAACAGATGCGGGCTGGGGATGGAGGCGCGGGGCTCCAAAGCCATGGAAACGGGCGGGTTGCCGGGGGAACGCCCGGGATGGGGGTCGCGGGCTGGCTCGCGCCGCCGGTTTGAACCGGCTTCTCGTCTCCCACGCCGGGTTCGCGTGGCCGCAGCGCCTAGCGACCTAGACGGCGGCCAATGGCGCGGCAGTTCCTGCGCCGTCCGGCCAATGAGCGCGCCGGGGCGGGCCGTTCCGTAGCTCTGGGCGCTGATCTTGTGGTTGAAGAAACCAGCTCTGGGGAAGGGTCTCGGGCGCGGGCGGGAGGGCACCTGTCAGGGTTCCTGGGAGAGGCAGCCCCCGGATCTGCCCCTGCCCACCTTACGCTGCGTTCCATGCTGGCCCCAGGCGATGTCAGTCCTGCTGCAGGCCAGGACTAGTTCCACGGCCCTCAGCATGCGTTAGCCTCTTCTTGCCTCCATGCCTCAGTTTACCTTGGAGTGAGCTGCAGGAGACGTCTCCCTGCCTGGCCAGGGCGGCTCTGTCGTAGCGGAGGGCAGCGGTACGAGCCGGCCGCGGGGTCGGGGTGGCCCAGGTCCGGGCAGGGCTGGGGTTCGCCTCCTCTGCAGCGCGCACCGGCCCCCGCGGCCGGGGAGGAGTGACAGTCCGGAGCTCTGCGGCAGCGGCCGGGGCAGCTGGGGGGCGGCCGCAGGGGCTGGGCAGGGCCGGCCGCTGACGCCGAGGTCTGTGAGCAGGTGGTGCAGAGCCGGAGTCGGAGCCCGGAGCCGCGCCGCGCCGCACCATGGCGCCCACCCTGGCCACTGCCCATCGCCGCCGCTGGTGGATGGCCTGCACGGCCGTGCTGGAGAACCTCCTCTTCTCGGCAGTCCTCCTGGGCTGGGGCTCGCTGCTCATCATGCTCAAGTCGGAGGGCTTTTACTCCTACCTGTGTACCAAGCCAGGTGAGACAGGCGCCTGGGGCTGCGGGGGGCTCCTGGAGCCGGGGCTTTGGGAGGGGGCGGGATGGGGGTGAAGACCTCGCATGCCACAGCACTGCATTGCCCAGTGCCGCTCGGGTATCCAAAGGCCCATCTGATCCTCACCCAGCCCTGCCGGATACTTGTCATTGCCCCTGTTTTGTGGATGAAGACATCGAGGTTCAGAGCCATCTTCTGTCTTGCGCAAGGCCTCAGAGCCTGGGCCTGCCATCCACCCAGAGCCCCACCTGCTGTCCAGGGTGTTCCTTCCACCCCCTAGGAACATTGCTGGACTCCTCTCCTCTCCTCCCCGCTCCTGGAACATAGCTTGGCTGGTAGTAAACATGTTGCTCTCTGCTTGTGAGAAAGAGGAACTCCTGATTTAGGGGCGGGGGTGCAGCAGGAGAGGAAGTGGCCTTGCCTCCAGCCCAGGGAGGGTTCATCTAGAATCTAGACGTTCCTCAGGCCGTTGTGGAGTCTCCTAAGTGCTTGCTGGACACAATTTCTTGTCTATTTTTGCTGCCTTGTGATTCTCCAAAGGGCATTTCCCGACAGGGGCTCTGAGGACATCTCCGTGGCTTTCCAACCCCGTGAGGATGAAGGAAGGGGAAGAGGAGAAGGGAACGTTGATGGAAGTGATGCTAGGCGTGTCCTCTCCTCTTTGCCTCGCCACTGGAATTGCTGAAGGCAGGCTGAGGATGCTTCTCTGCATGACGTCTGCACCATCCAACACACACACCCCTTCACACCTTCATACCTTGTTGGAGGATCCTGATTACTACAGGGCAGTAGGTTCAGCCCCACAGGAGGGCCACGGCAGCCCCCAGCCTCTAGCTTCCTACCCTCCTTCCTAGGCAACCTTAACAGGCAGTGTTTCCCTCTGTCTCCTCCTTGATCCTAACGGTAACTGATAATAGCTGAGCTCACATAATCTCTCTCGCTGGTGCTCCAGTGCCCATAGATGGAGGTAGCCCAGGTTTGACTTCCTGAGTCCCCAGCAGCAGGCCTTTTCTTTCTAGAGCTCTTTGCAGGAAGAGAAAGCTTTGGACCAGCTCATGCTGGGTGTAATCCTTTGTGGAAGCCTCCCTGTTTCCCTTCTCTGATCTGCCCTGGAGATTCCTGTGTGTCCCAGTCTCTAGGGAGGGAGGCTTAGCTGGAGAGATTCAGGGCAGGAGAAAGCAGGAGAATGCAGAGGCCGCGGGGAGAGGACAGAAAGTATATCATTAATAACTAACCTTTAGCCTTTAGCCACTCAAAAATATTTCCTAACAGCCTAAGGGTTCTTGGCAGGCCTTTCCCCACATCAGCAAGAAATCTTGGGAGTTGGGAAGAGTCAGACCTTGTTCCCTGAACAAGCTTTCTGCGTTGCCCGAGAGATGTTAGGAGATTAATGCCAGTGCTGGAAAGGCACAGGTTGGAGTGTTTGCTGCTGCTTCTCCTTTCCTCTCCTCCCTTAGAGATCGTGACCCTCCCTGCTTCCCTCTCTTGTGGGCTCTTTCAGGCTGGACACAGGGTTTAAAAAAAAAAAAAAAAAAAAAGCAGAAAAAAAAGTCATCATCCTCAGATAAAGCTTTTTTTTTTTTTTTTTTTTTTTTGAGTGGAGTCTCGCTCTGTCGCCCAGGCTGGAGTGCAGTGGCACAATCTTGGCTCACTGCAAGCTCTGCCTCCCGGGTTCACGCCATTCTCCTGTCTCAGCCTCCCAAGTAGCTGGGACTACAGGAGCCCGCCACCTCGCCCAGATAATTTTTTTTGTATTTTTAGTAGAGACGGGGTTTCACCATGTTCGCCAGGATGGTCTTGATCTCCTGACCTCGTGATCCACCTGCCTTGGCCTCCCAAAGTGCTGGGATTACAGGTGTGGGCCACAGCACCTGGCCTCAGAGAAAGCTTTTAGTGTCTCACCCAGACCAGAGAACTGTTGTGGCAGGTGTGTGTTTTTTTTTTTCCACCCACCATGGTGTCGGGAAGGTCGGATTCTAGGTGGGTTTTTTTTTTTTTTTTCATAGACTGTCCACGGATTTAATTGATAGTATGGTTTTGGCAGAGTTGGGTCTGGTCCCTTCATTCCTGCCTCAACCTTGGCTTCTTCCTCTGTCTAAGTGGGAGGAGTCCCAGAGATTGTGCCAGTGTGGTGCTGAGTTAGTGTTTTAAGCCCTGGGCAGACTTGACAAGTTGCTCCTCTAAACCAAAGTGAAGGTGAAGGGTCAGGATTGTGGGTTGAACATCAACTTCTTATCCGTGCTTTTGCTCCTGCTTCTAATTTTGGTTTTTCTGATTATCTGGCAAACCTGCTGAGCCCGCGTCCCGGGCGGGAAGCCTGCTGATTGCACACAGCTTATCTCTCTGGCCGCACTGCTCCTTGATTCTTGGAGTCCACATAACCAGTTTTCTTTCAGGCCAGAAATCTCCACACGTTGCTTGTCTGGGAGTGCCTGGTGAAGTTAGGGTGAAGGTTTCGGCTTCGGTCTGATATTTTCAAACTTGGTGCATGGCTGAATTGCAGAGAAGCAGTGAGGCCATTTTTTGAATGTATTGAATTAGACTTGTGAAAGGCTGAGCCGTGTCCGGCTGATGAGATGCAAATTTCTCAGCTTCGTGTCGCTCTAGGACGATGCTGTGGTTTGTTCTCTAAAGAAAATTTGCCTGACGGAGCTTGCAGTGAGCTGAGATCTGGCCACTGCACTCCAGCCTGGGTGACAGAGTGAGACTCCGTCTCAAAAAAAAAAAAAAAAAAAAAAAAAAAGAAAATATGCCTGAACCTGTTGAAAGATTCTTAGAACTCTTTCTCAGGACTCCAGCCAGAATCTGGTCACAGACGTGGTGTTGGGTTCCAGCCTCGGGAGGTGGCAGGGGGAAGGAAACGGCTCATTTCTCGGCTGCCCCTCCGTTCGTTCTTCCTTGCCTGCTGGGAGAGGTGGCAGGCTGGGTTTGGGGACCTGGGTGCAGGAAGTTGGTGATGGGTTTTGCACAATATCCTCCAGGTGTTGGCTGCCGGATGCCTCCCTCGTCCCCCTGGTGAGGGCAGGAGACCAATTGGGTGTTCAGTCCAAGAAGCATGGGGCTTCCCAGAGCTGTGTCCTCTTGGCCTCTGGGATGGCAGTGTGACCGCCCACGCCTGGGCCCTTTCTTCATTTTCTCTGTTATCCAGTAGCCCCCACTTCAACAGGGTCAGGGTCAGCTTGGGGGGCTGCGGCTACCTGTGGATGGTTTTTTTTATTTGAGACAGGGTCTTGCTCTGTTGCCCAAGCCGGAATGTAGTGGTGCGATCACAGCTCACTGCAGCCTTAACTCCTGGGCTCAAGCAATCCTCCCACCTCAGCCTCCTGAGTAGCTGGGACTACAAGTGTGCGCCACCCTACTCAGCTAATTTTTGTATTTTTTTGTAGAGACAGGGTCTCGCCATGTTGCCTAGGCTGATCTCAAACTCCTGGGCTCAAGCGATCCTCCTGCCTCAGCCTTCCAAAGTGCTGGGCCTACATGTGTGAGCCATCATACCCAGTTAGATTTTTGTTTTTGTTTCTGGGACTACAGGTGCCCACCACCATGCCCAGCTAATTTTTGTATTTTTAGTGGAGATGGGGTTTCACCATGTTGACCAGGCTGGTCTCGGACTCCTGACCTCAGGTGATCCACTCACCTCGGCCTCCCAAAGTGCTGGGATGACAGGTGTGAACCACCACGCCCAGCCCTGGTTAGTTTTTTATTTATTTATTATTATTTTTTTGAGACAGAGTCTCACTCTGTTGCCAGGCTGGAGTGCAGTGGCGCGATCTTGGCTCACTCCAACCTCTGCCTCACAGTTTCAAGCGATTCTCCTGTCTCAGCCTCCCAAGTAGCTGGGACTACAGGTGACTGCCACCACACCTGGCTAATTTTTGTATTTTTTCGTAGAGATATGGTTTTACTATATTGGTCAGGCTGTTCTCGAACTCCTGACCTCAGGTGATCCACCCGCCTTGGCCTCCCAGAGCACTGGGATTACAGGTGTGAGCCACTGTGCCTGGTCAAATTTTTTGTAGAGATAAGTGTTTCACCATGTTGCTCAGGCTGGTCTCAAAACTCCTGGGCTCAAGTGACCTGCCGACCTCAGCCTCCCAAAGTGCTGGGACTACAGGTGTGAGCCACCACACCCAGTTAATTTTTAAATGTTTTGTAGAGATGGGGGTTTCACCATGTTGCCCAGGCTAGTCTTAAACTCCTGGGCTCAGTCGATCCACCCGCCTCGGGCTCCCACATTGCTGGGATTATAGGCGTGAGCCACTGCTCCAGGCCTACATGTGCATAGTTAATCCCCTCTTTCTTGTAACCTAAACATTCAGTAAACATTGACGAAGGTGCGGTGCTGGGGACCCAGAGCAAACAAGTCATCACACGCACACCTGTGTAACCTGTGTAATTCCAGGTGGTAGCCGGGCCCCCAAGAAAGAGCCAGAATAGCTGCGGAGATCTGGCTCCTGCTGGGTGGGAGGGCCTCTCTGGGGTTCAGGCTGAAGCCTGGAGGTTGAAGAGGGGTGAGTCAGGAGAGGAGGGTACACCCTGGAGGAGAGGAGAGAAGTGGGAAGGGACTGGGCCTGCAGGGCCTGGGAGTCCATTTGGGGAAAGTGAATTTTTTTTTTTTTTTTTTTTTTGAGACGGAGTCTCGCTCTGTCGCCCAGGCTGGAGTGCAGTGGCGCGATCTCGGCTCACTGCAAGCTCCGCCTCCCGGGTTCACGCCATTCTCCTGCCTCAGCCTCCCGAGTAGCTGGGACTACAGGCGCCCACAACCGCGCCCGGCTAATTTTTTGTATTTTTAGTAGAGACGGGGTTTCACCGTGGTCTCGATCTCCTGACCTTGTGATCCGCCCGCCTCGGCCTCCCAAAGTGCTGGGATTACAGGCTTGAGCCACCGCGCCCGGCCGGGGAAAGTGAATTTTATTCCCAAGGCAGGAGGAAGTCAGGGAGGTAGAGGAGGGTGACGATCCAGTTCCCCTGTTAGAGCCTCGTGTGAATCGTTGAGGGCTTGCCCCATGCTGGGTATGTTTGGATGGCACAGAAACCAGAAGTCGTCACGGCCTCTGCCCGAGGAGGTCACTCACGGTCTGACCATGGGCATGAAGGCTGACCCCAGTTGTATGCTCCTGACTGCTGCAGTTGCTCCGCCTGTGGTGGCGGGAGAGAGCCTCTCACCCTGGCACCGAGGTCGCTGCGAGCTCACCCTGGCATACAGGTTGCTGCGAGGGCAGAGGGGCTGCCGCCCACCTTGGGGAAGCAGGGCCAGGCTTGGTCCCCATGGGCTGAGTGAAGCTGCAGATGTGGACAGGAGACTTCTCTGCTGCCTCGAGCACCTCTTTTTTTTGGGGGGACGGGGAGTGGGGGATGGAGTTTCACTCTTGTCGCCAGGCTGGAGTGCAGTGGCGCAGTCTCAGCTCACTGCGACCTCTGCCTCTCGGCAGAATTAAAGCAATTCTCCTGCCTCAGCCTCCCAAGTAGCTGGGATTACAGGTGCCTGCCACCATGCCCGGCTAGTTTTTTGTATTTGTATTTCATTTTATTTTTTTTTTTGAGATGGAGTCTCACTCTGTCGCCCAGGCTGGAGTGCAGTGGCGCGAGCTCAGCTCACCGAAACCTCCATCTCCCAGGTTCAAGTGATTCTCCTGCCTCAGCCTCCCAAATAGCTGGGATTACAGGCACCCACTACCACACCCGGCTAATTTTTGTATTTTTAGTAGAGACAGGGTTTCACCATGTTGGCCAGGCTGGTCTCGAACTCCTGACCTCGGGTGATCCGCCCGCCTCGGCCTCCCAAAGTGCTGGGATTACAGGCGTGAGCCACCACACCCACTGGATAGCTTTCTTAAATCCAGCCTTTCACGTTTATTGCTGTAAATGTGACTTTTAAACTTTTCCCCCAGTTTATTTGGAATTTTAAAAATTCCATAGCAATGGGTAAGAAGGTTTAAAGGCTGGAGCCGGCAGCCTCAGGATGCGTCTCAGAGAAGAGCTGGCGGCCTTGGCTCTTCCCACCGCCCCAGCCTCCCTCCTTGGTTCGTGACCTCATTTCCCTCACAGACATCCGCTGGCCACCCCTGGCTTCTGGTGTCCGTGAAGGTCCATCCAGCTTAGGCTGGCTCTCAGGGACCTCGTGGGACAGTCTTAGTTCCGTTCTCACCAAGCGGTACTCAGGGCCTCCTAGTGTTGCCGACACCAGGGGCAGCCTTTTCCTGGCTCTATTCTCTCAGCATTTCCTCCCTGGGATATGAGCCTCTAACCCAGGCAGACCAGCCTCGGCATAGCTCGAAGGGTAAGAGCGGGAGCTTCGGGGTCTGACACCCTGGAGTCATGAGACCTTCGGCAAGTGACTTCCCCACTCTGAGCAGCCCTCAGGGACACTCTCACAGTATCCTCATGGGGAATATGGGGTGGGCGTGGGCACACCCACTGAGCGTGGCAGCTGGCACACACTGGCACTGTGCACATGGCAGCCGCTGCTGGGCCCACTGCTCGGGGGCCAGGCTCTGGTCAGCCCAGGACGGCCTCTGCCTGTCCGTGCCCTCCTGTCTGTTGTTTGCTCTGTGTCTGAACTGACCTCTCACCTATATCTCCCCTGCTGGACTGAGGACTGAGATGCTGCTTCCTGTTGCCGGATAGACTAAGGATTTAAGAGCCGGGAGATCCTGGGCAGGGGCCATCGGTGGGCTGTCCAGGGGCCCGCACCCTGGAGCGGGGGGCTCAGAAAGCAGCCAGTCAGGGAAGGGGGAAGCTCAGGAATTTAGAGGGAACCTCAAGCCAGGTACTCCTTGGCCCCCTCAAGCATCATCTTGGAGGCCCCCTCCCTTTGTCTCCCGGGGTGTGGGGAGACTCCTATTTGACTTGGGGGAGCCCGAGAGAGCCACAGCACCCTCTTTTCTCCCTGATTCCTCTGTGAAGATCTTGTGCGTCTCCTGTGAGCGAGGCTGAACAGGGTTCCTCCGCCCTGGCCCTGGGTCTCCTCCTAAGCAGCCCTGTTCCTGTTCTGGGCACTCACTGGCCACACCAACTCTTGCCTGTCTTCTCTGTTCACCTTCTCTGTCCGGCCTGGGCTGGGCCACTTCTGGCCGCCCCTGAGGAGGCGTCCATTTCATAAACAGGTGCAGGTGAGGAGCAGAGCAGGCTGGCCGGGAATGAGCAGAGCAGGCTGGCCCGGGGTCAAGCTCTAGGCTGGGAGCAGAGGACCGCCCCACGCCGTGGCACTTCCTGGGCCACGGCACTTAATCTGTTTGTCTCTCTCCTGGGCCACAGTGGCCCAGGTGGGAGCAGAGGGAGGGGAACAGCCTGGGTGTGTCTGTGTTTAGGCATCTGCTGGAGCGGTGACGTGGTGCTGCTGTTTACTGTCAACAGAGCTTCTGGGCTCACCAAGGGCTTCATTCCCTCCAGCAGCAGGGAGACTCTCCCCAAGCAGAAGGGGAAGCCGCTCACTTCCCCCGCCCCAGGTGCATCTGTTGCTGGACAGGACTGCCTGGAGGCAAGCGGCCGGGCAGAGGGCCTGGTGGCCCCAGCGGCAGGGATTTGTTTAAGGGGAGAAGGCTGGTGGTCTAGAGTGCAAGGTCCTTGCCCCTGTGTGTCGTGGCTGCAGGGTAAAAGATGGGAAGGACAGATACCCTTGCCTCTCCCCTGACCTTGCCTCTCCCCTATGTAGTTAAAGGGGTGACCAGATCTCTAATCAATTTAAGACTTTTTGGTTGTTGTTTGTTTGTTTGGAGACAGAGTCTCACTCTGTGGCCCAGGCTGGAGTGCAGTGGCACGATCTCGGCTCACCGCAACCTCCGCCTCCCGGGTTCAAGCGATTCTCCTGCCTCAGCCTCCCGAGTACCTGAGATTACAGGCGTCCGCCACCACGCCCGGCTAATTTTTGTATTTTTAGTAGAGACGGGGTTTCACCGTGTTGGCCAGGCTGGTCTCAAACTCCTGACCTCAGGTGAGCCACACGTCTTGGCCTCCCAAAGGGCTGGGGTTACAGACTGAGCCACTGCGCCTGGCCTGATTCTGTTTTTTTGTTTGTTTGTTGTTGTTGTTGTTGTTTTGAGATGGAGTCTCACTCTTTTGCCCAGGCTGGGGTGCAATGGTGTGATCTTGGCTCACTGCAACCTCTGTCCCCCAGCTTCAATGATTTGCTTGCCTCAGCCTCCTGAGTAGCTGGGATGACAGGCACCCACCACCACGCCCGGCTAATTTTTGTATTTTTAGTAGAGACGGGGCTTCACCATGTTGGCCAGGCTGGTGTTGAACTCCTGACCTCAGGTGATCCACCCGCCTCTGCCTCCTAAAGTGTTGGGATTACAGGCGTGAGCCCCCACACCTGGCCCTCTTGCTTCTATTCATTCCGTAAACAGCTATTGTAGGCCAAGACCTGGGTGAGATGCTGGGGACACAGAAGTGACCACAATGCAGACCCTGCCTCTCAGGGCTCACAGCCCAGTGGGGGATTAGACGTGTCTTTGTGCTTCCGCACACGCTGACGGGACTGTGCTCCCCGTGTGCAGCCACTGCGTCCGGCTGTGTGCCAGCCGGTCGTGCCCTGATTCCCATCCGGAGCCTCCAGTAGCAGCCATGATCATCATAGCCACTAGAACAGCAGCAACTGGCAGCGATGCGCTGTTGAGTGCTTTCTATGCCTGGGTGAGCTCCAGAAAGTTTTCCGGATTTTCTCATTGATCTTCCCCCAAACTCTAGGAGGTGGATCTTATTATTCTAGGGTGTCCATTTTATAGACAAGGAAACTGAGCTAGAGCAAGGTGATGCAGGTAGAAAGTGGAGGAACCGGCCGGGCGCGGTGGCTCAAGCCTGTAATCCCAGCACTTTGGGAGGCCGAGACGGGTGGATCACGAGGTCAGGAGATCGAGACTATCCTGGCTAACATGGTGAAACCCTGTCTCTACTAAAAAAAATACAAAAAAAAAAAAACTAGCCGGGCGTGGTGGCGGGCGCCTGTAGTCTCAGCTACTTGGGAGGCTGAGGCGGGAGAATGGCGTGAACCCGGGAGGCGGAGCTTGCAGTGAGCCGAGATCACGCCACTGCACTCCAACCTGGGAGACACAGCGAGACTCCGTCTCAAAAAAAAAAAAAAAAAAAAGAAAGTGGAGGAACCAAAACAGGAAGCTCGAAGCCAGATTCCAGTTCCACGCTCTTCATCCACACGGCCCCGGCGAGCCTCCCTGGTCACACATTGGCATGAGGCGTGATTCCACCCGTGTGCATCCTTTCCAGTGACCTTGGAGGAGCCCCGAGAGGCCTGAGCAAGCCTTTGCAAACCTCAGCTCTACAGCCCTGGCGCCGGAGGGCTGCAACTGGAAGGCAGGCAGTTATCGGAAGAAAAGCGTTTCCTTGACTCTCCCAGTGTGACCTCGCGTCTAATCAAAGTCGGCTCCTGTTTTCTGCAGGATTAGTCAGCATCTCTTAACTAGCAGTCCCGGCCAGGAGAGCTCCTCAGCCACGTTCCCAGCCCGTACTCCACCCTCCGGTGTTCAGCTGCCACAGCACTTTTCTCTGCCTTTTTGTGTTGTTTTGGTGCTGGGTGGACTTTGGAGGGGGCCATTAAGGGCTGGGTGTGGCAGACACACCAGACGCAGCACCCAGCGAGGTCACGGGATGGCATCACAATGACCCCGGCAAGGAAAATAAGAAAGGTGCATCTCGGCCGGGCGCGGCAGCTCACACCTGTAATCCCAGCACTTTGGGAGGCAGAGGTGGGGGGATCACCTGAGGTCAGGAGTTTGAGACCAGCCTGGGCAACATGGTGAAACCCTGTCTCTACTAAAAATACAAAAATTAGCCAGGTGTGGTGGCATGTGCCTGTAATCTCAGCTACTCGGGAGGCTGAGGCAGGAGAATTGCTTGAACCCAGGAGGCGGAGGTTGCAGTGAGCCGAGATCATGCTACTACACTCCAGCCTGGGCAACAGAGTGAGACTCCGTCTCAAAAAAAAAAAAAAAAGAGGCTGGGCGCGATGGTTCATGCCTGTAATCCCAGCACTTTGGGAGGCCGAGGCAGGCAGATCACGAGGTCAGGAGATCGAGACCATCCTGGCTAACATGGTGAAACCCCGTCTCTACTAAAAAAAATACAAAAAAATTAGCTGGGCGTGGTGTCGGGCGCCTGTAGTCCCAGCTACTCGGGAGGCTGAGGCAAGAGAATTGCTTGAACCCAGGAGGCGGAGGTTGCAGTGAGCCGAGGTCATGCTACTACACTCCAGCCTGGGCAACAGAGTGAGACTCCGTCTCAAAAAAAAAAGAAAAGACAAAAAAAGAAAGACAAAGAAAATATCAGGGGGAGAAGGTGAGAAAGCGGCATCCGTCCCACGTTTGAGAAGGCAGCTGGACTTCCCATCGAAGGAGGCGCCCCAGTCTCCGCACACTGACAGACGAGAACTAGGCTATCGGGATGAGGCCGGTGCTTCTCCTTCCCAAGTGGTCTGGGGTCTGCCTCCATGCTGGCTTCAGTCTGTCCCCGTGGACACAGCTGCCGTGAGCCGGTTCTCACCAGCCTGGGGCCGCACAGCCAGGGCGGGACCCTGAGGTCTGCTGTTCAAGGGTGGCGGATGGGACTCTCAGCCTGGGCTTCGTTGCTCTTCAAGGGACACGTGAAGCTCCTGAAACTGTGGATAAACTTTGGTGTGCATTTTCTGGGGAGGTCTTTATTGGATTCTTAAAAGGGTCCACAAAAGTTACCCCTCAAAAGTTAAGAACCTGTTTTCACTCCAGGGGACTTGAGCCAAATGGCCATCCAAGCCCGCTGTGGGGTAGCCTGAGCCCTCGAGAGGCCCCCAGCCAGCCCTGGCATTCCCAGTGGGGCACTCCGAATGGGCACCTGCCCCTCTGATCTTTGGGAATCCCTGTCTTGACCCCGAGGTCAGGGTTTCCTTCCCTCTTCACACAGAGAATGTCACCAATGGCACAGTGGGCAGCACAGCAGAGCCGGGGCACGAGGAGGTGAGCTGGATGAACGGCTGGCTCAGCTGCCAGGCCCAGGACGAGATGCTAAATTTGGCCTTCACCGTGGGCTCCTTTCTGCTCAGTGCCATCACCCTACCCCTGGGTATCGTCATGGACAAGTATGGCCCAAGGAAGCTCAGGCTGCTGGGCAGGTCAGTGCGGGTCCCTTGGGGAGCAGGGAGTGGGCAGGTGGACCCCCTGGGCTGAGTTCCCCATGGAAGGGTATCCTGGTCATACCTGCTATCAGGTATACTGTGGAGCTCCCTGAAGGCCCATCCAGAATGGAGTTCCTTCCCCATCCGCCACCGAATCAGCAGGTACTGTGGTCCTCGCCACGCTCCAGTACTCAATAAGAAAAGCACCAGGCTCCAGGCCGCCTGGGGGATCTGGAGTTGCTTGTCACTAAAAACATGGGTTTCTGATCCCTTTGTAGTTCATAAGCGTAATAATTGGGGTTTCACTCTCATGTGTGAGACATGCTTCCCTCAAACCTTCTTACGAGGCTGGCACAGTATTCATCTGATGAGAAAAAAAAAAACAAAACACTGGTTTCTACAGCCCGTTTGACCTTATACCTCCACCAGAAAAAATATTTTCAACACGTACCCCCAATATAATAAGCACATCGAATTCTAAATGATGTATATCTGTGCCTTTTTTTTTTTTTTTCAAGATAGAGTCTTGCTCTGTCACCCAGGCTGGAGTGTAGCGGCATGATCTTGGCTCACCGCAACCTCTGCCTCCGCAGTTCAAGCAATTCTCCTGTCTCACCCTCTCGAGTAGCTGGGATTACAGGTGCCTGCCACCATACCCAGCTAATTTTTGTATTTTTAATAGAGACAGGGTTTTACCATGTTGGCCAGGCTGGTTTCGAACTCCTGGCCTCAGGTGATCCACCCGTCTCGGCCTCCCAAAGCGCTGGGATTATAGGCGTGAACCATTGTGCCCGGCCCCTATGCCATTCTTTTTTTTTTCTTTTGAGATGGAGTTTTGCTCTTGTTGCTCAAGCAACTGCAGCTGGAGTGCAGTGGCTCCCAGCCTCCTATGGCATTCTTAATGTGCTTTATAATACATACACAAAAATGAAAATGGGCTGGCCATGGTGGCTCATGCCTATAATCCCAGCATTTTGGGAGGCAGAGGTGGGCGGATCACCTGAGGCCAGGAGTTCGAGACCAGCCTGGCCAACATGGCAAAACTCCGTCTCCACTAAAAATACAAAAATTAGCCAGGTGTGGTGGCACGCACCTGTAATATCCCAGCTACTCAGGAGACTAAGGCAGGAGAAATGCTTGAACCTGGGAGGCAGAGCTTGCAGTGAGCCAAGATCGCGCCATTGCACTCCAGCCTGGGCGACAGAGCGAGGCTCCGTCTCAAGAAAAACCAGAAAAAGGCCAGGCGCAGTGGCTTACACCTGTAATCCCAGCACTTTGGGAGGCCGAGGTGGGCGGATCACAAGGTCAGGAGATCAAGACCATCCTGGCTAACAGGGTGAAACCCCGTCTCTACTAAAAATACAAAAGTTAGCCAGGTGTGGTGGTGGGCACCTGTAGTCCCAGATACTCGGGAGGCTGAGGCGGGAGAATGGCGTGAACCTGGGAGGCGGAGCTTGCAGTGAGCCGAGATCGCGCCACTGCACTCCAGCCTGGGAGACAGAGCGAGCGGCTCCGTCTCAAGAAAAACTGAAAACAACAAAAAAAAACAATAACACGGAATAAAGTCATAATGGTCAATAACATTCTGTTTCTGCTTGGTTTTAGCGCCTGCTTCGCGGTTTCCTGCTTGCTGATTGCATATGGAGCCAGTAACCCAAACAGTGAGTGTGCCCTTCCTTCATCTTTCGTCAGGGACTGGGGAAAGAGTGCCCCGAGCTGCTCCCAGGCCCACCTGCTCTTGGACACTGTCCTGGGCCTGCTGTTCGCTGCTCAAGTTAGAGGGGACACCTGTTAGGCCTCTACTCAGTTACTTATCTCAAACGGACGGGGGGATCAGAGAGCAGCCACCGTGGACAGGAGTCCAGGGTATGAGCAACTTCCACCTCATCACCAAACCAAGCCAGTCCTTCACTGATGCCAACCCGAGAGGCAAGTTCTAAAAAGCAGGCCGGCTGCAGGGGCCCGGTCCTCGGTGTGTACAGAAGTCACGAGCCGAGTCCCCTCCAGGCAGCGTGGGCCAAAGCATGAAGGATGGCTTAGAAGCCACCTGGTCCACAACCCTGTTCCGGTGGAGCCATTGTTTTAAGGACTTGTAGCGCAAACACCGAAAAAGGACTTGAGTTTCACCAAAATCTTAGCCAGGCTCATCTACTGATTTTCAGGAACCTATACTTTTGATTTTGGTGAAGTAGCTTCTTTAGGCCTCCTGCTTGCTGCTAATGTTTGTTTTTGTTGTTGTTTTGTTTTGTTTTGTTTTAGAGACAGGGTCTCTCTCTGTCACCCAGGCTGGAGTGCCGTGGTGCAGTCACAGCTTACTGCATCCTGGACCTCCCGGGCTCAAGTGATCGTCCCACTTCAGCCTCCAGAGTAGCTGGGACTGCAGGCACGCACACCCACACCTGGCTAATTTTTAATTTTTTTTTTTTTTTTAGAGGCGAGGTCTCACTTTGTTGCCTGGGCTGTTCTTTTTTTTTTGAAGCGAGTTTTGCTCTTGTTTCCCAGGCTGGAGTGCAATGGCGCCATCTCGGCTCACAGCAACCTCCGCCTCCCAGGTTCAAGCCATTCTCCTACCTCAGCCTCTGGAGTAGCTGGGATTACAGGCATGCGCCACCACGCCCGGCTAATTTTGTATTTTTAGTAGAGATGGGGTTTCTCCATGTTGGTCAGGCTGGTCTTGAACTCCTGACCTCAGGTGATGCGCCTGCCTTGGCCTCCCAAAGTGCTGGGATTACAGGCATGAGCCACTGTGCCCGGCCTCCCGGCTGTTCTAGAACCCCTGGGCTCAAGCAATTCTCCTGCTTCAGCCTTCCGAAGTGTTGGATTTCTAGGCGTGAGTCACTGCCTGGACACTGCTACTATTAATTGGAGAAAAGAAGATAGGTGTGCACCTTTTGCAAGAGCCCAAGCTCTGTGAAATAGGCAAGAGGAGGCCGGGCGTGCTGGCTCACGCCTGTAATCTTAGCACTTTGGGAGGCTAAGACGGGGAGATCACCTGAGGCCAGGAGTTCGAGACCAGCCTGGCCAACATGGCGTGACATACAAAAATTAGCCGGGCATGGTGGTGCATGCCTGTAATCCCAGCTACTTGGGAGGCTGAGGGAGGAGAATCACTTGAACCCGGGAGTCAGAGGTTGCAGTGAGCCAAGATGGTGCCACTACACTCCACCCTGGGTGACAAGAGCAAAACTCCATCTCAATTAAAAAAGAAAAAAGAAAAAGAAGTAGGCAGAGGAGGGGGTGAGAAAGGGTCACTTCCACTCCCCAGATGTCAGGTACTAACCCCGGCCTGCATTTACTGGATTTACTGGGAGCCTGCACCGCCCAGGACTCTGGGCCGGTCTCGGCTTCCCGGGAGCTCGGCTGGGGTTTCCACTCATGAGCTTTCCGTTTCCCTATAGCTCTCTCCGTGCTCATCTTCATTGCCCTGGCTCTGAATGGCTTTGGTGGGATGTGTATGACCTTCACCTCATTAACAGTGAGTACGGACTTTTTAAAGCTCTGCAGTTCAGTAATCCGCTTCTAAATTTGAGGCTGCTTTGACTGGTTTCTGTGTCCTTGCCTTCCATGTGCCTGCGTGTGCCTGGGTGTCCCAAACTGTAAAGGGGCTATGGATGAGGTGTCCTGGCAGCAGAGCCTGGCAGGGCCTCCTTGGCTGAGGTCCCTACAGGCAGCAGGGCGTGGCTCTCACAATCCCTTGCCTTTTTGTTTTTTTTGTTTCTGAGACGAAGTCTTGCTCTGTCGCCCAGGCTGGAGTGCAGTGGCGTGATCTCAGCTCGCTGCAACCTCTGCCTCCCACGTTCAAGCGATTCTCCTGCCTCAGCCTCCCGAGTAGCTGGGACTATGGGCGCCCGCCACCACGCCTGGCTAATTTTTGTATTTTTAGTACAGACGGGGTTTCTCCATGTTGGTCAGGCTGGTCTCGAACTCCTGACCTCAGGTGATCCACCCGCCTCGGCCTCCCAAAGTGCTGGGATGACCCGCGTGAGCCACCGCACCCGGCGGACATTCCCTGCCTTCTGACCTGGGCTTTGACGCTGAGGAAGCAGCTCAGTAGCCATGTGCCCGAGGAAGGCAGGAAGACAAAACACTGCCACCCACTTTCTTTTTTTTTTTTTTTTTTTTTTTTTTTTTGAGATGGAGTCTCGCTCTGTCACCCAGGCTGGAGTGCAGTGGCCGGATCTCAGCTCACTGCAAGCTCCGCCTCCCGGGTTCAGGCCATTCTCCTGCCTCAGCCTCCTGAGTAGCTGGGACTACAGGCGCCCGCCGCCTTGCCCGGCTAATTTTTTGTATTTTTAGTAGAGACGGGGTTTCATCGTGTTAGCCAGGATGGTCTCGATCTCCTGACCTCGTGATCCGCCCGTCTCGGCCTCCCAAAGTGCTGGGATTACAGGCGTGAGCCACCGCGCCCGGCCTGCCGCCCACTTTCTTTTCCTGTTTTCCTCGGCAGCTGTCATCAGGGTCTCTGGGAGCTTCGGCTCGTGGCAGCCTGAACGCCAGCCTCCCATGGAACTGCCCCAAACTTTGCCTTTGCCCAGAGCCAGATGGAAAACGCAGGGGAACACCTGGGCTTCTCCTCCTCTTGTTTTCCTCCGTGCCCAGGCACAGACAGTCGCCTGGGCGAGATGTTTCCTCGGGGTACTGAGCACCCCCTTGTTGGAAGCCTCCGGAAATCACAAAATGTGCTGCTGCTTGATGTGGGGGAGGCAGAAGGAAGGTGGGGTTGAAAGAAAGTCAAAAAAGGGGCGAGACGGCCGGGCGCGGTGGCTCAAGCCTGTAATCCCAGCACTTTGGGAGGCCGAGGCGGGCGGATCACAAGGTCAGGAGATCGAGACCACAGTGCAACCCCATCTCTACTAAAAATACAAAAAATTAGCCGGGCGCGGTTGTGGGCGCCTGTAGTCCCAGCTACTCAGGAGGCTGAGGCAGGAGAATGGCGTGAACCCGGGAGGCGGAGCTTGCAGTGAGCCGAGATCGCGCCACTGCACTCCAGCCTGGGCGACAGCGTGAGACTCCGTCTCAAAAAAAAAAAAAAAAAAAAAGGGGCGAGACTGAGGCAGGAGAATCGCTTGAACCTGGACGGTAGAGGTTGCGGTGAGCCGAGACCGCGGCATTGCACCCCAGCCTGGGCAACAAGATCAAAACTCCGCTTAAAAAAAAAAAAAAAAAAAGGGCCGGGCACGGTGGCTCAAGCCTGTAATCCCAGCACTTTGGGAGGCCGAGACGGGCGGATCACGAGGTCAGGAGATCGAGACCATCCTGGCTAACATGGTGAAACTCCGTCTCTACTAAAAAAAATACAAAAAAACTAGCGGGGTGTGGTGGCGGCGCCTGTAGTCCCAGCTACTGGGGAGGCTGAGGCAGGAGAATGGCGTGAACCTGGGAGGCAGAGCTTGCCGGGAGCCGAGATCGCGCCACTGCACTCCAGCCTGGGTGACAGAGTGAGACTCTGCCTCAAAAAAAAAAAAATTCTATAAGCCTGTCTTCAGTTTGAAATATGTTTCTTCATTATTTAAAAGATCTGCATATACCAGCGTTATTCTTTTTTTTTTTTTTTTTTTTTTTGAGACGGAGTCTCGCTCTGTCGCCCAGCCCAGGCTGGAGTGCAGTGGCGCGATCTCGGCTCACTGCAAGCTCCGCCTCCCGGGTTCACGCCATTCTCCTGCCTCAGCCTCCCGAGTAGCTGGGACTACAGGCGCCCACAACCGCGCCCGGCTAATTTTTTGTATTTTTAGTAGAGACGGGGTTTCACCGTGGTCTCGATCTCCTGACCTTGTGATCCGCCCGCCTCGGCCTCCCAAAGTGCTGGGATTATAGGCGTGAGCCACCGCGCCCGGCCCCCATTTGTCTATTTTTCTACAGTGCTCTTGATTTTATTATTATTAGTATTTAGTGACTTGTAAGAGCTCTTTCAAATACAGAGAAACTAGTGTTGTTCCCGAGTGAGCAAGAGATCTTACCCTGGGGTTTTCAGGTCTCTACATGGTCCCTGAATAAGTTTCAGGAGGGCTGTGCACACCCTTGAAATTCCGTGCCAACAAATCGTGTGTAGGTGCCGCTCTCAGCTGTGTCTTTCTGGAGGGGAGGGTCCATTACTTTCACTGGCCTCTGGCAGGTCCGTGTGAAGGCTAAAAACCATTGTGGTGGCCAGGCGCGGTGACTCACGCCTGTAATCCCAGCACTTTGGGAGGCCGAGGCAGGTGGATCACCTGAGGCCAGGAGTTCAAGACCCGCCTGGCCAACATGGTGAAACCCCATCTGTACTAAACATACAAAAATTAGCCTGGGATGGTGGTGGGCACCTGTAATTCCAGCTACTCGGGAGGCTGAGGCGGGAGAATTGCTTGAACCCGGGAGGCAGAGGTTGCAGTGAGCTGAGATCGCACCACTGCACTCCAGCCTGGGTGGCAGAGTCAGATTCCATCTCAAAAAGAAAAAAAGGCCGGGCGCGGTGGCTCAAGCCTGTAATCCCAGCACTTTGGGAGGCCGAGACGGGCGGATCACGAGGTCAGGAGATCGAGACCATCCTGGCTAACACGGTGAAACCCCGTCTCTACTGAAAAATACAAAAAAAAACCTAGCCGGGCGAGGTGGCAGGCGCCTGTAGTCCCAGCTACTCGGGAGGCTGAGGCAGGAGAATGGCGTGAACCCGGGAGGCGGAGCTTGCAGTGAGCCGAGATCCGGTCACTGCACTCCAGCCTGGGCCACAGCGCAAGACTCCATCTCAAAAAAAAAAAAAAAAAAAGAAAAAAAAGGCCGGGCGCAGTGGCTCAAGCCTGTAATCCCAGCACTTTGGGAGGCCGAGATGGGCGGATCACGAGGTCAGGAGATCGAGACCATCCTGGCTAACACGGTGAAACCCCGTCTCTACTAAGAAATACAAAAAAATAGCCGGGGGTGGTGGCAGCGCCTGTAGTCCCAGCTACTTGGGAGGCTGAGGCAGGAGAATGGCGTGAACCCGGGAGGCGGAGCTTGCAGTGAGCTGAGATCCGGCCACTGCACTCCAGCCTGGGCTACAGAGCAAGACTCCGTCTCAAAAAAAAAAAAGAAAAGAAAAAAAAAAAAAAACCCACACAAACCACTGTGGCAGGAGCGTTTCTATTCACTCTTCGCTCTCCCACTGGAGACAAAAAGCTACACAGGCTAGATAGTGACCAGGCAAGAGAGTGACCTGATCACCATTTAAAGTGTTTGGCTATGAGAGGTCTGTCTAAGGGAGGCTGCTGGTTTGTTCTTCAGGGTTTTCATTTTTTCAGCTAGAGCAGGGGTCAGCAAACCACCATTGCTAGGCCAAACCCATACCACCGCCTGTTTTTGTAAACAAAGCTTCATGGGGCAGAGCTGTGCCTGTTTGCTCCTGTCTGTGGCTGCTTTTGTGCTATAGCAGGAGAGTTACGCAGTTGTGACAGAGACCATATGGCTTGTAAAGGCCAGGCACAGTAGCTCACGCCTGTAATCCCAGCACTTTGGGAGGCTGAAGGCGGGTGGATCACCTGAGCTCATGAGTTTGAGACCAGCCTGGCCAACATGGTGAAACCTCGTCTCCACTAAAAATGCGAAAATTAGCCAGACGTGGTGGCGGGTGCCTGTAATCCCAGCTACTCAGGAGGCTGAGGCAGGAGAATCGCTTGAACCCGGGAGGCGGAGGTGGCAGGGAGCTGAGATTGTACCACTGCACTCCAGCCTGGGTGACAGAGCGAGACTCTGACTCAAAAAAAAAAAAGTCTACTGTCTGGCCCTTTATGGAAAAAGTTTGCCAACCCTCGGTCTAGAGGCCCCAAGAAGCTGCTACGTCACTGTTCCTCATCTGAGGGCATGTGCTGACACCCACCCTTCACACCCACACCCTCTGGCTGCGGGGCCAGCCCTCCTTCTAAGTCGTCTCTTTCCCCCTCCCCCAGGGCTGGAGGGAGCTCCGTGGGCATTCCCCTGTCCCGTGAGGCCTCTGATGAGGGCTCCAGTGCCGGCTCCTTGAGAACAGACCCCGAGAGGGAAATGAGGTCAGGGAGGACAGGCCGAAACAGTTGAGCAACCCCCTTGGGCTGAGCAGGGCTTCTGCTGAGCAGAGCGGAATCTCATTCCGAGACAACCCAGGCCTTTGGAAAGCAGAACTGTCGGCATGGGCTCCCGGAGACGCCAAGCTCGGGGCACAATGGCACTTTCTGTGTGTGTCTCCCACCCATGTTCTAATTTTGGGGACAAAGGAGTCTCCAGGGTCGCCTTTAGGAATTTCTAACTCCGGCCGGGCGCGGCAGCTCAAGCCTGTAATCCCAGCACTTTGGGAGGCCGGGGCGGGCGGATCACGAGGTCAGGGGATCGAGACCATCCTGGTTAACCTGGTGAAACCCCATCTCTACTAAAAATGCAGAAAAAATTAGCCAGGTGAGGTGGCGGGCGCCTGTAGTCCCAGCTGCTCAGGAGGCTGAGGCAGGAGAATGGCGTGAACCCGGGAGGCGGAGCTTGCAGTGAGCCGAGATCGCGCCACCGCACTCCAGCCTGGGTGACAGAGCGAGACTCCGTCTCAACAACAACAACAACAAAAAAGGAATTTTTTTTTTTTTTTTTTTTTTTTTGAGACGGAGTCTCGCTTTGTCGCCCAGGCTGGCGTGCAGTGGCCGGATCTCAGCTCACTGCAAGCTCCGCCTCCCGGGTTTACGCCATTCTCCTGCCTCAGCCTCCCGAGTAGCTGGGACTAGAGGCGCCCGCCACCTCGCCCGGCTAGTTTTTTGTATTTTTAGTAGAGATGGGGTTTCACCATATTAGCCAGGATGGTCTCGATCTCCTGACCTCGTGATCCGCCCGTCTCGGCCTCCCAAAGTGCTGGGATTACAGGCTTGAGCCACCGCGCCCGGCCCAAAAAAGGAATTTCTACCTCCAATCTTCAACAACCATGTTGGGGCCGTGGATAATAGCTCTGTGATAACCTAAGAATCAGGGGGATGGCGTTGCCATGGAAGCCTTAATTTGGGGACTTCCTGGGTCCCAGGGGGCTCTGTGCTGCGTGGGCTCTGGTCTAAATACCGATGACCAGGGGCTGCGAGCTGTTACCCCCGCTGGTGGAGAGGGGGCTCCAAGTGGGCACACGCCTTTTCCTCATAGTCCAGGAGGAGACGGCCGCGAGCCCTCCTTCCAGGGCCCAAGAAGTCGGCCCCCGTGGTGGCTTTTCCTTCCCAAGTGGAGGCTTTGAGGGGCAAGGGTGGCTCTCATGTCCGTAGGCTGCCCAGTAGCCAGTGCAGGCTCTCCCAGGGCCCTGCGGCACGGGGCCTGGGCCACCATGTAGCATCCATGGAGGGCGGACGCCAGGTCACTCCTCGGGGGCAGAGCACTCCCCATGGTGTGGAGCCACAGCCTCCCGCGGGACATCTGGATGGCACTCTCCATGTTTGCTCAACGCCTCACGTTCGTACGGCCCTTTGCGCTCGCTTCATCGGCTGCAGCACAAACACGGCCGGCAGCTGAGGCCGCATCTTTGGGTTGCCACCCTCCAACCCAGAGCCTGGGTTGCTTAGAGATGGCAGCAGCTGCGGCCAAAATTGTGAACCTGCCATTTCCACTCCATTACGCTGACCCCTGTGTCCGTGGGTGGGACGGGGAGTTCTGAGCAGAAACCACACGGAAAAGGAGGTTTCAAAATGTTGCCAGGCTCCCTGATGAAACATTTCTCTGTGGCTTTCCCCTTTTGATTTCTTCAAGTCTGACTTTAAACCTGAGGAAGACATGATTTCATGGGAGTTGGGATCTGAGGGAAGTGAAGAGGATCCCTCTTCAGATCCTGGCGAGGAGGGCAGGGCGGCAGGTGCCCCCAGAGAGGGACAGGAGTTTAGCGCCCCGGCTCAGTAGATCCCGCTTCTGCAGCCAGGAGAGGGTCCCGCGGTGCCCCCCGGCCGGCTCTGGAGGGTCTAAGTACCTGGGGAGCCGGACTTGCCAGTGCCCAGTGCCTGTTCTGCCTCCCCACCTTCCTCTGTTTCTGGCCCGTGCCTTGGGGAAGCTTAGGCAGTCAGCTGCTTGCTGTTGGTTTGGGGAGAATTTGCCATCTGAGGGTTCTGTCTCATGAATTCGCTGCAGCATGTGACCGCGTTCAGGGCTGGACAGAAAGGCCAGTGGCACTGGCAGGGCTGGACCTGGCTGGGAAGGCACGGGAGGTGGCGGGGGGAGGGGAGCATATGCCCTTCCTCTCCCTTCAGCACTGAAGCAGAAAGGTGAGCACAAGGACCTTCTGGGCAGCGTGTGCTTGGAGATGCCTGGTTGCTGTGGGTAGGAAACAGCCCAGCCTGGCCGAGTCCACCTGTTCCGGGATCCTGGCCTGTGCAGGTTGTACAGAAGTCTGGGTATGTATCCCAGCCACCTGAGGGCAAGGCTCCCTCTAGAAGGGACCCAAGGGCCAGAATGCCAGTCCCCACCCACCGCTCAGCCCCCCAGCCTCCTGCAGGCCAGGGAGGACTCGGGAGGCCGTGGATGTAGAAAGTCAGGGCCTGGGGTGCCACCGTGGCCCCTTGTTTCTGCCTGCCTGCAATGCCATGGCCTGCCCTGGGCCAAAAGGCATGTACGTCCAGCATCTTAGAGAAGCTCCCCCGTCCGCACTGTCCCAGGGCCTTGGCCCTCCGGGCACTCCTGTCCGGTGACCATGCTCTATGGCCAGAATGCCAGGGGAGGGGCTGCCTGCAGCCGCTGTTTTCCTGTCTGGGAAGGTCACACAGTCCAGCCTGTTTATGCAGCAGCCAGGGGGCTGAGAGAGAGTCACGGGCTTCCCTTTGTGAGTGAGGCCGCATGGAGGCCGTGCAGCCCGGGCCGGCAGGACAGGTGCCGCCCACTCCAGCTCTGACCCGCGCGGAGGCGGCAAGGGGGCAGTGGGAAGCACCCGAGGGCTGGAAGCGGGGCTTGCTCTCCCACCTGTGAGTGTGGTGGTGAGTCAGGAAACAGCGTCTGCTGCCTGTCTTCCCCGGCATCTCATTGCAGCACAGCTCTGGCTTCCCGCTTCCCCTCCGCCAGCCCTCGAGGCCCGCACTAGCGTTCTGCTCAGCGCTCAGTCCTCACTGGCACTGCAGCTTCCAGCTTCCGAATAGCCATTATGCGCAGCTGAGACCGGCAGAGGCAGGGAAGCTGGGGAGCAAGTGAGCGAGAGGGGAAATGTGGGGAGTGATCCAGATGTGAGGATGACCCACGGGAGTCCACGGGAAATGCCAGCCCACTCGATACTGTGGCGCTGGACCATGGGGAGGTCAGCCGAAGGTGGCCAGCAGGAGGTGAGGGCAGGGGGCAGATGGGTGTAAAAGGAGCTTCAGAAGGAATGTAAGAAATCTCTAGATGGGGACTGGGCATGGTGGCATCCACCTGTCATCTCAGCTACTCAGGAGGATGAGGTGGGCAGATCTGGGCACGGTGGCATCCCCCCGTCATCTCAGCTACTCAAGAGGATGACATGGGCAGATCTCAGCATGGTGGCATCCCTCCGTTGTCTCAGCTACTCAGGAGGATGAGGTGGGCAGATCTGGGCACAGTGGCATCCCCCATTGTCTCAGCTACTCAGGAGGATGAGGTGGGCAGATCTCGGCATGGTGGCATCCCTCTGTCATCTCAGCTACTCAGGAGGATGAGGTGGGCAGATCTGGGCATGGTGGCATCCCTCCGTTGTCTCAGCTACTCAGGAGGATGAGGTGGGCAGATCTGGGCACAGTGGCATCCCCCATTGTCTCAGCTACTCAGGAGGATGAGGTGGGCAGATCTCGGCATGGTGGCATCCCTCTGTCATCTCAGCTACTCAGGAGGATGAGGTGGGCAGATCTGGGCATGGTGGCATCCCTCCGTTGTCTCAGCTACTCAGGAGGATGAGGTGGGCAGATCTGGGCACGGTGGCATCCCCTGTCATCTCAGCTACTCAGGAGGATGAGGTGGGCAGATCTGGGCACGGTGGCATCCCCCGTCGTCTCAGCTACTCAGGAGGATGAGGTGGGCAGATCAGTTGAGCCGAGGAGTTCTGTGCTGTGTTGATGAGATGTTTCTGCTAAGTTCAGCATCAGTATGGTGACCTCCGGGGGGTGGGGGACCACCAGGTTGCCTAAGGAGGGCTGAACCGGCCCAGGTCAGAAACAGAGCAGGTCAAAAGTGTCCTGCTGTTCAGTAGAGGGATCACGCTTGTGAAGAGCCACTGCGCTCCAGCCTGGGCAATATAGCATGACCTCATCTCTAAAAAACAAATTTTAGAAAATGACTGGCGCGGTGGCTCACGCCTGTAATCCCAGCCTTTGGGAGGCCGAGGTGGGTGGATCACCTGAAGTCAGGAGTTCGAGACCAGCCTGGCCAACATGGTGAAACCCCGTCTCTACTAAAAATATTTTAAAAATTAGCTGGGCATGGTGGCAGGTGCCTGTAATCCCAGCTACTTGGGAGGCTGAGGCAGGAGAATCGCTTGAACCAGGGAGGTGGAGTTTGCATTGAGCTGAGATCGTGCCATTGCACTCTAGCCTGGGCGACAGAGCAAGACTCTGTCTCAAAAAATAAATAAGGAGGCTGGCCACGGTGGCTCACGTCTGTAATCCCAGCACTTTGGGAGACCAAGACGGGCAGATCATGAGGTCAGGAGATCGAGACCATCCTGGCTAACATGGTGAAACCCCATCTCTACTAAAAATACAAAAAAAATTAGCTGGGCACGGTGGCGGGCGCCTGTAGTCCCAGCTACTCAGGAGGCTGAGGCAGGAGAATGGCAGGAACCCGGGAGGTGGAGCTTGCAGTAAGCCAAGATCACGCCACTGCACTCCAGCCTGGGTGACAGAGCGAGACTCCGTCTCAAATAAATAAATAAATAAATAAATAAATAAATAAATAAAAGAAAAATAAACCTCTAGTTGAAGGGTGCAGATTGGATCTTAATAAGGCACATGTAAAAGCCGTGGGATCCAAACTGAAGTGTGTATTGATCGGGACCACAGGAGGCTCCAGAGAGGCAGCGTGGTCTGGGGCTACGCACAGAGACTTGGCCTGGCTTGAATCCCCAGTTTGACCATTACTAGCTTGGGGGAGTCCCTTGACTTTTCTAATCTTTAAGTTTTTTTTGTTTTTGTTTTTGTTTTTGAGGCAGAGTTTCACTCTTGCTGCCCAGGCTGGAGTGCAATGGCGCGATCTCAACTCACTGCAAGCTCCGCCTCCCGGGTTCAAGCCATTCTCCTGCCTCAGCCTGCCGAGTAGCTGGGATTATAGGCGCCCACCACCTCGCCCGGCTAATTTTTTGTATTTTTAGTAGAGACGGGGGTTTCACCATGTTGGCCAGGCTGGTCTTGAACTCCTGACCTCAGGTGATCCACCTCCCTTGACCTCCCAAAGTGCTGGGATTACAGGTGTGAGCCACCGCGCCCGGCCTCATGGTGTTTTTTGACCAATAAAAGTTTTTAAATAGGTGGTCAAAAGTGTGTTTCAGCTTTTAGGGAGTACCTAGCATTTGTGTCAAATGAAATCTCTCTGAAGAGAACCTGAAGGATGACCTTGACCAGTGAAACCCAAAGCGTAAACATCCTGACAGCAGTCAATGTGTGGCCACAATAGAATAACAAGTACGGGAGAAGAAAGGCTGTCTCTGTGACACTAATTATCTATTTAAAGGGGAATACTAATTTGTGTTTTATCCTGTAGTTGGCTTCCTTTTCTTCCTCCCAAAGCTGTGGTGCCTGCCAGAGGACACTTCCCTCATTGACTGTGCCCAGGAACAGCCTGATCAGAAGATTTTCCTTATGATTAAGTCATAACACATATAATAGCAACTATTGTTAATACCCTATTTATGATCTTTAAAACCCTCGGCTAGGCATGGTGGCTCACGCCTATAATCCCAGCACTTTGGGAGGCCACGGCAGGTAGATCACCTGAGGTCAGGAGTTTGAGACCAGCCTGGCCGACATGGTGAAACCCTGTCTCTACTAAAAACACAAAAATTAGCCAGACATGGTGGCACGTGCCTGTAATCCCAGCTACTCGGCAGGCTGAGGCAGGAGAATCACGTGAACCCAGGAGGTGGAGGTTGCAGTGAGCTGAGTTTGCGTCATTGCACTCCAGCCTCGGCAACAAGAGCGAAACTCCATCTCAAAAAACAAAACAAAACAAAATACCATGAATTAAGAAGTTAAGTGACAAACTAGGAAAATGTATTCATAGTATAGAGAACTGTGAATATCTTTATTTTATTTTTATTATTTTTTGAGACAGAGTCTCGCTCTGTCACCCAGGCTCGAATGCAGTGGCACGATCTCGGCTCACTGCAACCTCTGCCTCTGGGGTTCAACGATTTTTCTGCCTCAGCCTCCCAAGAAGCTGGGATTACAGGCACCTGCCACCACGCCCGGCTAATTTTTTTATTTTTAGTAAAGACGAGGGTTCATCATGTTGGCCAGGCTGGTCTCGAACCCCTGACCTCAGGTGATCCACCCGCCTCGGCCTCTCAAAGTGCTGGGATTACAGGTGGGAGCCACTGCACCCTGCCTGTGAATGTCTTTAATACATAAAGAGCTTTCACAAAATCAATATACAAAGATTGGCCGGGTGCAGTGGCTCGTGCCAATAATCGTCGCACTTTGGGAAGCTGAGGTGGAAGGATTGCTTGAGTCCAGGAGTTCACGCAGCCTGGGCAATAGAGTGAGACCCTGTCTCTATAGAAATAAAAGAATTAAAACAACGAAAGCCGAAGGAGACCTTGCTGCGCAGCCCTCCGCAACTTGTGCACCCTCGTCGACCCGCGCGGACCTTCAGGAGGGCGGCACATGCCTGGGGTACTCTAGGTGCAGGACTCTGGCTCCATAGCACGTTTGCACTGGTTTGGCCCTTCGGTAGGGTGGTCACCTCTGGGGTAGTGTCAGTGCAGGACTCTGGCTCAGTAGTGCCTTTGCACTGGTTTGGACCTTCGGTAGGACGGTCACGTCTGGGGTAGTGTCGGTGCAGGACTCTGGCTCAGTAGCAGCTTTGCACTGGTTTGGACCTTCGGTAGGACGGTCACGTCTGGGGTAGTGTCGGTGCAGGACTCTGGCTCAGTAGCGGCTTTGCACTGGTTTGGACCTTCGGTAGGGCGGTGACACCTGGGGTAGTGTCGGTGCAGGACTCTGGCTCAATAGCGCCTTTGCACTGGTTTGGACCTTCGGTAGGACGGTGACACCTGGGGTAGTGTCGGTGCAGGACTCTGGCTCAGTAGCGCCTTTGCACTGGTTTGGACCTTCGGTAGGGCGGTGACACCTGGGGTAGTGTCGGTGCAGGACTCTGGCTCAATAGCGCCTTTGCACTGGTTTGGACCTTCGGTAGGGCGGTCACGTCTGGAGTAGTGTCGGTGCAGGACTCTGGCTCAGTAGCGGCTTTGCACTGGTTTGGACCTTCGGTAGGACGGTCACGTCTGGGGTAGTGTCGGTGCAGGACTCTGGCTCAGTAGCGCCTTTGCACTGGTTTGGACCTTCGGTAGGACGGTCACGTCTGGGGTAGTGTCGGTGCAGGACTCTGGCTCAATAGCGCCTTTGCACTGGTTTGGACCTTCGGTAGGACGGTCACGTCTGGGGTAGTGTCGGTGCAGGACTCTGGCTCAGTAGCGCCTTTGCACTGGTTTGGCCTTGGCTGCCAGCACTGGTTGTTTCCGGTGGGGTTGTCGGCTGTGTGAAGCAGGCCATGTGCGTCTCTGGCTGTGGAGCTCTCTTCAGCAGTCCTGAGTGCTTATTAGCTGTCTCGGGATCCAGGAAACATTTGGGTTTTCACAGCTACAGCTGGAGCCTTGGCGGGCATATGGGAATGAGATTCTGCCACTCTGGAAGATGCATGCCCACAGGTTTAACTGCAGTTTGCTGATGGTCCCCCAGCCTGGAATTAGCATGTTGAACAGACCCCTTTGGTAACAGTCTAGTTCCAGCTTGGACCTAAGAAGAATTAAAAATCAGCAAACTTCCACTATTTTCAATGTCTTAAGAGAAATAAGTGCAGCATTTCTGCATTTCTGACATTTTACTTAAATAAATAAATAAATAAATAAAACCACCAAACTGGGAGAGGTGGAAAATCAGTCATTACCACACCAGCCCTACAGAGGCAGCAAATATGCAACGCGATTCTTGTATAGTGATGTTATCTTTTCTTTCTTTATCTCTAGGTAAAATCTCAAGGGTAAAATGTTAGTTGTCAACACTGAGGGCCCGGAAACCTCATTCCTCACTCAGAGGAACAGTGTGGAAAAAAAAAAAAAAAAAAAGGTCTGGACGTGGTGGCTCACGCCTGTCATCCCAGCACTTTGGGAGGCCGAGGGGGGCAGATCGCTTGAGGTCAGGAGTTCGAGACCAGCCTGACCAACATGGTGAAACCCCGTCTCTACTAAAAATACAAAAATTAGCTGGGTGTCATGGCAGGCACCTGTAATCCATCCCAGCTGCTGGGAGGCTGAGGCAGGAGAATCACTTGAACCTGGGAGGCAGAGGTTGCAGTGAGCCAAAATCACACTATTACACTCCAGCCTGGATGACAGAGCCAGTCCCTGTCTCAAAAAAAAAAAAGGAAAGAAAAAAAAAAATCTCTTATGAGATTTAAAATGTCTGTTCTTTTGCTCATCTTAGAGCACAAACCTACTTTGAAATTATGTGGCCGGGCGTGGTGGCTCACGCCTGTAATCCCAGCACTTTGGGAGGCTGAGGTGGGCGGATCACAAGATCAGGAGATCGAGACCATGGTGAAACCCCGTCTCTACTAAAAATAGAAAAAATTAGCCGGGCGCAGGGGCAGGCGCCTGTAGTCCCAGCTCCTCGGGAGGCTGAGGCAGGAGAATGGCGTGAACCCGGGAGGCGGAGCTTGCAGTGAGCCGAGATTGCGCCACTGCACTCCAGCCTGGGCGACAGAGCGAGACTCCGTCTCAAAAAAAAAAAAAAAAAAAAAAAAAAGAAATTATGTTAAATGAAATATTGGAAGGGCACGGTGGCTCACGCCTGTAATCTCAGCATTTTGGGAGGCCAAGGCGGGCGGATCACTTGAGGTCAAGAGTTTGAGACCAGGCCGGGCGCGGTGGCTCAAGCCTGTAATCCCAGCACTTTGGGAGGCCGAGGCGGGCGGATCACAAGGTCAGGAGATCGAGACCACAGTGAAACCCCGTCTCTACTAAAAATACAAAAAATTAGCCGGGCGCGGTGGCGGGCGCCTGTAGTCCCAGCTACTCAGGAGGCTGAGGCAGGAGAATGGCGGGAACCCGGGAGGCGGAGCTTGCAGTGAGCCGAGATCGCGCCACTGCACTCCAGCCTGGGCAACAGCGTGAGACTCCGTCTAAAAAAAAAAAAAAAAAAAAAAAAAAAAAGAGTTTGAGACCAGCCTGGCCAACATGGCTAAACTCTGTCTCTACTAAAAATACAAAAATTAGCCAGGTGTCCTGGCATGCACCTGTAGTCCCAGCTACTCGGGAGGCTGAGGCAAGAGAATCGCTTGGACCCGGGAGGCGGAGATTGCAGTAAGCCGAGATTGCATCACTGCACTCTAGCCTGGGTGACAGAGTGAGACTCCATCTCTCAAAAAATATATATGTATATATTCAATTAATATATAGTTTACTCTAAAAAAAAAAAAAAGCAAAGAAAGAAAGATTAATATCGCCATAGATAAAAAGGACAAATATAAATAATGTTCTTTCTTTCCTTTTTTTTTTTTTTTTTTTTTGAGACGGAGTCTCGCTCTGTTGCCCAGACTGGAGTGCAGTGGCCGGATCTTAGCTCACTGCAAGCTCCGCCTCCCGGGTTTACGCCATTCTCCTGCCTCAGCCTCCCGAGTAGCTGGGACTACAGGCGCCCGCCACCTCGCCCAGCTAGTTTTTTTGTATTTTTTAGTAGAGACGGAGTTTCACCATGTTAGCCAGGATGGTCTCAATCTCCTGACCTCGTGATCCGCCCATCTTGGTCTCCCAAAGTGCTGGGATTACAGGCTTGAGCCACCGTGCCCGGCCTCTTTTTTTTTTTTTTTTTTTTTGAGATGGAGTCTCGCTCTGTCGCCCGGGCTAGAGTGCAATGGCACAATCTCGGCTCACTACAAGCTCCATCTCCTGGGTTCACGCCATTCTCCTGCCTCAGCCTTCCCAGTAGCTGGGACTACAGGTGCCCGCCACACATCCAGCTAATTTTTTGTATTTTAGTAGAGATGGGGTTTCACTGTGTTAGCCAGGATGGTCTCGATCTCCTGACCTCGTGATCCGCCCGCCTTGGCCTCCTAAAGTGCTGGGATTACAGGCGTGAGCCACCACGCCCAGTCAAATGATTTTTTAAGTTGTAGGAAAATGTTGAAAATCATTAGTAAAAGCTTTTTGTTTTTTTGAGACGGAATCTAACTGTGTTGCCCAGGCTGGAGTGCAGTGGCTCAATCTCTGCTCATTGCAACCTCTATCTCCCAGGTTCAAGCAATTCTGCTGCCTCAGCCTCTGGAGTAGCTGGGATTACAGGCATGCACCACCACGCCCGGCTAATTTTCTGTATTTTTGGTAGAGACGGGGTTTCACCATGTTGGGCCAGGCTGGTCTTGAACTCCTGGCCTCAAGTGATCCACTTGCCTCCTAAAGTGCTAGGATTATAGATGTGAGCCACTGCGTCTGACCTCAGGGTGATTTTTACTTTATTCTTTTTATACTTTGCTCCAAACATTTTGCAATGGACATGCATTACTTTTCCTTTCTTTTTTATTTTCTTTTCCTTCTTTCTTTCTTTCTTTTTTTTTTTTTTTTTTTTGAGACAGAGTCTCGCTCTGTCACCAGGCTGGAGTGCAGTGGCACCATCCACGATCTTAGCTCACTGCAACCTCCACCTCCTGGGTTTAAGCAATCCTCCTGCTTCAGCCTCCCGAGTACCTGGGACTACAGGCGCCCGCCACCACACCCAGCTAATTTTTTGTATTTTAAATAGAAAAAATACAATGTTGGCCAGATGGTCTCGATCTCGCCGCCCACCTCGGCCTCCCAAAGTGTTGAGATTACAGGCGTGAGGCACCGCACCCAGCCCAGGCATTGCTGTTCTAAGGAAAAGATCATAATTAAAAATACAAGGTGTTGGTGTTGGTTTGAAGGCTACCTAGTGTGGTTCCCCTAGGCACTCTACTCCCCTAAGGAATGGCCCTGCGGACCAGAATAACATGTTGGGAAGAATTTTCTTGGTGCTGGTAAGAATGTTCCAGGCGGCAAGAGGCAGGGCATCAAAGGGAGCGGCTGGGAGGCCCCTGCCCTGTCCAGGACTGAGGGCAAGGGCCTCATCCATGGACAGGTGGAGAGTCGGCCTCTTCCCCAGGTCTGCTCTTCCCCATCCTGGATCTAGTGTTGGAGAAAAGACTCCGGAAGACCAGGCAGGGCCACATGGTCACCCCAGACCCCTGTGGCGCTGTTGGTCTGTAGCCTAGGTTAGGGTTAAGGCAGGCTTGTGATTAAAAAGGTAGAAGGAAAATGCCTAGCTAGCAAGCTCTCTGCTTTTCCAGAACATTCTCCAGCTCTGTTGAAAAGTTTGAGACACTCTTTTTGCCCAAAGGTGACTGCAGCAACCCACGTGTTAACCTCACCTAACCCTGCACCAAGGGAGCCAGGCTCTGGGCTTCCGTCTGCCCTTCTGGTTGGGTTCCAAGCCTTCTTTGGGCCCTTCTCTTTCTTTTTTGGAGACAGAATCTCGTTCTGTCGCCCAGGCTGGAGTGCAGTGGCGCGATCTCGGCTCGCTGCAACCTCCACCTCCTGAGTTCAAGCGATTCTCCTGTCTCAGCCTCCTCCTGAGTAGCTGGGACTACAGGCACCCACCACCATGCCGGCTAATTTTTGTATTTCTAGTAGAGACAGGGTTTCACTGTGTTGGCCAAGCTGGTCTCGAACTCCTGACCTCACGATCCGCCTGCCTCGGCCTCCCAAAGTGTTGTGATTATAGGTGTGAGCCACCACGCCCGGCCTCTCTCTCTCTCTTTCTTTCTTTCTTTCTTTCTTTCTTTCTTTCTTTCTTTCTTTCTTTCTTTCTTTCTTTCTTTCTTTCTTTCTTTCTTTCTTTTTTCTTTCTTTCTCTCTCTCTCTCTTTTCCTTCCTTCCTTCCTTCCTTCCTTCCTTCCTTCCTTCCTTCCTTCCTTCCTTCCTTCCTCTTTCTCTTTCCTTCTCTCTTTCTTTTCTTTTCTTTCTTTTCTTTCTTTCTTTCTTTCTTTGCCCTGGCTGGGGTGGATGCCAGGCAGGAACACTTCTCTCCTTCCACATAAGCAGAACAAATATCTGGATTCTCCCTGGGGTAGATATGGCCACGGAGATGCCTTTGCTACGCTGCTGCCTCGCTGAATTTGTAACGAAGCAGCCCAAATATGTGAGCTTGGGAACTGAGGCATGGCCTTTGAACCGCAGCATTCCTGGGAAGCCGGTACCGACAGTAAGATTGCTTACCCGGGTGTGCCTGGGCACATGTGAGCACATCACATTTCTTTTGTCTTCTGTGGGAAGGGATTTCTTTTCATTTCTTCTTCTTTTTCTTTGAGATGTAGTCTCACTCTGTTGCCCAGGGTAGAGTGCAGTGGCAAGATCTTGACTTACTGCAAGTTCCGCCTCCCAGGTTCAAATGATTCAACCTCCCAAGTAGCTGGCATTACAGGTGCCCGCCATTATGCCAAGCTAATTTTTTTTTTTTTTTTTTTTTTTTTTGAGACGGAGTCTCACTCTGTCGCCCGGGCTGGAGTGCAGTGGCACAATCTCAGCTCACTGCAAGCTCCACCTCCCGGGTTTACGCCATTCTCCTGCCTCAGCCTCCTGTGTAGCTGGGACTACAGGCGCCCGCCACCTCACCCGGCTAGTTTTTTGTATTTTTTAGTGGAGACGGGGTTTCACCGTGTTAGCCAGGATGGTCTCGATCTCCTGACCTCGTGATCCGCCCGTCTCGGCCTCCCAAAGTGCTGGGATTACAGGCTTGAGCCACCGCGCCCGGCCGCCAAGCTGATTTTTGCATTTTTGTAGAGATGGGGTTTCACCATGTTGGCCAGGCTGGTCTTGAACTCCTGACCTCATGTGATCCACCCACCTCGGCCTCCCAAAGTGCTGAGATTATAAGCATGAGCCACCACGCCCGGCCTGATTTCTTTTTCTTTTTTTTTTTTTTTTTTTGAGTCTTGCTCTGTCGCCCAGGCTGGAGTGCAGTGGCACAATCTTGGCTCACTGCAACCTCCACCACCCGGGTTCAAGCAATTCTTCCACCTCAGCCTCCAGAGTAGCTAGGACTACAGGCGCCCGTCACCATTCCTGGATAATTTTTGTATTAATAGAGACGGGGTTTCACTGTGTTGGCCAGGCTGGTCTGGAACTCCTGACCTCGTGATCCGCCAGCCTCGGCCTCCCAAAGTGCTGGGATTACAGGTGTGAGTCACCGCGCCCGGCCTCTTTTTTTTGTTTGTTTTTGTTTTTTTTTTTTGGGAGGGGGGGATGGAGCCTCGCTCTGTCACCCAGACTGGAGTGCAGTGGCGCAATCTCGGCTCACTGCAATTCCGCCTCCTGGGTTCACGCCATTCTCCTGCCTCAGCCTCTCGAGTAGCTGGGGACTACAGGCGCCCGCCACCACGCCCGGCTAATTTTTTGTATTTTTAGTAGAGACGGGGTTTCACCGTGTTAGCCAGGGTGGTCTCGATCTCCTGACCTCGTGATCCACCCGCCTCAGCCAAAGTGCTGAGATTACAGGTGTGAGCCACTGCGCCCGGCCCCCGGCCTCTTTTTTTTTAAACGGAGTCTTGCTCTGTTGCCCAGGCTGGAGTGCAGTGGCGCGATCTCGGCTCACTGCAACCTCCACCATCCAGGTTCAAGCGATTTTCCTGCCTCAGCCTCTCGAGTAGCTGGGATTACAGGCATGTTCCACCTCGCTAAGTTTTTGTATTTTTGGTAGAGACGGGGTCTCATTATGTTCCCCAGGCTGGTCTGGAACTCCTGACCCTGTGATCCACCCGCCTCGGCCGCCCGGTGCTGGGATGACAGGCGTGAGCCACGGCGCCGGCCTCACTATGACTTTTCATACCCTAATGGGTATCAAATGGTGTCTCATTGTGGCTTTGATTTGCATTTCACTATGATTAATGGTGTTGAGCATCTTTTCATATGCTTATTGGCTATTTGTGTATCTTCTTTGGAGAAATGTCTATTCAGTCCCTTTGCCCATTTAAAAAATTGGTTATTTCAAAAATTAGCTGAGCACGGTGTCTCATACCTGCAATGGGAGGTGCCGCTTGGGAGGCTGAGGCAGGAGAATCGCGTGAACCCAGGAGACAGAGGTTGCAGTGAGCTGAGATCGCGCCACTGCACCCCAGCTTGGGAGACAGAGCGAGACTGCATCCAAAAAAAAAATGGTGGGTGGGCGCAGTGGCTCAAGCCTGTAATCCCAGCACTTTGGGAGGCCGAGGCAGGCGGATCACGAGGTCAGGAGATCGAGACCATCCTGGCCAACACGGTGAAACCCCGGCTCTACTGAAAATGCAGAAAAATTAGCCAGGCACAGTGGTGGGCGCCTGTAGTCCCAGCTACTCGGGAGGCTGAGGCAGGAGAATGGCGTAGACCCGGGAGGCGGAGCTTGCAGTGAGCTGAGATGCGGCCACTGCACTCCAGCCTGGGCGACAGAGCGAGACTCCGTCTCAAAAAAAAAAAAAAAAAAAAAATTAGCTGGGCATGGTGTCTCACGCCTGTAGTCCCAGCAACTCGGGAGGCTGAGGCAAGAGAATTGCTTGAACCCGGGAGGCGGAGCTTGCAGTGAGCCGAGATCTGGCCACTGCACTCCAGCCTGGGCGACAGAGCGAGACTCTGTCTCAAAAAAAAAAAAAAAGAAAGAAAGAAAGAAAAAAAGATTCAAGACAAATGGGGAGTAGTGGGGAGGGTTGGGGGAGACGTAGATTAAGTCCCCATAAGCAGCCTGAATTCAATGGAATAGGTTGCGTAGCTATCCAGAGAGCAGCTCCCACGGCCAGGGACGCTGGGTGCGGACAGGAAAGCTTTGCTACACAGTGTGCTCTCTCCTGAGGTTAGAGGAGCTGTGCCTCTCTGGGAGGATGTGGTTTGCCCTCGGCCTGGATTTGTGTAGAATCAGCAAGTTAGCCTTGAAGTCCTATTCAGGTGGGCCCCCTCTTGCCCTGTACCCAGAATGAGCTGATGTGAGATACTGAGAGTAGCTTCATTGGGAAGAGAGCCCGGGCCTTTCTTCCCGTTGGCCTTCTCGGATGCTAACTGCTAGGGTAAAACATCCTGTGGGAAGAGAATCCCCTGCTTGCACTGAGAAATTCAGAAGCAAGAGGCCGGGCACGGTGGCTCACGCCTGTAGTCCCAGCATTTTGGGAGGCCAAGGCGGGTGGATCACTTGAGACCAGCCTGGCCAACGTGGTGAAACCCCGTCTCTACTAAAAATACAAAAATTAGCCAGGTATGGGGGTGGGCATCTCTAATCTCAGCTATTCGGGAGGCTGAGGCAGGAGAATCGCTTGAACCAGGGAGGCGGAGGTTGCAATGAGCCGAGCTCACGCCACTGCACTCCAGCCTGGGCGACAAAGGTGAAACCCCATCTCAAAACAAAGAAAAGAAAAGAAATTCAGAAGCAGGAATCCTGGGCCAGCTTCATCCTCAGACCGAAGAGAACTGTAGAATTCTGATTGACATCTTCCAAAAACCTACCCTCTCCAAACCAAAAGCAGTTTTTGCTGACATCTGGTCTTTCTGGGATGCTGATATTTTTATTTATAAAATGACGCTATTATCCCCAAATAGATTCTTATTTTTAACAGGCTTTCTCCCTTTGAGGCCTGCCTGAGGCTCATAACTTTGTTCTCTGGCATCTCTGTTACCCTGAAAAGACAGGAAGGCTCCTGGGCTCTGCCAGGAGCAGCGAGATGGGGAGGGTTGGCAGCCGGAAAGTCAGACAACTGCTTGTATTCTGCGGTACCTCCCTCCTCGCCCTCATCAGCCTCAGTCCAGGAAAGAGAAACCTTCAGTGAGCGATCATTGCCCCTGAACTAATGTCCCTGTGAGTCACACAGGAAGGGGCAGGTGAAGAAGAGGCCTGATGGGGCCTAGTTCTCTGTCCCCTCCTCCTCCCCTTCCCCGGTGCATCCTCCCCACCGAGGTTTCTCTGCTTTTTATCTCTCAGTTGCCCAACATGTTCGGCGACCTTCGGTCCACGTTTATAGCCTTGATGATTGGGTCCTACGCTTCCTCGGCAGTCACCTTTCCAGGAATCAAGGTGAGCACGTGTAATTTGCACTGGTGTCTGTGCAGAGGCCTGCTCCAGGCTAATTCCGCCCTCTCTGAAGAGAGAGGCAATTGTGGGCACCGGGGGTGGCCCCTCTTCACCACCCCCACCCGGGCAGGATGCACCTGGGCATCACAGGAGCGAGAGCTGTAAACCGCGGGGCCTCAGGGGACAGGATTCACGCATGTGGCTGCAGGATCTGCTGCGGGTGCCTTTGCACTTCTGGGCTGGGGCAGGGAAAGGGCAGTGGGTGAGTTTGTCTCCAGTTGTGAGTCCAGCCCCCGTCTCCTCCATCTTCCTTGTCTCCCCGTGCTCCCCTGGCTCCCCCGCCCCCAGCCTGCTGTTATTGTGCCATTACTCCCCGCCAGCCAAAGCACTGCTCTTGGCCAAGTGGTTCAGCTGTTTCCCTCCTAGGCAGGATTTTGAGCCTGTGGAAGTCACATAGGGTCAGGACGAAGCAAACACCTCACAGTCCATCAGCCCGAGTTCCCCAGACCCTGTGGCTCTGCCAGGGCCCCGTAGGGGCTTCTCCCACCTCTGGCCCTCACACTAAGTAAAAGCCCCGTTCCTCAGGGGTGTGTGTGGGAATGCTGCTGGCGAGGAGAGGGGGTCACGGTGTGGGCTGGCCACCTGGGCATTGAAGTGGTGGGCGCTGGGACTCTGGGGCCAGCCGTCTTATAGACTTGCAGAGATTCTCACGCCCCTGGAGTGGGGAGGATCCCAAAAGTTCCTCCTCCTCCTCCTTTTTTGGTGGGGGACAGAGTCTCGCTCTGTCGCCCAGGCTGGAGTGCAGTGGCGCAATCTCGGCTCACTGCAACCTCTGCCTCCTGGGTTCAAGTGATTCTCCTGCCTCAGCCCCCCAAGTAGCTGGGACTACAGGCGACCACTGCCACACCTGGCTAATTTTTGTATTTTTAGTAGAGATAGGGTTTCACCATGTTGGTCAGGCTGGTCTCGAACTCTTGATCTCATGATCTGCCCACCTTGGCCTCCCAAAGTGCTGGGATTACAGGTGTGAGCCACCGTGCCTAATTTTTGTATTTTTAGTAGACACAGGGTTTCGCCATTTTGGTCAGGCTGGTCTCGAACTCTTGACCTCATGATCTTCCCACCTCAGCCTCCCAAAGTGCTGGGATGACAGGCGTGAGCCACCGCGCCCGGCCTCCTTGAGCATTTCTTTGGCCTCTGCCATGTGAGCTCTCAAGGGCACTGGGGAAGTGTCAGTGGATGATTCTGGAAGGCTCTTGCCTTCAGGGAGCCCCACCCACTAACGCCAGACAAGCTGATGGACCAGAAGCACCGTCCCCTCTGCCGGGCTGATCACTCTGAGCCTTCGAGACGTGCTGTGATCGTGGTGAGGGGGTCAGGAAGGCCTCCACGTTGGGGGGCTAATGACACGCCAGGTACAGATAACCAGCAGGGCAGGCACGGTGGGAGGACTGGAAGGCGGGTGCCTGATGCCCCAACGCCCAGGCTGGCAGGGCTGTGCCTCCTCACACGGCTCAGCGCAGGGACAGCAGGGGCGGCCAGATGCTCCTGCCTGCCACGGCTCTGGCCTCCCTGAGCTAACTCTGCCCCTTCTCGACCCCACCCTGTCCCCGCGGTGCCCGCTAGCTCATCTACGATGCTGGTGTCTCCTTCATCATCATCCTCGTGGTCTGGGCCGGCTGTTCCGGGCTGGTTTTCCTCAACTGCTTCTTTAACTGGCCCCTGGAGCCCTTCCCGGGCCCGGAGGACATGGACTACTCGTAAGTAGCGGTGCCCCCGTCCCACCTGCCCCCCGCCCCCCAGCCGGGGCCCCGGGCAGCACCCTCAGACACTCTCCTGGGACCCCAGGGTGAAGATCAAGTTCAGCTGGCTGGGCTTTGACCACAAGATCACAGGGAAGCAGTTCTACAAGCAGGTGACCACGGTGGGCCGGCGCCTGAGCGTGGGCAGCTCCATGAGGAGTGCCAAGGAGCAGGTGGCGCTGCAGGAGGGCCACAAGCTGTGCCTGTCCACCGTCGACCTGGAGGTGAAGTGCCAGCCTGACGCCGCAGGTACCCTCCTTAGACCGCAGCCGGGCGACGGGCAGGGAGTGCTCCGTGGGTGTCGGCTCACCCCGTTCCCACCTCACCCCAAAAGGGGAGGCGGCCCTGCCCGCCCTGTCCTGCAGAGGCGCTCCGGAAGGCTTGGGGGAGGGAAAGGGATTTACCTAACCGATTTCACACACGAGGCATCCCCAGTGCAGCACCAACCCCGTCACCCTCACCAGGCCCGGCCTGTCCTGAGGGGCCCCCTCCGGGCCTCCAGTGTGGAGGGACCTGCACGGCCCCCGTGGTGGGGACAGTGAGCCCCGGCCCTGAGCCCCGCACCCTCTCCCCACAGCGGCCCCCTCCTTCATGCACAGCGTGTTCAGCCCTATCCTGCTGCTCAGCCTCGTCACCATGTGCGTCACGCAGCTGCGGCTCATCTTCTACATGGGCGCCATGAACAACATCCTCAAGTTCCTGGTCAGCGGCGACCAGAAGACAGGTGGGCGCCCCGGGCAGCCTCGGTCACTGTCCCTCCCCGGCCTGAGCCCAGCCCGCTGGCCACCGGCCAGAATGTGTTCAGCTGAGCCAGGCCAGCAGGGCCACGGAAAGGCCGCATCCCAGGCACCGTCTGCCTGTCAGAGCTGTTTCATCACAGCCAGCCCCAACTGTTCCTTCGTGTCCCCATCAGGGTTTCCTGGTCCAGGAGGGAGGGAAGGACCAAAATAGCTGCCTGGGTGTGGGGGGTGGGGGGTGTGTTTTCCAGCGCCTGAGGGGGAGGGTTGCCGTGTGTGTCTATAAACGAAAACGGAACAGAACCCTCCACCTGAGCGTGGCTGAAAGACGGCAGGTCAAGCCCGAAGTCCTCCCAGAGAGTGGCACGGTGGGTGCGTGGACACCCTGCACGTCGAGGTCAGGACGTGGGGGAGACGTTGGGGCAACGGGCCCACACTGGGCTCTGCATCCACCACGAAACGGGGCGGGGCAGAGGCTTCCTTGGAGCCTGTGGTTGGTTGAGGCTTGTCAGCTCCAGCAAACACAGCTGATAACCCACACTCCACTTTTCCAAACAACACAGGTCTTCCGCTGATGAGAGGTTTTGATTCTACGGAGAAAGTCAGAACTTCCCCCCACGGCCTGAGCTGAGTCAGCCTTAGTCATCCCCAGCCTCCTTGGCGTGCAACTTTTCCCCAGGGTTTGCTTGTTTTTATCAAGGTGAAGATCCCCTAGGCCTTGTGAAGAAGCAGTTATCAGGTTTTTAGGAGATGAGAAATCCAGCTTTAACAAAAGGAAAAGATAGCAAAGGGAACCAGATAAGGGCCAGTTCTACTGTGAAAATGGGAGTCTCGGCCGGGCGCGGTGGCTCACGCCTGTAATCCCAGCACTTTGGGAGGCCAAGGCAGGCGGATCACAAGGTCAGGAGATCGAGACCACGGTGAAACCCCGTTTCTACTAAAAATACAAAAAATTAGCCGGGCGCGGTGGCGGGCGCCTGTAGTCCCAGCTACTCGGGAGGCTGAGGCAGGAGAATGGCGTGAACCCGGGAGGCGGAGCTTGCAGTGAGCCGAGATTGTGCCACTGCACTCCAGCCTGGGCGACAGAGCGAGACTCTGTCTCAAAAAAAAAAAAAAAAAAAAAAGAAAATGGGAGTCTCGGCTGGGCGTGGTGGCTCATGCCTGTAATCTTAGCACTTTTGGAGGCTGAGGCAAGTGGATCATGAGGTCAGGAGTTCAAGACCAGGCTGGCCAATATGGTGAAACCCCGTCTCTACTAAAAATACAAAAATTAGCCAGGCGTGGTGGGGGGCACCTGCAATCCCAGCCACTCAGGAGGCTAAGGCAGGAGAATCGCTTGAACCGGGGAGGCGGAGGCTGCAGTGAGCCAGTGAGCTGAGATTGCACCACTGCACTCCAGCCTGGGCGACAGAGCGAGACTCCGTCTCAAAAAAAAAAAAATCTGTGGAACACACTTTGGGGAACCCTGATCTATCATGTCTTTTTCTTCCTTGTCTTTTTGAGACAGGGTCTCTTCCTGCGTTGCTTCGGCTGGAGGGCAGTGGTGCGAACACTGCAGCCTTGGCCTCTTAGGGCTTCCCAGGTGCGTGCCACCGCGCCCAGCTAATTTTTTTTTTTTTTTTTTTTTTTTTTTTTTGAGACGGAGTCTTGCTCTGTCGCCCAGGCTGGAGTGCAGTGGCCGGATCTCAGCTCACTGCAAGCTCCACCTCCCGGGTTTACGCCACTCTCCTGCCTCAGCCTCCCGAGTAGCTGGGACCACAGGCGCCCGCCACCTCGCCCGGCTAGTTTTTTGTATTTTTTAGTAGAGACGGGATTTCACCGTGTTAGCCAGGATAGTCTCGATCTCCTGACCTCGTGATCCGCCCGTCTCGGCCTCCCAAAGTGCTGGGATTACAGGCTTGAGCCACCGCGCCCAGCCGCCCAGCTAATTTTTAAATTTTTTGCAGAGATGGGGTCTTGCTCTGTTGCCCAGGTTGGTCTTGAACTCCTGGGCTCAAGGGATCCTCCCCCAAAGTGCTGGGATTACAGGCGAAACCCCCACGCCCGGCCTGATGAGCACGCAGCTCTGGAGTGGTGGAAACCCCGGAGTGCCGAGAGAGCCGGTCCCTGGCCCTCGAAAGGCGCCTCTCCCTGCTGCTGCAGCGTCTTTCACTCAAACTCGCTGAGAAATCTGTTGCTGCCCAAGGGGAATTTTTCCAACTGCTTCCCATGTTCAAAAAGTCAATTTCGAGAAGTAGAGGAAGTCAGGCCAGGCAGATCGGTCTGTGGCAGATGAAGCACTGGTTTTCCCCATCCTCCTCCTGCGACCTGTTACACCCAACACCCATAGCCCCAGCTGTGGCCGAGAGGCGGCCGCAGAGTCCGAGTCACTTTCCGCACAGTCAGGAACTGTGCGGCTCCCTAGGAACGAGTGTGCCGTCCCGGCTCGAACCACCAGAGCCATCACCTCCGTGTATGGCCCCACGACCACCCACAGCAGAGGCTCCCGGCTGCTGGTTCCAAATGGAGACTCCAGGTCTTGCCGCTGAGCGGTGACTCTGCTGCCTCCCAGCGTTTGAGACCCGCCATCAAACAGGAGTGCATCAAACAGGGGAAACCCTAACTAGCCAGGGGGCTGCCAGCTGGGAAAAGGCCGCCTTTTCTTTTTTCTTTTTTTTTGATTTAGGGTCTTGCTCTGCCACCCAGGCTGGAGGGCAGTGGTGCCACTGATAGCTCACTGCAGCCTCCGACTCATGGACCCGAGGGATCATCCCACCCCGGCCTCCTCAGTGTCTGTGTGTGCCACCATGCCTGGCTAATTTTTTTTTTTTTTCCCCATAAAGACGAGGTCTCACTATTTTGCCCAAGCTGATCTCAAACTCCTGGGCTCAAGCAATTGTCCCACCTCAGCCTCCCAAAGTACTGAGATTATAGGTGTGAGCCACAAGGCCCAGCCAAAAATACAGTTTTGTTTTGTTTTTTTTTTTTGAGACAGATTTTCACTCTTGTCACCCAGGCTGGAGCACAGTGGTGTGATCTAGGCTCACTGCAACCTCCGCCTCCTGGGTTCAAGTGATTCTCCTGCCTCAGCCTCCCAAGTGACTGGGGTTACAGGCATGCACCACCAAGCCCAGCTAATTTTTGTATTTTTAGTAGAGACAGGGTTTCACCATGTTGGTCAGGCTGGTCTCAAAGTCCTGACCTCAAGTGATCCACCTGCCTCAGCCTCCCAAAGAGCTGGGATTATAGGCCTGAGCCACCGCGCCCGGCCAAAAATGCAGTCTTGAGATGGGGAAGACGTGGCCTGTGCTGTCCCCAGCAGTGCCCAGGCCCAGCCAAAGTAGGCAGTGCTGCCTCACTCTCCCACCCACCCTCAGAGTGTAGCACTTACTGGGAAGAAGCATTGAGAAACCAGAACTGAGAGGGGAAGACAGTCCAGGGCCAATAGTTCTTGGGGACTGAGGCCTGAAAATGGGAGCAGGGTACAGAGGCTGTGGCTGGCCAGATGGATTGGGTGCCCCCTGCACCCCTACCCTCTAGTCAGGGGCCACCCATCCTACCCTGCCTTTGTACAGAGTTGACAGGTGAAATGTTTTCCTGTTGTTGTCCTTGACTTGATAACAATCTAGTAGTTAAATAGATACGATCATCTGTTTACATCATCATTTATGATAGATACTATCGTCAGATACAACTGAAAAACGAGGCCTAGAATGATGGATTAACTTGTTCAGGGTCAGAGCCAGGACTCACATATGGGTCTTAAGTCACTGGATCAGCCAAGGGCCTCTAGACATTCCACTCAGAGCAGCAGCTCAGGGGCCACCAGGCCTCTGTGGAAGGGGGGCCATGGCCCAAGGAAGGGGAGCAGACCCAGGCATGGTCCCTGCTTCTTGGAGTGGAAGGGAGACCAGCTCTGGCCATCTGGAGGAGACCCATGGTGTCAGATGCCTTGGCCGGGTGTCTGGGGCGAGTTCTTTGACCTTTCCCTCTCTCTGAGCACAGCAGGAGGTGGCTGTGACACAGCCACTTCCCGCAGGCAGTGTGGTGGCAGGGACCCGGATTGCACCAGGCCTTCCGCACGCCCGCCACTTCCCCGTCACGCTACCTGCCAACGTCACAGGCCTGATTCACCAGCCTACCTGTGACTTGGCGCCAGCAGACAGGAGAATGTCAGCAGGGGCCCGGGCTGGGCCCTGTCCCGAGTCCACTCCCAGAGGCCTAGCTGCAGCTCTGCCTCCCCTGAGCACCCTGAGTCATGCTTGGTGGGAAACGCAGTGCGGGAGACGCAGTGCGGGAAACGCAGTGCGTGCTGGGCGTAGAGTGAGCCTGTCTCCTCTCTCCATCGCTCTGTAGCACTGAGATTTCTGCCACTAACCTCTCTTCTTTCTGCTTTTTCACTTTTGCTTTCTTGATGCAGTGATGGCCACGGGTAAGCAGGGGGTGGCGATGGGGATTGTCAGGGAATCGGGAAATGCTGTGATGTCCCTTCCTAGCCAGTCTCTGTTCAACCCAGAAGCTCCTCGCCTCAAGCTCCAAACACGCCTCCTGGCTAGAGCCACGGGATAAAGGTGGCGCAATCAACATTCCCCATCTGCTTCCCTGGAAAATCCACCATAATTTTAAGTCTTTGAATATGGAAGCTCTGACGTCAGAGCCCCGTGAGTGGTGCCTTTCTGCAATCTATCTTTCTCTCTCTCTTTCTTTCTTTCTTTCTTTCTCCTTCCTTCCTTCCTTCCCTCTTTCCTTCCTTCCTTCCCTCTTTCTTTCTTTCTTTCTTTCTTTCTTTCTTTCTTTCTTTCTTTCTTTCTTTCTTTCTCTTCTTTCTTTATTTCTTTCTCCTTCCTTCCTTCCTTCCCTCTTTCCTTCCTTCCTTCCTCTTTCTTTCTTTCTTTCTTTCTCTTTCTTTCTTTCTCTTCTTTCTTTCTTTATTTCTTTCTCCTTCCTTCCTTCCCTCTTTCCTTCCTTCCTTCCCTCTTTCTTTCTTTCTTTCTCTTTCTTTCTTTCTCTTCTTTCTTTCTTTCTTTCTCCTTCCTTCCTTCCTTCCCTCTTTCCTTCCTTCCTTCCCTCTTTCCTTCCTTCCTTCCCTCTTTCTTTCTTTCTTTCTCTTCTTTCTTTCTTTATTTCTTTCTCCTTCCTTCCTTCCTTCCTTCCTTCCTTCCCTCTTTCCTTCCTTCCTTCCCTCTTTCTTTCTTTCTTTCTCTTTCTTTCTTTCTCTTCTTTCTTTCTTTCTTTCTCCTTCCTTCCTTCCTTCCCTCTTTCCTTCCTTCCTTCCCTCTTTCCTTCCTTCCTTCCCTCTTTCTTTCTTTCTTTCTCTTTCTTTCTTTCTCTTCTTTCTTTCTTTATTTCTTTCTCCTTCCTTCCTTCCTTCCCTCTTTCCTTCCTTCCTTCCCTCTTTCTTTCTTTCTTTCTCTTTCTTTCTTTCTCTTCTTTCTTTCTTTCTTTCTCCTTCCTTCCTTCCCTCTTTCCTTCCTTCCTTCCCTCTTTCCTTCCTTCCTTCCCTCTTTCTTTCTTTCTCTTTCTTTCTCTTCTTTCTTTCTTTATTTCTTTCTCCTTCCTTCCTTCCCTCTTTCCTTCCTTCCTTCCCTCTTTCTTTCTTTCTTTCTTTCTTTCTCTTCTTTCTTTCTTTATTTCTTTCTCCTTCCTTCCTTCCCTCTTTCCTTCCTTCCTTCTGTCTTTCTTTCTTTCTTTCTTTCTCTTCTTTCTTTCTTTATTTCTTTCTCCTTCCTTCCTTCCTTCCTTCCCTCTTTCCTTCCTTCCTTCCCTCTTTCTTTCTTTCTTTCTCTTTCTTTCTTTCTCTTCTTTCTTTCTTTATTTCTTTCTCTTTCCTTCCTTCCTTCCTTCCCTCTTTCTTTCTTTCTTTCTTTCTTTCTCTTTCTTTCTTTCTCTTCTTTCTTTCTTTATTTCTTTCTCCTTCCTTCCTTCCTTCCCTCTTTTCTTCCTTCCTTCCCTCTTTCTTTCTTTCTTTCTCTTTCTTTCTTTCTCTTCTTTCTTTCTTTATTTCTTTCTCCTTCCTTCCTTCCTTCCCTCTTTCCTTCCTTCCTTCCCTCTTTCCTTCCTTCCTTCCCTCTTTCTTTCTCTTTTCTTTCTTTCTTTATTTCTTTCTCCTTCCTTCCTTCCTTCCTTCCCTCTTTCCTTCCTTCCTTCCCTCTTTCTTTCTTTCTTTCTTTCTTTCTTTCTTTCTTTCTTTCTTCTTCTTTCTTTCTTTCTTTCTCTCTCTCTCTCTCTTTCTCTCTTTCTGTTTGAGATGGAGTCTTGCTCTGTTGCCCAGGGTGGAGTGCAGTGGCGCGATCTTGGTTCACTGCAACCTCCACCTCCCAGGTTCAAGCGATTCTCCTGCCTCAGCCTCCTGAGTAGCTGGGGTTACAGACATGCGCCACCATGCCTGGCTAATTTTTGTATTTTTAGTAGAGACGGGGTTTCACCATGTTGGCCAGGCTGGTCTCGAACTCCTGACCTCGTGATCCACCTGTCTCGGCCTCCCAAAGTGCTGGGATTACAGGCGTGAGCCACCGTGCCCGGCCATTCTGGGCTATTTCTAGAGGCAGAAACTGACAGCCCATCACTTAGAAAGCCTCCGTCACAGTAGTTCCCAAGTCATAGCGACTTCCGGGAGCTCTGGGAAGGCCATTGTGACACTCTGGGTTTCATTAGCTGTTTCTTAGAAACAAGCAGGGGATTTGGAGCTGAGAAGAAGGTGACCTACCCCGTGCTCCAGCCTCGACTTCAGAGTTGAGGTCTCCGGGCTCCCTGCAAGACCCACAGTGAAGGGGGTTCCGGGGCAGACCTCAGAAGAGCCTGTGGGTACCAGCCCCTTCCCAGCCGGTGCCTAGTCCCTGCCCCAGGGCTGTCTGCCGGGCGTCCCTGTGACCTAGCGCCTTCTTCCGCAGTTGGCCTCTACACCTCCATCTTTGGCGTGCTCCAGCTGCTGTGCCTGCTGACGGCCCCCGTCATTGGCTACATCATGGACTGGAGGCTGAAGGAGTGTGAAGACACTTCCGAGGAACCCGAGGAGAAAGACGCCAACCAGTGCGTAGGCAGGGCCGGTGCCCCGGCTCCCAGCCCGCAGCCCCTGCAGAAAGACCCCAGAACTGCATGTCAGGCACAGGGTGGGCGGGTCAGAGGGAGAGAGGATGCACTCCAGCTCCTCCCCAAGTCCTTCCAGAGACTCACTCATTCAGCTCAGCGTGCGTTCAAACTGCTCCCCTCTTTATGGAAATTCTTTGGAATTCTATGGAAATGCTAAAGTTTGAGGCCAGGTGCGGTGACTCATGCCTGTAATCCCAGCACTTTGAAAGGCTGGGGTAGAAGATCACTTGAGGCCAGGAGTTCGAGACCAGCCTGGGAAACATGGCCAGCCTCCCGTCTCTACACAAAATTTAAAAATTGGCCAGGGATGGTGGTTTATGCCTATAATACCAACACTTTGGAAGGTTGAGGTGAGTGAATTGCTTGAGCCCAGGAGTTAGTGACCAGCCTGGACAACATGGTGAAACCCTGTTTCCACCAAAAAATACAAAAATGAGCCAGGTGTGGTGGTGCGCACCTGTAGTCCCAGCTACTCGGGAGGCTGATGTGAGAGGATCGCCTGAGCCTGGGGAGGTCGAGGCTGCAGTGAGCTGTGATTGCACCATTGCACTCCAGCCTGGGCGACAAAGTGAGACGGTGTCTCAAAAAAAAAAAAAAACTTGGCCGGGCGCGGTGGCTCAAGCCTGTAATCCCAGCACTTTGGGAGGCCAAGACGGGCGGATCACGAGGTCAGGAGATCAAGACCATCCTGGTTAACACGGTGAAACCCCGTCTCTACTAAAAAATACAAAAAACTAGCCGGGCAAGGTGGCGGGCACCTGTAGTCCCAGCTACTCGGGAGGCTGAGGCAGGAGAATGGCGTGAACCCGGGAGGCGGAGCTTGCAGTGAGCTGAGATCCGGCCACTGCACTCCAGCCTGGGTGACAGAGCGAGACTCCGTCTCAAAAAAAAAAAAAAAAAAAAAAAAAACTTTAAAAATCAGCTGGGCCATGGTGGCATGTGTCTGTTGTCCCAGCTCTTCAGGTGGCAGAGGCAGCAGGACTGCTTGAGCCCAGTTTGAGGCTTCAGTGAACCATGATCGTGCTGCTGCACTCGAGTCTGGGTGGCAAAGCAAGACCATGTCTCTTTAAAAAAGTTTAAGAAGCATTGAGGGCCGAGCACAGTGGCTCACACTTGTCATCCCAGCACTTTGAGAGGCCGAGGGGGGGTGGATCACCTGAGGTCAGGAGTTCAAGACCAGCCTGGCCAACATGGTAAAAACCCATCTCTACTAAAAATACAAAAAATTAGCTAGGTGTGGTAGTGGGCGCCTGTGGTCCCAGCTACTCGGGAGGCTGAGGCAGGAGAATTGCTTGAACCCAGGAGGCGGAGCTTGCAGTGAGCTGAGATGGCGCCACTGCACTCCAGCCTGGGCGACAGAGCGAGACTCCGTCTCAAAAAGAAAAAAAAAAAAGCATTGAGTAAGATGGAAGAAAAAGAGACACAGGTGAAAGTGTGCGGACAATGGAGAGCAGACTGCCCTCCCTCCACCCCTTGGCAGTGGCTACACCATCTTAAAGCCTCCTAAAGTGCTGGGATTACAGGCCTGAGGCACTGCACCCAGCTCAGATGGTGACTTTCATTCATTCCATTCAACTGAGCAGCCCAGCAGCCCTTTGTTCTCTGCCTGCAAGGTTTATCCCAGTCACCTTGAGTAGTCAGTTGCTGTAACCATATTATGTGTTAATAGAGTTGTTCATGATTGCGAAGATTAAACAAGGTACTGGAGTCCTACTTTATGTAAGGGTTGGGCTCCAATATCAGAGGATGAGATAAACGCTATTTTCTTTTTTTCTTTCTTTCTTTTTTTTTTTGAGACGGAGTCTCGTCTCACTCTGTCGCCCAGGCTGGAGTGCAGTGGCAGGATCTTGGCTCACTGTAAGCTCTGCCTTCCGGGTTTATGCCATTCTTCTGCCTCAGCCTCCTGCGTAGCTGGGACTACAGGTGCCCGCCACCATGCCAGGCTAATTTATTTTTTAATTTTTTTTTTTTTTTTTTTTTTGAGATGGAGTCTCGCTGTGTCACCCAGGCTGGAGTGCAGTGGCCGCATCTCAGCTCACTGCAAGCTCCGCCTCCCAGGTTTACACCATTCTCCTGCCTCAGCCTCCCGAGTAGCTGGGACTACAGGCGCCCACCGCCTCACCTGGCTAGTTTTTTGTATTTTTCAGTAGAGACGGAGTTTCACCGTGTTAGCCAGGATGGTCTCGATCTCCTGACCTTGTGATCTGCCCGCCTCAGCCTCCCAAAGTTCTGGGATTCCAGGTGTGAGCCACTGTGCCCGGCCAAATGCTGTTTTCTATGGCTCACTTTAATATAATCAGCTACGGTTTATTGCATGAGACACTCTGTTGAGCACTCCATGCACAGTATCTCAGTGAAGCCTCCCAACAGCACGGCGAAGGGGGGACCAGTGTTATACCCATTTCACAGATGAAGGAGCTGAGACTGGGAGTTGCAGTAGTTTGCCTGGGGCCGCACAGTTAGGACGTGGTGGGCCTGGGACTCCCTGCGCATCTGTGAGCACCTGGGGTCTGTTCTTGGATCATCCGGGGTGTCTGCGTGGGTGTGAGGCTGGGATCGGCAATCATTCATTCACAAGAGATAATTACAGAGGGTGCTTGGCTGGGTGCAGTGGCTCATGCCTGTAATCCCAGCACTTTGGGAGGCCGAGGCGGGCAGATCACAAGGTTAGGAGATCGAGACCATCCTGGCTAACATGGTGAAACCCCATCTCTACTAAAAATGCAAAAATTAGCTGGGCGTGGTGGCGGGCGCCTGTAATCCCAGCACTTTGGGAGGCCGAGGCAGGCAGATCACAAGGTCAGGAGATCAAGACCATCCTGGCCAACATGGTGAAACCTCATCTCTACTAAAAATGCAAAAATTAGCTGGGCGTGGTGGCAGGCACCTGTAATCCCAGCTACTCGGGAGGCTGAGGCAGGAGAATTGCTTGAACCCGGGAGGCAGAGGTTCCAGTAAGCTGAGATCGCGCCACTGTACTCCAGCCTGGGTGATGGAGTGAGACTCCATCTCAAAAAAAAAAAAAACACAAAGGACAAAACAAAACAAAACAACAAAAAAAAAAACGGAGAGTGCTCTGCTATCTAGGTCAGGTCCTGCAGCCAAGAGGTTATTTGTGTCCACTCTGGTTCCATCTGCTGCCTGCTCGCTTCCCCTCTACCCTCTCCTGTCCCCACAAGGGGAAATCCATTCACTCCCCTATTTGGCTTATATCTGGCTTATTATCAGCGTCCTGCAAGATTTGGGAGAACTTGAAGCCAATGGTGAAGTGGGGCTTTGCCATGTGCCAGCTCAGGCACACGCTGCTACTTCTCTCCGCGTCATCTTAGCCTTCACAGAGCATTGCAGCGTATGGATGGCCATCTTCTCGCACCCGAGACCCCCCTCTGAGATTCACACTCAGCGCTCCATCGAGAAGGGCTGGGGGAGTGTCCGTAGTGCTGGTCCAGCCCCAACACAGTCCCTAAAATGTGCCTGGTGGCTTCTGAGTCTTGAGCCAGTTCACATGCTGTCTGTTGAGACCTGACTTCTCAGAAGCCCCCGGCTTCCTCCTGGGAGGCCTCCCACCCCTGCACGTTCTGTCTCCACAGAGGCGAGAAGAAAAAGAAGAAGCGGGACCGGCAGATCCAGAAGATCACCAATGCCATGCGGGCCTTCGCCTTCACCAACCTGCTGCTTGTGGGCTTTGGGGTGACCTGCCTCATTCCCAACCTGCCTCTCCAGGTGGGTGTGGGGGCGAGAGAGGCCAGTGGGGAGTGCGAGAGGCTGGTGGGGCGTGCGAGAGGCCGGTGGCAAGTGCGAGAGGCCGGTGGGGAGTGAGAGAGGGCGGTGGGGAGTGAGAGAGGGCGGTGGGGCGTGAGGCAGTAAGAACAGACATGTAAAGGCTCCAAAGTGTGTAATGTTTCATGGAAGCCATCAACAAAGCGGGTGGGGCCGGGCGCGGTGGCTCAAGCCTGTAATCCCAGCACTTTGGGAGGCCTAGATGGGCGGATCAAGAGGTCAGGAGATCGAGACCATCCTGGCTAACACGGTGAAACCCCGTCTCTACTAAAAAATACAAAAAACTGCCCGGGCGCGGTGGCTCAAGCCTGTAATCCCAGCACTTTGGGAGGCCGAGACGGGCAGATCACGAGGCCAGGAGATCGAGAGACGATCCCGGCTAACACGGCGAAACCCCGTCTCTACTAAAAAATACAAAAAAACTAGCCGGGCGAGGTGGCGGGCGCCTGTAGTCCCAGCTACTCGGGAGGCTGAGGCAGGAGAACGGCGTAAATCCGGGAGGCGGAGCTTGCAGTGAGCTGAGATCCGGCCACTGCACTCCAGCCTGGGTGACAGAGCAAGACTCCGTCTCAAAAAAAAAAAAAAAAAAAAAAAAATACAAAAAACTAGCCGGGCGAGGTGGCGGACGCCTGTAGTCCCAGCTACTCGGGAGGCTGAGGCAGGAGAATGGCGTAAACCTGGGAGGCGGAGCTTGCAGTGAGCTGAGATCCGGCCACTGCACTCCAGCCTGGGCGACACAACGAGACTCGGTCTCAAAAAAAGAAAAAAAACACTTTGGGAGGCCGAAGTGGGCAGATCACGAGGTCAGGAGTTCAAGACCATCCTGGCCAACACAGTGAAACCCCATCTCTACTAAAATTACAAAAATTAGCCGGGCGTGGTAGCACATGCCTGCAATACCAGCTACTCAGGAGGCTGAGGCAGAAGAATTGCTTGAATCCGGGAAGTGGAGCTTGCAGTGAGTCGAGATTGCGCCACGGCACTCCAGCCTGGGCGACAGAGTGAGACTCTTGTCTCAAAAAAAAAAAAAAGAATCTGAATTTTTTTGCCAAACTTTTGAGGCTTCTGAAACCTGATTTTCGACAGAGATTTTGAGGAAGGTGGACCTTGTCACCTGCCTGGCTCCACCCACTGGTCTGTGAAAGTGGCCCAGCAGTAGGTTTTGGCCAAATCCCTAAATATACAAATGGTGGAGGGATGCAAGGGATGCTCTTGCTTCCAGAGAGGGGTAGCCCGAGTCCAGATGGTATCTCGGGTCAAGTCCAGGAGGGAAGTAAGAGTCCCTCCCTTTTTACAAGTGGCCTCGAGGCACGCTGAACACCCAGTTGTGCCCAGCACGGTTGTGTGTACGTGCTGACACTGGGTGTGCAGAGCGCAGTGGGCCGTGCAACATTCGTGCCGGCCCCGGGGGGTGCTGCATCCCTCCGGCCCCTCCCTAGCCTCCTGGGCCGCTTTTTCTGCAAGACTGGCAGACCTTTGCCCTAACCACCTTGTCCAATCAAGGGGCGGTGCTCAGTGGGGACAGTCACCTTTTTGTTTTACGTAGTTCTCGCTGCAAGAAAAGTTGTAAAAAGGCAACAAGGCATTTGAGGTGGAGAGGCCTGCACAGCGTGTGTGTGTGTGTGTGTGTGTGTGTGTGTGTGTGTGTGTGTGCGCGCGCGCGCGCGCGCGCACACAGCCCTCTTTCAACACTGCAGAGAGCAGTCCCTGCCCCTCCACCACCCACATTCCTGGGAACAGGTCCTGGCTGCTGAGCGGGATGGCAGGGCTGTGTACAGAAGACAAGGCAACCACAGGGACCTGGTGGCCAAGAGGACGGCTCTTGTGCCGGCCAGGGATCATTAAAAAGTGCCTCTCAGAGCTTGCGAAGCCTGCCAGCAGCAGCCTTCCTGGGCAGGGACCCTCCCACAGACAGCGACGGAACTTTACTAGGGACCAGCCTGGGAAATATGGCGACACCCTGTCTCTACTAAAAATAAAAATTAGCCAGGTGTTGGGACGTGCACCTGTAGTCCCAGCTACTCAGGAGGCTGAGGTGGGAGGATCTCGGCTCGCTCACTGCACCCCGGGAAGTTGAGGCTGCAGTGAACTGAGATTGCACCCGTGCACTCCAGACTCCAGTCTGGGTAACTGGAGTGAGACCTTGTCTCAAAAAAAACAAAAAAATGAGCAGGGTGTGGTGGCACGCGCCTGTAATCCCAACTACTCGGGAGGCTGAGGCAGGAGAATCGTTTGAACCCGGGAGATGGAGGTTGCAATGAGCCGAGATCACGCCACTGCACTCCAGCCTGGGTTATAGAGCAAGACTCTATCTCAAAACAAAACCAAATTGTCTGGAACTCCTGGGCTCAAACGATCCTCCCAGGTCTCCCAAAGTGTGGGGATTACAGGCGTGAGCCATCGCACCAGGCCAAGAAGTGATGAGTTTTCAGAATTTTGGATATTCATTACCTTTATTTTAATATAATTTATTTATTTAGTCATAAATTTATGTAATTTAATTTTTTTTTTGGTTTGTTTGTTTGTTTTGAGACAGAGTCTATCTCTGTCATCCAGGCTGGAGTGCAGTGGCGTGATCTCAGCTCACCACAACTTCCACCCCCTGGGTTCAAGCGATTCTCTTGCCTCAGCCTCCCGAGTAGCTGGGAATACAGGTGTCTGCCACCACACCCGGCTAATTTTTGTATTTTTAGTAGAGATGGGGTTTCACCATGTTGGCCAGGCTGATCTTGAACTCCTGACCTTAAATGATCCACCCATCTCGGCCTCCTAAAGTGCTGGGATTACAGGTGTGAGCCGCTCTTGGCTTATAATGTAATTTTTATTATTTTTTATTATTATCTGTTTTTTGAGACAGAGTCTCGCTCTGTCACCCAGGCTGGAGTGCAATGCCGTGATCTCAGCTCACTGCAACCTCCACATCTTGGTTCAAGCAATTCTCCTGCCTCAGCTTCCTAAGTAGCTGAGATTACAGGTGCCTGCCACCACGCCCAGCTAATTTTTTGTATTTTTAGTAGAGACAGTGTTTCGCCATGTTGGCCAGGCTGGTTTCGAACTCCTGACCTCAGGTGATCCACCTCCTCGGCCTTCCAAAGTGCTGGGATTACAGGCATGAGCCACGTTGCCCGGCCTATAATTTAATTTTTAATAATGACTGTGTTGGCCGGGCGCAGTGGCTCAAGCCTGTAATCCCAGCACTTTGGGAGGCCGAGACGGGCGGATCACAAGGTCAGGAGATGGAGACCATCCTGGCTAACACGGTGAAACCCCGTCTCTACTAAAAAATACAAAAACCTAGCCGGGCGAGGTGGCGGGCGTCTGTAGTCCCAGCTACTCGGGAGGCTGAGGCAGGAGAATGGCGTGAACCCGGGAGGCGGAGCTTGCAGTGAGCTGAGATCCGGCCACTGCACTCCAGTCTGGGCGACAAAGCGAGACTCTGTCTCAACAACAACAACAAAAAAAATAATAATAATGACTGTGTTAGGCCAGGCGCGGTGTCCCAGCACTTTGGGAGGCTGAGGCAGGCGGATGACAAGGTCATGAGTTTGAGACCAGCTGGGCCAACATGGTGAAACCCCGTCTCTACTTAAAAAATACAAAAATTAGCCGGACGTGGTGGCGGGCGCCTGTAATCCCAGCTACTCGGGAGGCTGAGGCAGGAGAATCGCTTGAACCCAGGAGGCCGAGCTTGCAGTGAGCCAAGATCACATCACCGCACTTCAGCCTGGGTGACAGAGCAAGACTTCTTCTCAAAACAAAACAAAACAAACAAAAAATGACTGTTAACGACTGGCTTTTGCAAAATTTCTGAAAATTCACGATTGGCTCTGGAGGGTGGGTTGATCCAGCTCCAAGCTGACACTGCCCCTGGGGTGAGGGCCCCCAGGAATTGGAGGGTGGGGGCTGAGGTGAGCATCCCTTAAGGCCTTCTGCTCACAGCCTCCTTTCCCTCCCCCAGATCCTCTCCTTCATCCTGCACACAATCGTGCGAGGCTTCATCCACTCCGCTGTCGGGGGCCTGTACGCTGCCGTGTAAGTCCTGGAAGCTGCAGGTGGCCTGGTGGGCGAGGGTGTGGGAATGGCCGGGGGAGGTTGCTGGTGGGACTGAGACTCTGAGGCAGGGTCAGCCTGTCCCAGAAGGGCTCATCTTCCTGCATCAGGGGACAGGTAACCAGGGTTTCTGCTGGGTGTGTCGGGGAAAGGCCATACCTCGTGGGAGGCGGGTCAGTGGGCAGACAGTTGGGTGCCCACAAGCCTTGGCATTCAACACGAAGTCAGTTCCCCCAGCCAGGGTCAGGCAGCTGTGCAGCTTATTATGGCCTCAGGTGCCACTACAGCCGAGTCCTGGGGCTGGCCCTGGCTGCTCACTGGGATGGATGGGTAGGTTCTAGCTGCCTGAAACTAAATGCTGAAGTTCAAATGGCCCTCATCACGGGCAGCAACAGGGGTCATTGAGTCCAGAATGCACCAGATGGGCTCCATCCAGAGCCTCAGTGCACCCAGTTCCGGCCATAGCTTTCTCCAGCCCTGGTTAAAATGAAACCTGTACCTTTTTCCAAGAAGCCCCAGAAACATAAGGAACCACAGTGGTTCCTCCTTCTCTGGCTCAGGCCTTGACCCCAAAACTGAAAGTCAAACACCACCATCCACAGTCTCTGACGTGGGTCCAGCTCATTCCTTGCTGGGATTCCTTTCCCACCTCTGCACCAGCAGAGCCCGACGTGTGCTAAGATTTAGCCCGGAACTCGCTCCCGATTCCCGTAACAGCCCCTGGGGCCATCCCAGCTCCGCTTGCCCTCCACCTGCCCCTCCCCAGGACTGGAGGAAGCTGTGGCTGCCCTGGCAGGGTCTGAGGGAGGGGGCAGGATCTGTGGTGCTGAGTTTCCGTGATTACTCAATGCTCCTCTGGACGAGGGCACTGAGGAGCCAAGCCCAGCCTCCACGCTCCTCTCTGGGCCTGTTTCCCAAACCGCAGGTCCCTGCTGGCACCACGCTTTCCACTCAGCTCAGCCAGACACCCAGAGGTCCCAGGCACAGCTCAGTGGGGTGGGCCCTCCCCAGAGTCTGGGGCCTGGGGCTGGTCCCAAAGAGAAACACTGCAGAACTGCCCAGCAGGGCCGGGTGCAGTGGCTCACGCCTGTAATCCCAGCACTTTGAGAGGCCAAGGCAGGCAGATCACGAGGTCAGGAGTTCAAGACTAGCCTGGCCAACATAGTGAAACCCTGTCTCTACTAAAAATACAAAAAATGAGCTGGGTGTGGTGGCGGGCGCCTGTAATCCTAGCTACTAGGGAGTCTGAGGCAGGAGAATTGTTTGAACCAGGGAGGTGGAGCTTGCAGTGAGCCGAGATCACACCACTGCCCTCCAGCCTCAGCGTCAATGCAAGACTCCATCTCAAAAAAAAGAAAAAAAAGAACTGCCCAGCAGGAAGGAATCCAAGGGCTGGCACCCCACCCTTCTCTGGCACCAACGGTGCAGCCCGGGGTCACCAGACACCTGGGGCAAGCAGAGCCCAGGAGGGAGGACGGCTGTGAGCTGTTGCTTGCCCGGCAGGTACCCCTCCACCCAGTTCGGCAGCCTCACGGGACTGCAGTCTCTGATCAGCGCGCTCTTCGCCCTCCTGCAGCAGCCGCTGTTTCTGGCCATGATGGGTCCCCTCCAGGGAGACCCTCTGTGGGTAAGAGGGGTCGGGGGATGATGGGTCATGGGTACCTGCCCCCTTCTGCTAACTGTGAGCTGCAAGGTACCACTTGGGGGGGGCTTCAGGGCCCTGAGGACAGGCGATTTGGGAGCGTTGGTTAGGATCGGTTAAGAGTCCCTTTGTGAATGGCAGCCAGGCAGGAGAAGGAATGTGTCCTCTCTGGACCTGATTTGGGGGTAAACAGAACAGAGTTCCTGGGCCGGGCGCGGTGGCTCACACCTGTAATCCCAGCTCTTTGAGAGGCCGAGGCGGGAGGATCACTTGAGGTCAGGAGTTCGAGACCAGCCCGGCCAACATGGTGAAACCAGGTCTCTACTAAAAATACAAAAATTAGCCAGGTGTGGTGACAGGTGCCTGTAATCCCATCTACTCGAGAGGCTAAGACAGGAGAATCACTTGAACCCAGGAGGCGGAGATTGCAGTGAGCCGAGATTGCGCCACTGCACTCCAGCCTGGATGATGACAGAGCGAGACTTTGTCTCAAAAAAACAAAAAAAAAAAACCAACAAAAAAAACAGAGTTCCTGTTCCTGCCCCACCCCTGCAAGGGCCGGGATTCCTCACCAGGTACCAGGAACTTGTTCCAAGCCCGAAGGTTCAGATCAGCCCGTGTTCCCTGGGGGCCCAGGCCCCGAGGACGGCCACGTGGCCTGTGAAGAGCTGGGCACTGGGACGCTGGAATACGGAATGACGGGCCCTGGGACCTCCTGGGCCTTCCTGTTTCGTTCCCGCTCCACCCCGTGACCTCCCCTTTCCCAGACCCGGAGGAGGGTGGGTCTGCAGCCTCAGCCCTGTGATGCCGGCCTCCCTGCCTCCCCAGGTGAACGTGGGGCTGCTCGTCCTCAGCCTGCTGGGCTTCTGCCTCCCACTCTACCTGATCTGCTACCGGCGGCAGCTGGAGCGGCAGCTGCAGCAGAGGCAGGAGGACGACAAACTCTTCCTCAAGATCAACGGCTCGTCCAACCAGGAGGCCTTTGTGTAGCGGCTGCCGCCTCGGAACTGCGGTCTCCTGCCTGTGCTTCAGTGACTGACCCCTGTCCTGCCCCTCCAGAGTACCCCACGCACCCCCAGGACCCTCGCCATCTCCGTGCTGGAGTTCACGCTCCCTCCCGGGGCCCTGCCTCGGAGCTCTGTGGTGGAAGGACGGGAGAGGGCCCAGGACATGCGAGTTTTCTGATGCTGAATGCAGGGGCTGCCCTGACTTTGCTCTGCCGCCCCCTCCAGGGACCCGGGGCCTGGGGTCTCTGTGGTGCCTGCAGGAGGAGCCAGGGACACCCGGCAGGCGGGCGCTCTCCCACCAGTGTCTGGATTCTGCCTCTTGCCAAAGCAGAGGGGGCTGCCATCCACTGCCTGCCACCTGCCCCTCGGCTGCATGCCACGGCCACACCTGCCTGAGGACAAAGGCTTGCACTGTCTCGCCCGCGCCTGGCCCCTCACCCCCTCCCCGGCCAGTCTGAGGCTGCCTGAGGAAGGAAGGACCCGCTTCCTGTTGTTGGTGCTAACTCCTTTGTAATTCCAGCCCCCCGTTGCCTGTCCACGGCCTGTCCACCCCTTGGAGGCCGGTGGAGAAGCCCCACCTAGCTTACACCCCGGGGAGCGTTTAGTGGGCTGGGTGGACAAGGGTCGCCAGTGGCCCCTTGCCTCCTCCCCCAGGGCCTACGCCGGGGACACGTTTCCACTGCCACCCTCGTTCCTGTCTGCCACCTGAAGGGAATTTGAGGACCGCCGCCAGGGCACCCCCTACATACACACAGCTGCTTTTGTGGGGGTGGACGCAAGGCTGTGGCCAGCAGACACGGAGGTGCAGGTCAGGGTGGGGATGTGGGTGGGTCCAAGGGGTGTATGGGGTCGGGGTGGGCTCTAGGAGTTAGCCCTCATCCCCACTGACCAGGCGGGAGCCGCCAGGCCTGCAGGCTGGGCCAGCGCCCAGGAGCCATCCTGGTGCAGGGCCAGGAGCTTGTCCAAGGCCACAGGCCCACAGCACCCCCTGCCGGCAGGCTGCGCAGGGCCCTGGCGCTGATGCAGGGGGGAGGCCTGTCCGCCTGGCCCACCAACCCACCCACCTTGACTGCCCCCAGAAGTGTGTCTTGAGACCTCCTGGGCGTGCTTAGAGGGGTGAGTTGATGTTTGGATTTTTAGTTATTTTCTCTTCAGTTTTACCAGACTTCTTTTTTATAAAGCAATAAATCCATTTTCCTCCTGGTAAGGGATGCCCCTTCTAGCATATCAGTTAATAGCTGCATGTGCCTATTTTGAGCTTGAGAAGAAAAGGCAGGACAAGATTCTCTGCCACCGACCAGCTCCAGCCGTGCCCAGCTGCTCTTCGTCTCTCTGGGGGACTGCTGACTCGGGAGGGACCGTGGGCCAGGAAAAGACCTTACTCCGCCACCCCAAGACAAACTGGGCTTGTGCAGACACCTTAGAAGCGTGAGCCACCCTCTCTGCCGATTTTCCCAGCCAAACAGGCGAATCCTGGTCGCTTTCCATCCCTACGCCCTTCCACAACCCTGAAGATTCCCGCTGTGTTCAGGAGGTAGGGGGAGCCCAGGAGAGCTGCAGGCTCAGAGCAGTTCAGGATGTGGGCAGGGGGGAGGGGGATGAAAGGAGGAGAAGAAAGGGCAGGTCCAGGCCACATTCAATCTCCTCATTAACAGCTTGGGTGCCTGGAACACACATCTCCTAGGCTTTAGTTCACTCAAATGTTTAAAAAAAGGCTGGGTGTGATGGCTCACGCCTATAATCCCAGCACTTTGGGAGGCCGAGGCGGGTGGATCACCCGAGGTCAGGAGTACGAGACCATCTTTACCAACATGGATAAACCCCATCTCTACTAAAAATACAAAATTAATCGGGCGTGGTGGTGTGCGCCTATAATCCCAGCTACTCGAGAGGCTGAGGCAGGAGAATCGCTTGAACTGGGGAGACGGAGGTTGCGGTGAGTTGAGATTGCACCATTGCACTCCAACCTGGGCAACAGAGCGAGACTCCATCTCAAAAAAAAAAAGAGAACTAGATCAACATGTCCACTCCTGAGAACACTCGTTTTGTGATGTTAGTGGTTATTCTAATTTTCTTTTTTTTTTTTGAGACAGTCTTGCTCTGTCGCCCCGGCGGGAGTGCAGTGGCGTGATCTCCGCTCACTACAAGCTCCACCGCCTCCCGGGTTTACGCCATTCTCCTGCCTCAGCCTCCCTAGAAGCTGGGACTACAGGCGCCCACCACCATGCCCGGCTAATTTTTTTGTATTTTTAGTAGAGACGGGGTTTCACCGTGTTCGCCGGGATGGTCTCAATCTCCTGACCTCGTGATCCGCCTGCCTCGGCCTCCCAAAGTGCTGGGATTACAGGCTTGAGCCACCGCGCCCGGCCGGTTATTCTAATTTTCAAGAAAGTGTTATAGTGAAATTTGGGAAAGGCTGAATTAAAGTCAAGCCTGTTTCCTTACAGCCAGCACTGACAGCACTTTCCAAACACTCTTGAGCCCAGTGGCTCCCCAGGAGCAGGTGTGCTGCGCTGCTGAGGGACGGCTCAAACCACCACAGCCACCAGCCTCCACGTGCGGCTCCTCCATTACCCCCAGCAGAGACTCCTGGCTGCTGGTTCCAAATGGAGACTCCAGGTCTTGCCGCTGACCAGTGACTCTGCTGCCTCCCAGCATTTGAGACCCGCCATCAAACAGGAGTGCAGATTCGGGGAAACCCTAACTAGCCAGGGTGCCGCCAGCTGGGAAAAGGCTGCCCTTGTTTTTGTTGTTGAGTTGGAGTCTTGCTCTGCCACCCAGGCTGGAGGGCAGTGGTGCCACTGATAGCTCACTGCAGCCTCCGACTCATGGGCTCGAGGGATCGTCCCACCTCGGCCTCCTCAGTATCCCGGGCTGTAAGTGTGTGCCACCATGCCTGGCTAATTTTTGTTCTTTCTTTTTCATAAAGACAAGTTCTTGCTATTTTGCCCAGGCTAGTCTGGAACTCCTGGGCTGAAGCAATTCTCCCACCTCAGCCTCCCAAAGTGCCCAGATAACAGGCATGAGCCACCGCGCCCGGCCAAAAAGCCAGTCTTGAGATGGGGAAGATGTGGCCTGTGCTGTCCCCAGCAGTGTCCAGTCCCAGCCAAAGCGGGCACTGGTGCCTCACTCTCCCACCCACCCTCAGGGTGTGGCACTTACTGGGAAGAAGCAGGCACTGAGAAATCAGAATTGAGTGGGGAAAACAGTCCAGGGCCAGCAGTGCTTGGGGACTGAGGCCTGAAAGTGGGAGCAGGGTACAGAGGCTGTGGCTGGCCAGATGGGTCGGGTGCCCCCTGCACCCCCAGCCCCTAGTCAGGGGCCACCCATCCTACTTTACCTTGTGTGGAGCTGACAGGTGACATGTTTTCCTATTGTTGCCCTTGACTTGATAACAATCTAGGAGTTAAATAGATTCGATCATCCCTGCTTTACAACTGAAAAACGAGGCCTAGAGCGATGGAGCCAGGATTCACATATGGGTCTTAAGTCACTGGAGCAGCCAGGGCACTCTAGACCGGGACATTCCACTCGGAGCTCAGGGGCCACCAGGCCTCTGTGTCAGGGGGGCCTCTGTGGCAGGGGGACCTCTGGCGGGGGGGCCTCTGTGGCGGGGGGGCCTCTGTGGCTGGGGGGGCCTCTGTGGCAGGGGGGCCTCTGTGGCAGGGGGGGCCTCTGTGGCAGGGCAGACGTCTGTGGCAGGGGGACCTCTGTGGCGGGGGGACCTCTGTGGCAGGGGGGGCCTCTGTGGCAGGGGGGCCTCTGTGGCAGGGCGGACGTCTGTGGCAGGGGGACCTCTGTGGCAGGGGGGACCTCTGTGGCAGGGGGACCTCTGTGGCAGGGGGGACCTCTGTGGCAGGGGGACCTCTGTGGCAGGGGGGACCTCTGGCCGGGGGACCTCTGTGGCGGAGGGACCTCTGGCGGGGGGGCCTCTGTGGCAGGGGGGGCCTCTGTGGCGGGGGGGGCCTCTGTGGCAGGGGGGGCCTCTGTGGCAGGGGGACCTCTGTGGCGGGGGGACCTCTGTGGCGGGGGGACCTCTGTGGCAGGGGGGGCCTCTGTGGCGGGGGGACCTCTGTGGCAGGGGGGGCCTCTGTGGCGGGGGGACCTCTGTGGCGGGGGGACCTCTGGCCGGGGGGCCTCTGTGGCGGGGGACCTCTGTGGCGGGGGGACCTCTGGCGGGGGGGCCTCTGTGGCAGGGGGTCCTCTGTGGCGGGGGGGCCTCTGTGGCAGGGGGGCCACGGCCCAAGGAAGGGGAGCAGGCCCGGGCGTGGTTTCTGTTTCTGGGAGCCAAGAGCTTTCTCAGAGGAGGCGGGTGAGAACTACTGCGTGGAATCATCTGGGCCCTGGAGGCTGATGGGTACTTGGGGGAGCAATTCCCTCGTGACCCCAACAGCAAGACAAGTACCCTGTGATGGGGAAGGGATGGCAGCTGACCAAAGGAGCAGGCACCAGTGGCCGGGCCTCCCATCTCCCCTCATCCTCCAGGCTCCGGTGGGAAGGAGCAGGAAGGGCTCCCTGCCCTTGGGGTTTTGATCAGTGAGGAGGGGGGCTGGATCTGCTGAGGGAACACTGCCCCAAGCCCCTCTCCTCACTAGACTCTGGGGTCTAGGCATTTCTTTGTAGTCAGCCTTCTCCAAGCCCTGTAGGCCTCTGTCTGCAGCTCCCGCTGCCTGGACCTATACACAAGGTCCCAACCCTCATTGGGGCCAAAGACATGTTTGCAGGCCCTCGTGGATCCTTTCTGTTTTGTTCTGTGCCCGTCCCCTCTTGCACCCAGCGTCGTCCTGGTCAGTACTTGCCTTTACACCGTCCTTGTCATGGCCCCGTGCGGTGTACGCCGAGGAAGGTGTCACTTTGCCATAGGCCCCAGGGCTGAAAATGGTGGGACATCCAGTATTGGGCTTATGTGCGTAAGACTGTCCCAGACAGCAGCACAAACACGTTCAGCCAAGTGGAGTTTCCTACGCACTTGTGTGGCAGCCGCGTGAATGTGAGCCGATATGCAGCTGGGAGGGGCTGGGGACGTGCTGTGGGCCTCCTACGGTGAGGGGCTCCTGCCAGGAGCTCTGAGAAGCCTCCACAGGATCAGCCGTCGGGGCTCCTTCAGCAGCAGCTCCCCTTATCTGTGCCAACGACCAGGGGCCCAACTCAAGGGTGCCAGCCCATCTTCCGCCAATACGGACTGTGGGATTCTGAGAGTTAGGAGCCTGGGGCCCCCTGGGGTGGGGTGGTCAGGGTGAGCAGGTGGGCTCTGTAAGCCTGTTTCCCCATGCCCTGACTCACCCCAATCCCTGGGTGAGGACAGAGCTTCCTGAAGGCCACTGAAGGAAGTGTAGCACCCTCCACCTGAGTGGCCCGCCGCAGCTCAGCCCTCTCCCTGCCGGCACGAAGCCTCTGCCTGTCCTCCTTAAGTTAGCCATCCTCCCCCTCCCGGGCAGTTCTGAGGCTGAGCCAGGGCCACTGGCAGCGCCCAGACCTCGACCCTTCTCAGACCAAGGCTCCACCACCCCACGCCGAGGAGGCAAGGAGGGAGGACCAAAGGCTAGAGGACTGTCTTGGTGGCCCTGGGCAAGTCTTGAACTTCGGTGCCATCGCCTGCAAAAGGGAGGAAAGAATGCCTGCGTGGTGTGGCGTGGATACGTGGATACGCAGGGAAGAACCCCACGGTGTGACGCCTGGCACTTAACAATGGTAGCATCATTTTCAGTGCCCAGGAAGAAGGCAGCTGGGACCAGGAAAGGGCCACCACCCTGCACCCAAGCCCATAGAACAGGAGAGCCACTTTAGGCAGCTCTGAGCAGGACAGACTTGTGGCCAAGTCAAGAAAGTAAGGTCTGGGCGGGGCGCGGTGGCTCATGCCTGTAATCCCAGCGCTTTGGGAGGCCGAAGGTGGGTGGATCACCCGAGGTCAGGAGTTCGAGACCAGCCTGACCAACATGGTGAAACCTCATCTCTACTAAAAATACAAAAATTAGCCAGGCGTGGTGGTGGACGCCTGTAGTCCCAGCCAATCGGGAGGCTGAGGCAGGAGAATCGCTTGAACTTGGGAGGCGGAGCTTGCAGTGAGCCGAGATCCCGCCACTGCACTCCAGTCTGGGGGACACAGCGAGATTCCATATTTAAAAAAAAAAAAAGAAAAGTAAGGTCTGTATCGGCTGACCCCGCCCTTCTCCGAAGCCCTCTCTGAGCAAAGCCTTAAGAAACTCCTCTTCTTCACTTTTCTTTTGTGGATTTCACATTTTGGTAAGACTTGGCCAAATAGCTGCTCGAGATAATCGATCGCTGGTAGACAGGTTTCTGCGGAGTGACGTTTCTGCTGAGTGGGGCAACTCGAGGCATGGTCACGTAGGCGGCACCTGTACGCTGCGTCCTCATACAACTGCGTGACCGTGCCTCTGTGTGTGTGTGTGTATGTGTGTGTGTGTGTGTGTGTGTGTGTCTAAGTACGAGATGCATCCGGGCATGTCAGGGTGTGTACACGTTTGGAGGAGTGTGTAGGAGCTTGCCTGTGTGCCTCTGCCTGAATGGAGGAGAGGGGAAGGGTCTTACCTCGATGAATCCCTTTCCGTTGCTAGAAAGAACACCTAGGCAGGAGCGGCCCCAAGACCTGGCCCAGGCCCTCAGAAGGGAGCCCGAAGGGTTAATCCGTACCTTATATTAACCAGGGTCAACCCAGCAGCGGACTCGCCTCTTCCCTGCTCCTTTGCTGTTTCTAGCACCTGGCTTACTTCCTGGCACACAGTAAGCACTCAATAAACGTATGCTGAGAATGACTGCGAGCGGCTTCCTCCTTGGCTCCTGTGTCTCCTTCTCCCTAAAACACACATTTCTCGACTCTTGTCTGGTGCCCAGGTTCCCTGTCCCTTGACTGGGATGCGTTCCTGAGCCTCACCCCTCCCAGGCTGCATTTGCTGGTTGATCTGCACAGCCATTTGAAGGAGTGTGGGAGGGCAGAGCAACGGGCCTGTTGGGTGGGAAGGCCAAGGCTGCTGGTGAATTCTGCTTATAAAGAAAGCCTCCTTGGATCACCTGAAGTCAGGAGTTCGAGACCAGCCTGACCAACATGGTGAAACCCTGTCTCTACTAAAACACAAAAAGTAGCCAGGCGTTGTGGTACGCACCTGTAGTCCCAGCTACTCGGGAGGCTGAGGCAGGTGAATCACTTGAACCCGGGAAGCGGAGGTTGCAGTGAGATGGGATCACACCATTGTACTCCAGCCTGGGCAACAGAGCAAGACCCTGTCTCAAAAAAGGAAAGAAAGCAGAGCCACAGCATTAGCTCTGCAATGACACAGGGCAGTCAGACCTTGACCTCCATGTTGGGAACATACAAGGACCTTAAGGGGGTTGGGGGGGCCTGGAAGTTGCAACCCCATCTACAGGGAAAGCTGTGACAAAGCTCCAACCGATTATTTTCATGTGGAATCAGCCAAATGTTGCCAGATCTGACTTTTTTTTTTTCCCCAAAAGAAACTGGAGGCCAGGTGCGGTGGCTCAAGCCTGTAATCCTGGCACTTTGGGAGGCCGAGGTGGGCAGATCACGAGGTCAGGAGATCGAGACTATCCTGGCCAACATGGTGAAACTCCGTCTCTACAAAAATACAAAAAATTAGCCAAGTGTGGTGGCAGGCACCTGTAGTCCCAGCTACTCGCGATGCTGAGGCAAGAGAATTGCTTGAACCCGGGAGGCGGAGCTTGCAGTGAGCCGAGATCGTGCCACTGCACTCCAGCCTGGGCAACAGAGCGAGATTCTGTCTCAAAAAAAAAAAAAAAAGAAAAGAAAAGAAAAGCAACTGGAACGACTGAATTTTATACAAAATATCCCCATTTTCTTTTTCTTTTTTTTTTTTTGAGTCAGAGTCTCGCTCTGTCGCCCAGTCTGGGGTGCAGTGGCATGATCATAGCTCACCCTACCTAGAACTCCCAGGCTCAGGTGACCGTCCCACCTCAGCCTCCTGAGTAGCTGGGACTACAGGTGCACGCCACCATGCCTGGCTAATTTGTTTTTTCTGTCGCCCAGGCTGGAGCGCAGTGGTGCGATCTCGGCTCACTGCAAGCTCTGCCTCGTGGGTTCACGGCTTTCTCCTGCCCTCAGCCTCCTGAGTAGCTGGGATTACAGGTGCCTGCCACCAGGCCCGGCTAATTTTTTTGTATTTGTAGTAGAGATGGGGTTTTACCGTGTTAGCCAGGATGGTCTCGATTTCCTGACCTCGTGATCTGCCCGCCTCGGCCTCCCAAAGTGCTGGGATTACAGGCGTGAGCCACTGCGCCGGGCCACACCCGGCTAATTTTTAAAAAATTTTTTTGTAGGCCGGGCGCGGTGGCTCAAGCCTGTAATCCCAGCACTTTGGGAGGCCGAGACGGGCGGATCACGAGGTCAGGAGATCGAGACCATCCTGGCTAATACGGTGAAACCCCGTCTCTACTAAAAAATAAAAAATAAATAAAAAAACTAGCCAGGCGAGGTGGCGGGCGCCTGTAGTCCCGGCTACTCGGGAGGCTGAGGCAGGAGTATGGCGGGAACCCGGGAGGCGGAGCTTGCAGTGAGCTGAGATCTGGCCACTGCACTCCAGCCTGGGCGACAGAGCGAGACTCCGTCTCAAAAAAAAAAAAAAAAAAAAAAAAAATTTTTTTGTAGAGATGTGGTCTTGCTATGTCGTCCATACTGGCCTGGCCAACACTTCCCTGCCCCGTGGGATGAGCCGGGCAGCCATGGTCACATGCTTCTCTGTTTTGCCTGCCGTCTGTCTCTCCACTAGAAAAAAACATTTTTCGAAGTCTGGCGCACGCTCTGCCTTGGTCCCCACTCTATCCCCAGTGCCTAGAATCGTGCCTGGCATGGAATAGCTGCTCAATAAATATTTGGGGGATGAAGTTTAAAAAGAGTGAGAGATAGAGACAGAAATAAACAGAAAAGAAGCTAAAATAGACTAAGACAGAGGCTAGGAGAAGAGCAGAACAGAAGATGGAAACAGTGAAATACAGTCTCCCCAAGATACCCAGAGATGGGTTACAGGGCTGGCGATAACCGACGCAGTAACAAGGGCCAACCAGCCAGGAGAAACCACACTGGGGACTGGAACCGCGAGATCCACAGACACAAAGATGAAAGAGTGGCCGGGCGTGTTGGCTCACGCCTGTAATCCCAGCAGTTTGGGAGGCTGAGGTGGGCAGATCACTGCAGCCCAGGAGTTAGAGGCCAGCCTGGCCAACATGGCGAAATCCCATCTCTACTAAAAATACAAAAAATTATCCAGGCGTGGTGGCAGGTGCTTGTAATCCCAGTTACTCGGGAGGCTGAGGCAGGAGAATCGCTTGAACCTGGGAGGCAGAGTTTGCAGTGAGCCGATATCGCACCATTGCACTCCAGCCTGGGGAACAAGAGTGAAACTCCATATCAAAAAACAAGAAAACAAAAAACAAAAAAACAAAGATGAAGGAGTGAGAGAAACAGACTGCGATAGAACACAGACAGCAGACACTAGGGAAAGGAGATAGCTGCAAAGATAGGAGGAAATACAGGGCCTTGTGGCTCACATCTATAATCCCAACAATTTGGGAGGCCAAGCCAGGAGGATCATTTGGACCCAGCAGGTTGAAACAAGCCTGGGCAACATAATGAGACCTTGTCTCTACAAAAAAAAAAAAAAAAATTGGCCAGGCACAGTGGCTCATGCCTGTAATCCCAGCACTTTGGGAGGCTGAGGTGGGAGGATCACAAGGTCAGGAGATTGAGACCATCCTGGCCAACGTGGTGAAACCCCATCTCCACAAAAAATGCAAAAATTAGCTGGGCGTGGTGGCGGGTGCCTGTAGTCCCAGCTACTTGGGAGGCTGAGGCAAGAGAATCACTTGAACCCCGGGAGGTGAAGGTTGCAGTGAGCCGAGATCGCACCACTGCACTCCAGCATGGGCAACAGAGGGAGACTCCATCTCAAAAAAGAGAAAAACAAAGACTGAGACCACAGGAAGTGGTAGAGAGGGGGAGGGAAAGGCCCAAAGAGGACAGACAGGAAGGGAGGTAAAGTGAGGCAGAAATGCAGAGCCCACGGAGGTGAGACAGCAGTCTTAAAGGGAGACAGAGGTGTGGAGGAAGGGACAGAGAACAGAGAGAGAATGAGACAGGGAGACAGAGGTCCAGAGACAGATAGCCTGGGACAGACAGAGAGACACAAGTGAGAGACAGAGAGATATAAAAGGGACACGAGAGACAGGAAGAGAGAGGGAGCTTGAGAGAGAGAGACAGGACAGAGAGAGGGAGTGAGGCAGACACAGAGAGAGAGACAGAGAGACAGAGAGAGATCCACGGCACTGGAAAGCTGCTTGTTTCTTTCCTCTGGTAAGCCTGGAGCGTGCAGAAACGCACAAGTAGGTTTTTTTGTTTTGTTTTGTTTTGTTTTTGAGACAGAGTCTTGCTCTATCCCCCAGGCTGGAGTGCAGTAGCGGGATCTCGGCTCACTGCAACCTCTGCATCCCAGGATCAAAGGATTCTCCTGCCTCAGCCTCCCAAGGAGCTGGGACTATCGGCGCGCACCACCATGCCTGGCTAATTTGTGTATTTTTAGTAGAAACGGGGTTTCACCATGTTGGCCAGGCTGGTCTCGAACTCCTGACCTCAAGTGATCCACCCACCTCGGCCTCCCAAAGTGGTGGGATTACAGGTGTGCGGACTGTGACCAGCCTAGAGGTAGTTTTGAGAGGCGGGAGTGTCCATCCCTCCTTGTTCACAACACCTTTTTCTCAATAATAATAATAATAATAAGGAAATATGCCACTCACTGCACAAAGCTGCTTTATGTTCATTGCCTCATCCAAGGAGGCTCAGCAGCCCCATGACACGGGTACCGGCATGTTTCCTGTTTTCCAAGTGAAGACGCTGAGACACAGAGAGGTGAAGTCACTTGCACAAGGTCACAGAGGTAGGAAGTGGAGGCCTGGGACTCCAGGGCAGTGGGAGTCTGCCTCCGGGGCGGGACTGTTGGCTCACCATGGGGCATAGCTGGACAGTGGTGTGACCCTGCCTCTAACCCCTATGGACACCTGCAGCAAACTTGCTACTGGAAGAGATGGAAAAAACATAACTCAAAATAAAATATGAAAAACAAAATACACGGACCTCGCCTGGATACTGAACTTCTCTAAAGGAAACTATAGCATTTTTTAGATTAGCAAGGAAATTAGAATATGAACTGGGGATGAGACAGTATCGGGAAATCATTATTTATTTTGTTAAGTATGACAATGGCATTATGCATTTTTTTTTTTTTTTCTGGGACAGAGTCTCGCTCTGTCGCCCAGGCTGGAGTGCAGTGGCGCGATCTTGGCTCACTGTAAGCTCCGCCTCCTGGGTTCACGCCATTCTCCTGCCTCAGCCTCCCGAGTAGCTGGGACTACAGGCACCCGCCACCTCGCCCGGCTAATTTTTTTGTGTTTTTAGTAGAGACGGGGTTTCACCGTGTTAGCCAGGATGGTCTCGATCTCCTGACCTTGTGATCTGTACCTTGGCTTCCCAAAGTGCTGGGATTCCAGGCGTGAGCCACCGCCCCCGGCCCTGGCATTGTGCATTTGTAAGAAATATGCATATTTCTAGAACGTGCGCTGTAACCTGGAAGGGTAAGATGACATGATGTCCAAGGTCGACTTTTTTTTTTTTTTCTGAGATGGAGTCTTGCTCTGTTGCCCAGGCTGGAGTGAAGTGGCTTGATCTCGGCTCACTGCAAGCTCCGCCTCCCGAGTTCACGCCATTCTCCTGCCTCAGCCTCCCCCGAGTAGCTGGGACTACAGGCGCCCGCAACCATGCCCAGCTAATTTTTTTGGTGTATTTTTAATAGAGACAGGGTTTCACCGTGTTAGCCAGGATGGTCTCGATCTCCTGACCTCATGATCTGCCCGCCTCAGCCTCCCAAAGTGTTGGGATGACAGGCGTAAGCCTCCGCGCCCAGCCTAAGGTCAGCTTGTTTTTTTTTTTTTGAGACAGAGTCTTGCTCTGTCGACAAGGCTGGAGTGTGGTGACGTGATCTCGGCTCACTGCAACCTCTGCCTCCAGGGTTCAAGTGATTCTCCTGCCTCACCCTCCCGAGTAGCTGAGACTACAGGTGCACGCCACCACACTGAGCTAATTTTTGTTTTGGTAGAGATGGGGTTTTACCGTGTTGGCCAGACTGGTCTCAAACTCCTGGTCTCAAGTGATTCGGCCACCCCAGCCTCCCAAAGTGTTAGGGTTCCAGTTGTGAGGCACCAGCCCGGCCCCCACTCTAGGATCTGATAAGTAGGTGCAGTGCTCGGGGCACGGGGCAGACCCGGGGCGCCAGTCGCATCCTGATAGCAACATGGCCAGCTGTTCCACCCTCCCTTCCCAAGTCCCTGTCTTGGGCAGCCGTTCACCATCTCCCCTGGATGCCCCTCTGCATCCTGCGCTGAGTGTGAGTCCAGCACTGGAGGCATTACCTGCACCCATGCCAGCCTGTCTTGCCTGTGTTCTCAGAGAAGACAGTACCGTCCACCCCGGCTCCCAGGCCAGAAACCTGGGTGGTTTTCTCTCCTCTCAGCCAATGAGTCAACAAGTCTCATGGAGTTTACCTTCTGAGTTGCTCCTGAATCCATCCCTTCCATTTCTTCCCTCCCAATGTCCTAGTCCACCTGGACATCTGCAGCAGCTTCCTCACCAGTCTCCCTGCCTCCGCTCTGGCACTCCATCCCCTCTGTCCACCCAACCACTAGAGTGAGCCTTTGCCCAGGACACCCGCTTATGTCACTGCTCAGAGCCCTTATATGCCCCCCCCATCACCCTTAGGGTGGACTCCAAATACCTTATCATCACCCACCAGGAACCCTCCCCTATTGAGCTGCTCAGCCCTGAAATGTTCTGTTCCACTCACTAGTCAGTTCTCCAAATGCACATGCTCTCCCGCTTGCCTCCAGCCTTTGCATTCACTCTGCCTGCTATCCTCTTCTCCGAAGCCCTCTGCAGAGCTGATAATCTCTTCCTCCGGGAAGCCTTCCCTGACTACATCCCTGACGCTCAATTAGGTGCCCCTCCTGTGTAATGCCGCTAAGCCTGTGCCTCACCTCTCACAGCCCTTTTCATTCTCTTTTTTTTTTTTTTTGAGGCAGAGTTTCGCTCTGTCGCCCCAGCTGGAGTGCGATGGTGCGATCTCGGCTCACCGCAACCTCCGCTTCCCACGTTCAAGTTATTCTCCCGCCTCATCCTCCCAAGCAGCTGGGATTACAGGCGCCTGCCACCGCGCCCGGCTAATTTTTGTACTTTTAGTAGAGACGGGGTTTTGCCATGTTGGTCAGGCTGGTCTCGAACTCCTGACCTCAGGTGATGCGCCCGCCTGAGTGCTGCATTACAGGCATGGTGTGCCTGGGATTACACGCATGAGCCGCCGCGCCTGGCCTCACAGCCCTTTTCTTTTCTCTTTTTTTTTTTTTTTTTTGGAGACGAAGTCTCACTTTTGTCCCCCAGGCGTGATCTCGGCTCACTGCAACCTCCGCCTCCCGGGTTCAAGCAATTCTCCTGCCTCAGCCTCCCGAGTAGCCGGGATTACAGGCGCCCGCCACCACGCCCGGCTAGTTTTTGTATTTTTTTTATTATTTTTTTTTGAGACGGAGTCTCGCTCTGTAGCGCGGGCTGGAGTGCAGTGGCCGGATCTCAGCTCACTGCAAGCTCCGCCTCCCAGGTTTACGCCATTCTCCTGCCTCAGCCTCCCGAGTAGCTGGGACTACAGGCGCCCGCCACCTCGCCCGGCTAGTTTTTTGTATTTTTTAGTAGAGATGGGGTTTCACGGTGTTCGCCAGGATGGTCTCGATCTCCTGACCTCGTGATCCGCCCGTCTCGGCCTCCCAAAGTGCTGGGATTACAGGCTTGAGCCACCGCGCCCGGCCTAGTTTTTGTATTTTTAGTACAGACGGGGTTTCACCATGTTGGCCAGGATGGTATCGATCTCTTGACCTCATGATCCACCTGCCTCAGCCTCCCAAAATGCTGGGATTACAGGCGTCTGCCACCGCGCGCGGCTATTAATATTTTTTGACACAACCTTTTCCTGGGTCTCAATTCCCTCAACCGGGGAGGCCCCTCAGCCAGCACCCGCGTGCATCCGTGGCGGTTCACACCGAGGGCGCTGACGGACACCGCAAAGTCCGCTCCGTCTCCTGCCGGGCCTGGCCCTCGCCAAGGTGCGCCACCTCGGAACCGACGCCGGCGCCGCGGCCCATTTAAGGACGGGAGGGCGGGCCCGGGAAGGCTCCGCCCCGCGTGACGTCAGCGCGCACCGCGGCGTGTGACGCTCTGGTTGCCGCAGAGACGCCCCGCCCCCGCGCGGCGCTGCGGAACCGGAGCTCCGGGCGGCGTCGGCAGCGGCGCGAGAGGCGACGAGGCCGGGGCGGCAGGAGCCGGCGCGGCGAGGGCGGCGGGGACGGAGCAGACCACGACGAAGGCGCACAGGCAGCCGGGCCGGGCCGGGCCACGGGGAGAGCGGCCGGCGGGCAGCGGGCGGGAGGCCGGGCGGGCCACGGGCAGCCACCGAGCCGCGAAGCGACATGGTGCTGCTCAAGGAGTAGTGAGTGTCCGGCGGCCGTGCGGAAGCGGGGAGGAGGGAGGGTGGGGACGACCGCCGGGGCGACGGCGCGGCGGGGGACGCAGGGCCCGGATGGACGGAGGGGCGGCGGGGACGGGGGTCGCCTGAGGCGGGCCCAGCGGGGACGGAGGGGATCCGGGGCGGGCGGCACCTGAGGCGGGGCCCACGGGGCACGGAGGGCGGCCGGGACGTGGAGGAGCAACCGGGGCATGGACGGGCGGCCGGGACGTTCGGCATCTGAGCCGGGGCCCACGGGGCAGGGACGGGCGGTCGGGGCGTGGAGGGGCCCACGGGCACGGAGGAGCGACCGGGGCGGACGGCTCCTGAGGCGGCCCAGGGGGCTCGGAGGCCCAAGTGGACCCGAGGAGAGGCAGGGGACAGCGAGGGCCAGGCCGGGCCCGAGACGGGGTCAGGGCAGGGAGCGCCGGCCCGGGACTGGGGGAGGCCGAGGGGTCGCCGAGCGCTGGGAGGGCTGTGGGGTCGCCCTGCGCGGGCCGAGGAAGAGGCGCACCGGGGCAGGCAGGGCGGTGGGGAGGGGTGGAGGGCCGAACAGTCCACACGGAGAGCCGGGTGGGTGGGTCAGAGGCTCCGGGATGGAGTCGGGATGGGGAGGGGGAGGAGCGGCCGTCTTAGGCATCGGGTGAGGGGTGGTGGTAATTGGACGCAGGAGGAGGACTAGGAAGTCAGCGCCCTGCTCGGGCGACAGGGGAACGGTCAGAGGAGATAAAGCAGAAGGGACTGAGTTGGGGGCCCGAGTGACCGTGGTGCTCAGGCAGCGGGTGCAGAAGAGGAGGCTTTTGGAACAAGCTTGGGATGACTGCTTGGGACTTTGGGGACACTTGGGCGAGGAGGCCAGAAAATGTTGGGTAGGCGGCCAGGAAGTTACCAGGGTCGAGGCTGGCCCGGAAAGAGAGTATGTTTGTGGATGAGTATCCCTGTTGTTGGAGATGGGGGAGACCCAGGGCCAGCTTGTTTCTAGGGGATTCTCAGTCTTGGTGCAAAGAGGGAATTCTTTGAGGAATTGAGGGGTCCATGAAGCTGTGAACTGGGGAGAGATGGTAAAGGGGGTGCGGAGTTCTTGAGTAGTGAAGAGGGGTACGTGGGAAACTGGTGACATCTGGAAGGAGTTGCAGGATGATGGGTTTGCTCCTGAAATCCCGGGGACTGGGGGGACAGGTGGAGATGTTTGGCGGAAACTGGTGACATCTGGAAGGAGTTGCAGGATGACGGGTTTGCTCCTGAAATCCCGGGGACCAGGGGACAGGTGGAGATGTTTGGCGTACTAAATCTTTCAAGTACCAGATGACCCATTGTAGAAGCTCAGGGTTCCAAGTAAACATCACAGGATGTTTTTCCTCCCTGAGAGGAGAGATTGGATGTGTGTGTACGTATCTGTGTGTGCGTGTGCGTGTGCGTGCGCACGTGTGTGCACAGAATTTACAGTGAAACTGCTTTCCTGGAGGGAAGGCACGCGGGCAGCATAGGGCCAGAAGCCCCAGGAGTGGGAGATGGCCAAAGAGAGCAACTTGTGGGGTGCTCTCGGCAGCCAGGCAGGCGTGCACAGGGCTCTTTCCACTTTGTCAGCCAAGGCACTTTGACCATCCCCACCATGCTGGCTCCTTGGAGGTGCTTAGGACATTTAGGGCACAGAGTGGAGTTTGGGTAACAGAGGGAGCCGAGACCCACATGGCATCCCAGCTGAACACCTCATCTGAAGAACGTTATTTTGAGGCCTCACCCGCTCTGTTTCTTGACATCCAGTCTGATGTGAATTCAGCCAGGGTTCGGAGCTTTTCGTGGTGAGAAGGAAGACCTTTAGGATGCCAACAGGAGAACGTGGTACGCTTTGGGTTTTAATCTTCAGTGCCCAGACTGACAGGCTTTTCCCACCTTCTGATTTGTTTTTCTGTTCCCAGATGAATCCTAGAATCTGTAGAAATCTGTGGTTTTGAAATGAAGGTCAGGCAGGGAAAGGAAGGGACCTTCAGAAGAGATCTGAGTGAGGTTTGAAGAGAGGCATTCCTTTCCCCTTCTTTGTTCTCCTCCCCTTGAAGCCTGCGAGGGAAAAGTCCAAGGTGCCGGAGATGCAGAGCCTGCCTGGCATCTGCGTTTCCTTCCTGCCCGACTTGTGCCGTGTGCGTGCATCCCTGGGCAGGGGCCAGGGGAGGAGCAGGGGCATCCGAGACACTTGGCTGTGGCTGCAGCGCTGCAGCCTCTGGAAAGGGTGCGAGTGAAGGTCACGTTAGAGTGAGCCCTGCTCCAGGCCCAGCCCGGCAGTTCCTCTGTGGCCCCGTCCTTTGGAATTGTACCCGATTGCTGCCGTCGTGGTTTTGTTCCCGAGGAGCAAGGGGGCAGTGTCTGAGTGTGCAGCTGTCCTGCCAGCAGCCTCAGCGCATCCCGTCAGGAATTGGCCCATGTCACTCTCTTCTGAGTGAGACTTGGTTCCCACCCAGTGTCTGCAGGTTGCCCCTGTTGATTTTTCCAACACCACTTCTGACAGGATTCTACTATTTAATTTGATTGCTGCTAACTCTCGGGTGTGATTTTGACTGCTGTTCTTGAAGATAAAAGGCTTATTGTTTTCTAGGAAGTTTCTTCCGAGGGTGCGGAAATTCCGGCCTCCAAGTCGGGAGTATTTTTCTGCACCGCTGGCTTTGTCTAATGGGAGGGGAGCCTCGGTGGCCGCATCCAGTAAACTGGAGGATTCACGTTATTGAGTGGCTCAGGAGGAAGGGAGTTGTTAGCAGGCAGTAAAGATTTGGAGCCCATTTTGTTTTTCCTGCTACTTTCATGCTTGGTGCCTTGCCTTTAATGTGATGTTTTCCTCAGACTCCTCTGTGTCCTTCTTGCTTCCTGGGAGACCTTTGTGGAACTAGAAAATAGCTGTTTACCAGCCTGGAGCAAGGAGCCTGAGTGGTGAACCCACTGCGTGCGGAAGGCACAGCAGCTCATGCTTCACTACACATGCCAGACACAAAAGGACTCAGAGGGCTCCAGCAAGGGTCTGGGGACCGAGCATCTAAGCTTGGGAACTGGCTTGACTTGTATGGGTAAAACCAAGAGTTTTTGTCTTAGCTCTCCCGCCTCACAGCTTTGAACTGGGAGTTGGCTGTTGGCCTGCATTTCAAATGCAAGGCACCCGGAGAAGTGCTGCTAGCCCTAGCACCTCTGTGGGGTTGTGACCCGGTGAAGACTTTGCCGGCCGTGGCTTCTCCAGCAGGTCATTGGTGGCATCTCCAGCAATTGGTGGTCATTGAGTTGGAGAAGAAGAAAAGGAAATGATAAATTGGGATTCCTTTGGACAGCTCCTGGAGGTTAGGACATAAGTTGAATGCCCTCTTGGTGGCCTTGTGGTGGCAGCTTGGATTGTAATATCCGGCCCCGAGCAGGCGCCTGGTGTGTGTTCTTAGGGTGATTAAGGCTTCAAGGGGCTTGGTCCCTTCCTGGCCTTTCCCCGGAGGGCTGTTCTTGGGAGGTTGGATCCACAGCAATGTAAGTCCCCAGGGCCTCTTCTTTGGGTCTGAATCCTCGCTGTGGTAGGTCCTCCTGTGTTAACCTGTCTTGCTAGACTCACTGGCAGGTCCTCGTTGGCAAGTTTGGGTGAAGTTAATCATCCATGTGTCCAGCTCCATGTGAGGTGGAGGCCTGGGAAGTAGCTGGGGGAGGACAGGTTTGGACTGAATCGCAGGGTTCTAACTGGGAGGCTTCCGAGGCACAGAGGGTCCTGTCCTCAGAGCGCTCAGAGGGCCATTCTGTGCGGGCGGGGTGGGGAGGTTTCATCATGAGTTTAGTGTCTTACACAATAGAATGCTGACTGGGGGGGGTCACCGCGTCACCCGAGTTTAGTGTCTTACACAATAGAATGCTGACTGTTTTAGGATGATGCTTTAAAGAGCCTCCAGCAGATTGCACAGCCTAAAGTTGATACTCTCTTTTTCCTTTCTTATAGTCGAGTAATCCTGCCTGTGTCCGTAGATGAGGTAAGTCCTCTTTCTTTCTAGTCCATAGTTGTGTGTAACTGTTTGTGACCATTGACTAAGTTGGGCTCTGAGTGGTCATCCTCTTTATGTAGTTTTCTTATTTGTTCTAACATAAAGATTTCAACGTGAATTTTCCTGGTGCCACTTTCAGTTGAAAAATGGCACTTAATTTTAATATCTGGGCAACTGTGTGCAACCTGCCCCTAGCTGTTGGTATGCTGGATGACTCTGAGTAGAGACTAAACCAGCCCCTTTTATCTGCTGGGGCTGGGCATGTTTGGGGACATGTTTTTTTGTTGTTGTTGTTGTTGTTGTTTTGAGACGGAGTCTCGCTCTGTCTCCTAGGCTGCAGTGTAGTGGTGTGATCTCGGTTCACTGCAACCTCTGCCTCCTGGATTCAAGCAGTTCTCCTGCCTCAGCCTCCCAAGTTGCTGGGATTACAGGTGTGTACCACCACACCTGGCTAATTTTTGTATTTTTAATAGAGATGGGCTTTCACCATGTTGGCCAGGCTGGTCTCGAACTCCCGACCTCAAGTGATCCGCCCGCCTCAGCCTCCCAAAGTGCTGGGATTCCAGGCGTGAGCCACCGCACCCAGGCGGGGACACATTATTGATGGGATCAAGTGTATGCATTTCTGGGACCTCCATGACTCAGCTGGCAAGTGTGTGTGGCTCTTTCTAGTTGTGCAGCAAACCAGCAGGGCAGGAAATCTCTTGAGGCCCTCCCTAGTCACGATGGGTCACTGCTGGAAAGACCAAGACACAGAACCCTCCTTTTACAAAGGGCAGGGAATAACAAATAGACTTGACTTGCCCTCTGTCCTTTTATAGTTCCTGGGTCTGACATCCTTGTATGTGGGGATCTGGCAGCAGGATTTGCTGTAAGAAGGTTCATAGGCCATGCTGACTCAGAGTCAGTCTCTTGGACAACAGAAAACTGTCACGGAACCTCCCTTGTCTCACTCTTTCCCTGAGCTTCTTCCACTCTCCTCTCCTGGCACAGCCCACCCCACCCCAGCTTCCAGTTAAACTCGAGTTTGGGTGAGGTTCATCAGTCAGTATAGTGCCTCCAGTCACTGGGCTTCGTCTCTCTTTCCTGCAGTGTCAGCATGAAGCTCCTGTGATAACTTCCACTCTGTTCCAAATATGAACTGGACCTTTGAAAAATGAAATCAGGCCAACAGAGCCTGCAGCACATTTAGCTGAGACAGACATCCAGGCTTGTTGGCCCCCGAGAGGGGTGGGCAGACATTGGCCCTTTAGAGGATTGCCTCCACGGGTGGGCTACATATCCGATAAGAGCTGTGGGGATCCGGGGAGGGGCCAGAGGTGGGCCCTGACCATGATCTGGGGGTTCTGGGAAGGGCAGAAAAGAGAAACGAGACTGGGGAACCTGGGAATCTGGGAAAATGAGGGAATGACTGGGTAGGTGGCTCTGATCCCTGTCGGCACTGGGGCCTGAGAACCAGGTGCCTGGGCTAATAGGTATTGGCTTGGAAAGGGTCTTGTTAACCCACCTGCTTTGGCCATGCTGTCTTTATTTTTTTTACCTTATAATATTTCTTTTAAATAGTGGAGATAGAGTCTCACTGTGTTGTCCAGGCTGGTCTTGCCTCAAGCAGTCCTCCTGCCTCAGCCTCCCAGAGTGCTGGGATTACAGACGTCAGCCACTTCACCCAGCCTGTGCTGTCTTTATTAAAAATAGCAAGCAATGATTTTCCAAACCAGAAGGCCAAGCAGGAAAGCCCAGCATGTCCCTCGCCCTCACACTCAGCTCTTGGGGAGGTGTCTAGTGACATCCTCCCTGCTGCACACCCTGCACATCCTAACGATCCCACCCTGATCGTTAGGAACTCGGGATTTCCTCGGCGGGGTGATTGGGGTGAAATGGATCCTTTGATAGGGAGTTTCTTGATGGAACAAAGGGCTGCAGACCAAGGAGGGCCAGCCTGTCCTGGAGCCCCTGGGGCTGCTCTTGGAGTGAGGCTGAAGGGCCTGACACTGATGGCTGATGGTGGGGCCAAGACTGGAAGGAAAGGGGAACCTCCACCTTGACAGCATCCACAGCTGGCGGGTTTTCGCTTGTGATGGTTTTTCTGCAGCATTGAGGAAGTGGTGGGGCAGAGTTGGGTAGTCAGAGCCTGAAGTCTGAGCAGAAGTTTGGGAAGTGAATGCTGATCAGGATTCAGCTGTCTGCCTGGCGGTGGTCAGCCCATTCTCAGCAGGAAACCATTGACGAGAAAGTACCACGTGGCCTGGGTAGGGTTGAAGCAGAACTTAGTTTCAGAGGATTAGAAAAATCTTGGAGGGGAAGGCTGAGGAAGAAACAAGTCGTGATCAACCTTTTTTTTTTTTTTGAGACGGAGTCTCCCTCTGTCGCCCAGGCTGGAGTGCAGTGGCGCGATCTCGGCTCACTGCAAGCTCCGCCTCCCGGGTTCATGCCATTCTTCTGCCTCAGCCTCCCAAGTAGCTGGGACTACAGGCACCGCCACCTTGCCCGGCTAGTTTTTTTTGTATTTTTAGTAGAGCTGGGGTTTCACCGTGTTAGCCAGGATGGTCTCAATCTCCTGACCTCATGATCCGCCCGCCTTGGCCTCCCAAAGTGCTGGGATTACAGGCGTGAGCCACCACGCCTGGCCATGATCAACCTTCTCAGAGTCTTTGTCAATAACTCCATCCTGACTCACAATTCCTATGGGAACAGCTCAGTGCCATGTGGCTGGTGGATTCGCTTCCTAAATTGGAGGCCATGACTTGAGGCCCTTGCAGTTTTCTGATTTAGGGGGAAAAGTGAAGAAAGAGAAAGAGAAGGTCATGCCTGTGTAATCATTCTGATGGCCTGCAGCAGTGTTTTGGGGGCAGAATTAGCTTCTGGGTGGCCAGAGCCTTTGGTCTAACACTGAGTGTCCAGGCATTGTGCAGCAGAGCGAGAATGCCCTGGCTGTGTGACGTGCGTGTGTCCACCAATGCTTCCTGGCGCAGGTCAACCGGCTGCTTTACTTCTTGTTTCCAGAGATTCGTGGCACCATTCTCCCTCTGGTAGCCAGCCTGACAGGGCCATGTTGGTGGGACCAGTGCTGCACTGTTGTTTATGACATGTTTCATATCGTATTTCGGGCCCACCCACTGGGCTCCCCCTCCCAGAGTGCCAAAGTGGTGGAGTCTCTGTTTTTCTTAGTTGAATGACTTAGTTCTTTGGGACAAGCGAACAAATCTCAAGAGCAAGGAACATCATCGTAGGTCTGAGGAGGCTGCAGCCCCAGTCTTCTTGGAGTTTTTTAAAATCTGATTTAATGATCTGACCCCCCCACTCCTCCTATCTCCGCCCCATCTGAGTCTGACTGCTTTCCCGGGGGGCAGAGCAGCTGTGCCAAAAGGAACTCTGTAACGTGAAAAGCGCCCTTCACTTGTGGCTTGTGCAGGCCAGTCTTCCTTACCCCTTTAGATTTACAAAACTGCCTTCACTTGTCTCATTGGGATTAAAGGATCAGAATATCAAGAGAGATTAAAGGGGGAAGATGCCAGCCAACAGGCTGATCCTCTTAGAACCTGCCCTCTGATTCCGGCAGCTGAAGAGAAACCAAGGCGATGAGTCTCTGCCTGGGGGCCCCCTTCCCAAGTGGCACCACTAGCCGGGAACCTCGTCCCCTCCACCAGGCCCTCTCCCCCGCCTGTCCTTTAGAATTGCTGAGTCAGTGGTTAGATGTTCTTACGACTCTTCTCTGAAACGGAGTTTCTGCTCCTTCTTAGGCACCCCTGGCTCAGCCAAGCCCTGACCCCCTTGACGGGTTTTCATGTGTGCCTAGCTAGGTGGTGGACTTGGAAAGGCACAGGGACAGCTTGGGGCTCCAGGGGGCATTGAGGCAGCACTGATGCAGCTTAGGATTAGCAAGGTCGAGGTGACTGGCTTTCACCCAAATGTTCCTCTTTATGGATTTAACTGAGCCTTGGTTGCTTGCCCCTTTTCATGGCATTTTGTTCTGGAATTTTGCTTTGAAAGTTAGGGCTCTTTCAGCCTTTTGGTGAGCAGTGAATTGTCCTGGTCCCCTGCTTCACCTTCCAGATTTTGCCCGGAAATGTCCCTGCAGTGCTTAGGAAGCTGCCTGGTAGAGCAGGTTTCCAGGTTTGAGGCGAAGCAGCTCTGGAAGCTGCCTCTATTCCTTGCTGTTGCAGGCAGTGATTTAAGTGGCAGCTGCCTAGAGATACATCCTTTCTTTTTAATCTCAAAGAGAGAAAAACCCGGTGCCTGTAATCCCAGCTACTTGGGAGGCTGAGGCAGGAGAATCGCTTGAACCCTGGAGGTGGAGGTTGCCATGAGCCGAGATCGCACCACTGCACTCCAGCCTGGCGACAGAGCAAGACTCTGTCTAAACAAAAAAAAAAGAGAGAGAGAAACACCCTGGCCTTCCCCCCAGGGGTACCAGGAGTTGGGGGGAGAGGGCGTAGAGCTCGAGGAAACCCTTTGTCCCTCCCCGCACCCCCCCCAGCATGTGGGGTCATCCCGTAGCTTATTCCCTTTGTCTCACACTCCCTAAGCTGTCACGCCTGATAGGGCTGTGGTAGGAAAGACACATCTGTTGGTGTAGATATAACTTCCTGCGTCAAATGTTGCTGTTCATTTTCTTTTCACCTTGTTTTCTCCTCTGGACGGCTTCTCAGAGGAGAGGGCAGAAGGACTGAGTCCGGGCACTGCCTAGGTCCTTGGCCCTAACACAGCCATCCTGACAGGGTCAGAGGAGGCCAATCATGTTGACTGGTGACTTGATAGGGTGGCATGTGACCCAAATAAAGGAAAACTAGGCTTTTGCCGTGTAGTAAGTGCCAACACAGAGGGTGTACCCAGCTGGCACAGACTGTGGGGCAGGAATCTGTGATATCTAATGTGGGAAGGAGGAATACTTGCTTCGGCCCCACCAGGAATCTGGAAAGTGTCAAGAGGTTTCATTGCCTGAAAGAGCTACTTGCGGGGTGAGGAGAGGCCTAACACTGGAGAAGAAGCAAGTAGATGAGCCAGTTTTACCATTGAGGTTGTGGATTTCACAGAGCGCTGAGCACCTTTCTTTGACAAGAAATCATGTCTTAGGATCTATTTAAATGAGTGAGATAAAGTGATTTCTAGCAACCAACCCAGATCTTCCAGGGTCTTAATACCAGAAGCAGGTTCAGCACAAAAGCTCCTTTGGACTCTGTAATCTGTTTTCTGCATGGTGGTGTGAGGTTAAGTAGATTCACCTGCCTCTTTAAATCCTGACGGATTGACTGGGAACAGTGGCTCCTGCTTATAATGTCAGCACTTTGGGAGGCGAAGGTGGGAGGATGGCTTGAGACCAGGAGTTTGAGACCAGCCTGAGCAACATAGCAAGACCCTGTCTCTACCAAAAAAAATAAATAAATAAAAATAAACCCTGATGGATGATGTGAAAATGAGAAGGATGAAATAAACATGTCTGATGGGTCAGGAGGGGCCATGGAGCAGCACTCTCTGTTGCTTTGGGTGGATTTGGGCAAGGCCTGATGGGAAACTCCAGAGTGAGCTCCTGCATGAGGAGACCCCAGGGTGATCCAATTAGACACTTACTGGCAGCTGGATTATGTGTCACCATTGAGAAGAGTCTGTGTTGAGAATAACATCTGTCTCTGTTCCTTTAGTATCAAGTAGGGCAGCTGTATTCTGTGGCTGAGGCCAGTAAAAACGAAACGGGTGGTGGTGAAGGCGTGGAGGTCCTGGTGAACGAGCCCTATGAGAAGGACGGTGAGAAAGGCCAGTACACACACAAGATCTACCACCTGCAGAGGTACGCAGCGCGGGCAGCGGGCTGGATGCTGGCTTTCGTGTGTGTGTGTGTGTAAATGAGTGTTACTTCCTGTATTGTTTTATATAGATGGGCTTATACTAATTGTTGTAGCTTAACAACTAATGTTAGTAGTTATATACTGACTATGTAAATGTTATACTCACATTTATATAGATGGGAATATACTCTTCTGTTTTGTTACTTATCATGGCTGCCTCTCTCGGCCTGTTCTGTCTGCCTCAGTCTCTGAAGTCCACATAGGATTCACAGTGTCACAGGGTACAGATGTGCTGCAGGTTGTCTAACCCTCCTCTCCTGATGCGTGTGTCAGTCATTTCCAGATGCCTACATAATCCAGTAAAACTCCTTCTGTGTAAATCTTCTGATGGCCTTGTATATGCAGATCTTCAGCAAATATTCCTAAAACTGAATTCCTAGAGTTGCTGGGCTGGTAGGATTTTAAATTCTGATAATGTGAAATCGGTTACCAGAGAAATTTTGGTACCTCTCTTTGGATCAAAGGCATGAGTATTTAATGAAGCTTGAACTGATTTGTGTACTGGAATCCATATCAAACTATACAAATTTGCTGAATCCCTAACCAAAAGAGTAATACTTCAGGAAACGATGAGCAGACCCAAAGGGCATTGATGATGTTAATCATACATCAGCTTGAATGGAAGCCAAACCAAGCTCGTTTTAGCAGCTATCCAGAACTGGAGAAGGGAAACCTGAGTCTTTTTAAAAATTGTGATAAAGTACACATAACATAAAATTCACCATTGTGACCATTTTTAAGTATACAGTTCAGTGACATTAAGTCCATCCACACTGCTGTGAAACTGAAACCTGGATCTTAATTTCTAGTCTCTGAACTGAACTGAAATCAGTTGACTTTCATTTGGTCAAAGCCCCACTTCACTGTGGTCTGTCACTTTAATGGTGTCAGAGTACTAACTCCAGAGGGTCCAGGACCTCAGTGCCGGGGTGCGAGGAGAGCAGTGCTGTGCAGTGGGGAGGAACCTCGCCATCACTCAGTCTCCTTGCCAGCACACTTTTTCTCCATGTCTCCTATTGCTCCTCCTCTGGTGTTTGTATTTCTTAAAGAGAATTTTGAAGAGAGATGGTGAATTGGTATTTTAGGTAGAAGGGGCCAGTTGTTTCCTCAAGACTAAGTTGGTCCAACCAAAGTGACAGAGACGAGGTCTCTCCATATAAAAGGTAGGACCTGGCTGGGCTCTTCGGGGACTCACACTTGTAATCCCAGCACTTTGTGAGGCCAAGGCGGGCAGATCATTTGAGTTCAGGAGTTTTGAGACCAGCCTGGGCAACATAGCGAGACCCCGTCTCTACAAAAAATAAACAAAATTAGCCAGGTGTGGTGGCAGGTGCCTGTAATCCCATCTACTCAGGAGGCTGAGGTGGGAGGATCATCTGAGCCCAGGAGGTCAAGGCCACAGTGAGCCATGGTCACACCACTGCACTCTAGCCTGGGCCACAGAGTGAAATCCTGCCTGTCTTCTGAAAAAAAAAGAAAGAAAAGGCCAGCAGTGACTGCTGCCACTACCTCTTCCCATGGTGACAAGAGAAACTTTACTGTATCAGCCATCTAGCTGCCCAAATCAGAAAAGAGAGCCCGCCCCCCACCACACACACACACACACACACACACACACACACACACACACACGCGCTCGTCCTTCATATCACATCAAGTCCTGCTGACTCCATCTCCTTAGTGTCTCGAACATGTCCCTTCCTTGCCTTCTCTTGCCTGGATTACTACAGCAGCTTCTACTGAGTCTCCCTGCCTTCCAGTTCTCCGCACTGCTTCAAGTGTTCAGTCTGGATGGTCTGTCACTCCCAGCGCCACAACTACCGACGGCTTCCCTTTGCCTTCGCGATGAAGTCCATGCTCTCTGACATAGCTTACAGGACCTTTTAGCCAGCCTGGGCAACATAGCAAGACCCTGTCTCTACCAGAAAATACAAAAATGAGCCAGGCATAGTGGTGTCCACCTGTAGTCCCAGCTACTTGGGACACTGAAGTGGGAGGATCACCTGAGTCCAGGAAGTCAAGGCTGCCAGTGAGCCATGATCACACCACCGCACTCCAGCCTGGGCGACAGAGTGAGACCCTGTCTCAAAAAAAACAAAATTCTTTTAGGATCCAGCTTCAAGTGTCTCCTTGAACTCCCCACCTTGTACTGCACAGGTTACTTGAAACTTCTCTCTCTTTTCTCCAGCTTTTCCCACCCCACCCCTTTCTGTCTCTTACCTTAGCCCCACTCTCTGTTCCATGCATTGGTTCATCCTGACTTTCCCTGCAGAGCCTGCCCGGTGCACTGCGTGTCCCTCCTTATGTTCTCACAGCACTCTGCCGCCCAGGGCCCTGTGCCCACCCCATTATGGCATGAACTTACCGTGTTGTGCTTGGCCTTGTCTAGTTACACGCCCCAGTAGACCAGAAACTCCTTGAGGGTGGGAGCCACATCTGTTTGTTTCTCTGTGTGTCCCCATGCCTAGACCTAGAAATACTGGCCTGAATTGGGATGGCAGTGAGTTCATGAATCACAGAGGTCGCCCCAAGTGCTCCAGGTTAGCTGTTTGCTCTAGTTCACTCTGTCTTAGGCCTGAGGCACTAAAGCTGATGAGGTTGCCAGAGCTTGCCAAAGACTGGATAGATTATCCGTTAGAAACCAAGGACGGCCGGGCACGGTGACTCACGCCTGTAATCCCAGCACTGTAGGAGGCTGAGGCGGGCAGACTGCCTGAGGTCAGGAGTTCGAGACCAGCCTGTCTAACGTGACAAAACCCCGTCTTTACTAAAAATACAAAAATTAGCTGGGCGTGGTGGCACATGCCTGCAGTCCCAGCTACTTAGGAGACTGAGGCAGGAGAATTGCTGGAACCTAGGAGGCAGAGATTGCAATGAGCTGAGCATGCGCCACTGCCCTCCAGATTGGCGATAGAGTGAGACTCTGTCTCAAAAAAAAAAAAAAAAGGTAAAGGAATATATATACCATTTTCATTTTAATTTAAAAAATTTTTTCTAGGCCAGGCGCAGTGGCTCCCGCCTGTAATCCCAGCACTTTGGGAGGCCGAAGCAGGCAGATCACAAGGTCAGGAGATTGAGACCATCCTGGCTAACATGGTGAAAAATTAGCCGGGTATGGTGGCAGGTGCCTGTAGTCCCCGTTACTCGGGAGGCTGAGGCAGGAGAATTGCTTGAACCCAGGGGGCAGAGCTTGCAGTGAGCTGAGATTGCACCACTGCACTCCAGCCTGGGCGACAGAGCGAGACTCTGTCTCAAAAAAAAAAAAAAAAAAAATTCTAAATGTTTTCCTAGTACGTCAAATCACACACCCACCAGAAAAAAAAGGGGGGGAAGGGCAGGGCGGGGCTTATACTGTACATGTTGTTCTGTAACCTGAGATAAGAATTGAGTAGAAGAGGCTGGGCATGGTGGCTCACGCCTGTAATCCCAGCATGTTGGGAGGCTGAAGTGGGTGGATCACAAGGTCAGGAGTTCAAGACCAGCCTGGCCAACATGGTGAAACCCTTTCTCTACTAAAGATACAGAAATTAGCTGGGCATAGTGGCACGTGCCTGTAATCCCAGCAACTCAGGAGGCTGAGGCAGGAGAATCGCTTGAATCCGGGAGGCAGAGCTCGCAGTGAGCCAAGATCGCGCCACTGCCCCCCAGGCTGGGCGACGGAAGGGGACTCTGTATCAAACAAAAAAAAAAAAAGAAGAAGAAGAAAAAAAAAGAATTGAGTAGAAGAAAATATTTTGTCCTGGGAGACAAATGGGTCTGAGGCCCTCCTGGCCTCTCAGAGCTGATGAAAGCAGATCAGATAATCCTGGATCCTATACCCAAGTTAGTCAGCCAGTCACGCTGGCCCGTAAACCCAGACTGGTTCATGCTTGGAGGCATCTCCTTTGTATGTTTTTCGCACACCTTGTAGTATAATGCCGTGGGCCCAGCGACCTCTGGAAAAATGTGTAGTGTTGACGGAATGGGTGATAAGCCACAGCAGGTAGCCTGGGGTCTCCTGTGCGGTTCTGTTTCTGGTGGCTGATGGGGCACGTTGTGGGTACGTGTTAGGAGCCAGCCAAGGTGGGGTGTCAGGCTCTGACAGGTAACTTCTCACTCCTACCAGTAACCTGCTCATCTCATGGAAACTTGCTTGTCAACTCCCCATGAGGAAGCTGGATCTGAAAAGCCTCTTGTCTCCTTTCTCTCTTCCATCTCTATTTATAATCCTTTTTTTCCCCACTATAGCAAAGTACCCACGTTTGTTCGAATGCTGGCCCCAGAGGGAGCCCTGAATATACACGAGAAAGCGTGGAATGCCTACCCTTATTGCAGAACCGGTGAGTGCAGATGTGGCCACATCGGCCGGACGGGGGAGCAGCAGGGCTCTGTGTCCCACCTGCATGTTCCAGATGAGGTCAGGGAAAGGGTCAGGCTGGGGCCCCTTCAGGCTTTGGTGGGTAGCAGTGCTGTGTCCAGCACAACGTGGTGGACAGCCGGGTGGGAAGCAGCAGTCGTCATGGCCTGAGAGCATACAGCCAATCTCTCACTTGGGGATGCTGTAATAATTTTGATTGTTGTTATTCATTATAAGATTTTAGTATATTTTTCTAGTCATTTTTGTTTTTTTTTATTTGTTCATTTTTTTTGGAGATGAAGTCTCACTCTGTCGCCCAGGCTGGAGTGCAGTGGCGTGATCTTGGCTCACTGCAACCTCTGGCTCCTGGGTTCAAGCATTTCTGCTGCCTCAGCCTCCCAAGTAGCTGGGACTACAGGCGCATGCCACCACACCTGGCTAATTTTTTTGTATTTTAGTAGAGATGGAGCCTAGGTTGGTCTTGCACTCCTGACCTCAGGTGATCCGCCCACCTTGCCCTCCCAAAGTGCTGGGATTACAGATGTGAGCCACTGTACCCGACCCAGACACATTTTCTAGACAAATTTTAGATCATTACTAATTTTTTTTTTTTTTTTTGAGGTGGAGCCTGGCTCTGTCACACAGGCTGAAGAGCAATGGCACAATCTCAGCTCACCGCAGCCTCCTCCGCCTCCTGGGTTCAAGCGATTCTCGTGCCTCAGCCATACAAGTAGCTGGGATTACAGGCGCCCGCCACCATGCCCAGCTAATTTTTGTATTTTTAGTAGAGATGGGTTTTCACCATGTTGGCCAGGCTGGTCTCGAACTCCTGACTTCAAGTGATCCACCCGCCTCAGCCTCCCAAAGTGCTGGGATTACTAATATGATTACTAATTTTTTAATTACTTTTTTTGTCTCACTCTGTTGTCCAGGCTGGTGTCCAGTGGCGCAACCACAGCTTACTGCAGCCTTAACCTCCCAGGCTCAAGTGATCCTTCTGCCTCAACCTCCCAAATAGCTGGGACTATGGGCGTGTACCATCATGTCCGGCTAGTTTTTTTGTTTGTTTGTTTGTTTGTAGAGATGGGATCTCACCATGTTGCCCAGGCTGGTCTTAAATTCCTGGGCTCAAGCGATCCTCCCACCTTGGCCTCCCAAAGTGTGGCATTACAGGCATGAGCCACCGTGCCTGACCTAAGTTTCTCATTTTTCTTCAGTGAATAGAGAACATTTTCCCCGTCACTAAGGTGTCTGGTATTTGTTGGGTTTTTTTTATATTTTTTATTTATAATAACTGCATAGTATTCCATCATATGAATGAACTGTGGCTTCTGCTGAAACAGCATGTTCTGTAGTTGAGGATAGGGTGGAATTATTTTCTTAATCTTGACCAGTCTCCTGCATAGAGTTTCTGGAAAGGAAAGATTTGAACCTCCACAGAGAACTTTCTATTCTAGTCCAGACATTCTTGGATTTATTTGGATGATTCAGATTCTTAGCTTTCCAAGATTCCTAGGTTTCCAGGGCCAACTAGGACTAGACCTGTTGGGAGGGCTTAGGCCTCAACAGACTCAGACTACTTGGGAGTCTGAGGCAGGAGAATCACGTGAACCGGGGAGGCAGCTTAGGCTGGTACTGATTTATAACCCTGGGGAGTCCCAAGAGGTCCCCTGGCACTTGTATGTGAGGTGGGTGACCTTTCCTCCCGCCAGCCTCCATGTGTGGGTACAGACAGTGTTGGGCTGCGGTGTCCTCCCTGCAGCCTCTGCTGACCTGTCGTCCTTCACTTGCTTTCTTTGTTGGCACCTGGCACTCCCTACAGTCTGATGAGTCTGTGATCCTTACGTGGTGCACGTCACCCTTATCCTGTGGACTTTGGGAATGACTGCAATCCAGAACACGGGGTCATTGCTCTTTCCAACCCTCGGTGGCCCCACACAGGTTTAAGGACCTTGTATCAGGAGATGCGCGGTCGTTGGTCGGGTCTGGGATGTGTAACCCTTAGAGTTTTCTTGCTGTAGCTGAAATGCAGCCCTCCCCACTCCCTAAGCACCGGGCCGGAAGTTAGATTCTTGGAAATGAGGCACGCACACATGTTCTTAAAAGACAGGGCCAGGTGCGGTGGCTCACGTCTGTAATCCTAGCACTTTGGGAGGCTGAGGTGGGCAGATCACTTGAGGTCAGGAGTTCAAGACCGGCATGGCTAACCTGGTGAAACCCCGTTTCTACTAAAAATAAAAAATTATCTGGGCATGGTGGTGTGTGCCTGTAATCCCAGCTACGCGGGAGTCTGAGGCAGGAGAATCACTTGAACCCGGGAGGCAGAGGTTACAGCGAGCCGAGATCGTGCCATTCCACACCAGCTTGGGCAACAAGAGCAAAACTCTGTCTAAGAAAAAAAAAAGTATGCAGTGTGGCTGGGTGTGTCTGGTCTAGGGCCAAAGGTGGATTTTCTTAGTGTCTGAGAGAGTCGCAGTGAGCATGCGTTGTAAGAACCTTAGCCAACTTGGCATAAACGAGGCAAACGGATAGTGTGGACGTCTCCCTGCCTGGGGCAGGGTTCTGGGTACACAGCTTGTGCCAACTGAGAGATGCCCCGTTCTCTGTGTAATTCTGGGGAGAGTTGCAGCTGACATGGGCATTTTTCTGCACATTAAGTGATAGTTCATATATTGATCCTTGGCCAAAAGAAAAAGAAAAACGTAATTTCTGTATCAGTACCCTGCGCTTACCGATTGCGCCACTGGAGCTCCTCTGGAAAAATATAATTTCTAACTATTTCATGGAGACAGGGAGTAGGGGAAGGAAGGTTGGTTTCCTCAGTGGGTACTGGCCTCCTGTTCAGGATACACCTTCACACAGAATGGACATGTTGGATCTTAGATCTGTTTAGTTAGACACTTTCTCTTTTAAAACAAGAGGTAGAAATAGGCAAGGAAGGCTACCTTCCAGTTACCTTGGGGCTGATGGGAGAGAGGTTATTAGTTCAGACATCTTAGCTTGGCCTCAGTAGATCCAAGTTTGAAGGAAGATAGATGGAGGAGCATGAAGTAAAATGCCCCATGGCTTTTGGAAGGCTCTTCCTTACTCTGAGTGGAATGCAGACAGATTGGGACGCTCTGGTAATGATCAGCTCTTGCTGTTCTTAGCTTGTTTCCCTCTCTGTTTTTCCGTTGAAGCTGATGGGTTGGAAGTGAGGAGAGGGTAAGATAGGAGTTGGTCTGTGAATAATTGAAAGTGGGAAAAGGAAGAGAAAGTTTGTTTCTCCTTCCATCCCTTCCTGGAACCATAGCCCTCGGCTGGATGCAGTATCGCTAAGCCATGCTTTTATTTATTTATTTTAAACTTTTTTATTTTTTGAGACAGAGTCTTGCTCTGAGTCTTGCTCTGTCACCCAGGCTGGAGTACAGCGGTGCAATCTCAGCTCCCTGCAGCCTCTGCCTCCTGGGTTTAAGCAATTCTCCTGCCTCAGTCTCCCGAGTAGCTGGGATTACAGGCATGCGCCACCACGCCCTGCTAATTTTTGTATTTTTAGTAGAGACGGGGTTTCACTATGTTGGCCAGGCTGGTCTCGATCTCCTGACGTCAGGTGATCTGCCCGCCTCGGCCTCCCAAAGTGCTGGGATTACAGGCGTGAGCCACTGCACGTGGCCCTGCCATGCTTTTTTTTTTTTTTTTTTTTGAGACGGAGTCTCACTCTGTCGCGTAGGCTGGAGTGCAGTGGCCGGATCTCGGCTCACTGCAAGCTCCGCCTCCTGGGTTCACGGCATTCTCCTGCCTCAGCCTCCCAAGTAGCTGGGACTACAGGCGCCCGCCACCTCTCCCGGCTAGTTTTTTTTTTTTTTGTACTTTTTAGTAGAGACGGGGTTTCACCGTGTTCGCCAGGATGGTCTCGATCTCCTGACCTTGTGATCCGCCCATCTCGGCCTCCCAAAGTGCTGGGATTACAGGCTTGAGCCACTGCGCCCGGCCCCTGCCATGCTTTTAAAATGCCTTATTAGTCTTATTTGGAAATCCCTGCTCTCCCACTGCAAAGGATTTCCTGCGGCTTTTCTGTGTACCTCGGGTTACAGTTTGCACAACAGGGAATACTGGAATCCAGAGGTGTTTGAGGGCCTGGGAGGCCTGGAGAAGGTTTGGGGAGGATTGTTTGGTCACCGAAGTTGGCATGAAAAGGTGAGCAAGGGCTGTCACCCTCATGGATTCGGAAAGCCAGTTTGTCAGAACTGAGTGGATGTGTCTCATGGTCTCACAAAGACAAATGTATAAAAACCCCAGCGCCAATCCGTGAAGTTACACTAAAATGCAGAATGACTACCGAAACCGGGCATCCCATTTGATGATCAGGGCATTCTCTCCTTGTGGATTCTTCTACATGAGAAACCAAATTACAATCAGAACACCAGTGCATGGCGAAGAACGTCACCTTGGCTGAGTGAGCAGAGTCCTGGTCCGTTGATGAGCACGTCTCGGAGAGGCCAGACCAGGAGAGGCTTTCTCAGGGGAGGTGGATTCAGAAGAGGTGCTCAGCCGGAGGAGTTTAATGGCTGGTGTCATCAGACCAGGCCAGCCTGGCACTGCTGCCCCCACTCCAGGGATGGCGCTGCCAGAGATGCCGCATGCGCGGGCTGGGGCTCCCGGGCCCACCGGGGCACAGCAGAGTTTCTGCCGACGAGATACTGTACCCGTCATTTCCTTTTTTGTTCTAACGTGGTTTTCTTGAAGCTGCTCACAGGCGGCGACTTCAGTGGAGGCCTTTCGGTTGTGATCTGAATCTGGTGCTTCCTTCTAAGTGTCTTTCGTTGGGTTGGGGAAGTTACAGTCTTTTGGGTTATTTCTGTACATGATGGCTCTTATTCTTTTTTTTTTTTTTTCCTTTTTTTTTTTTGAGATGGAGTCTCGCTCTGTCGCCCAGGCTGGAGTGCAGTGGCCGAATCTCAGCTCACTGCAAGCTCCGCCTCCCGGGTTTACGGATGGCTCTTATTCTTTATATTTCAACTTTGCCTCATTTTGTGCTCAGGGGTAACCTTCATTTCAGTTATGGAGTTTATTAGCCCCGCATCCTCTACAAACATGGCAGTGGGCAGCCAGCAGAAATGGACATAGCTCCTAAATTCAGAGGGTACTGAATGAACCAGGCAGTCTCAGGAGCAGCTAGTCCGCTCCCCAGTGACATGAGAGCTGCAGTCATTTTCTCTGATAAATAATTGAGCCATCTTTCTAAGGGGTTCCCATTACAATGAGCAGGAGTGCCGTGCCTGGGAGGTTCGATTACAGCGAGGGGAAGGGTGCAGGAGGCAGAGACAGTGCCTGGCCCCAAGCCCCCCCGCTCTGGGCCCCGGGAGGTAGAGGCTGGGGTGGAGGTGGGAGGCGCCTGGGAATGCTCTGATGCGAGAGTGATGGGTTGCGGCACCTCCCCTGGTCAGAGCTGGTCCCTGTCAGTGTCCTGCCAAGAAGAATCCCAGGAAGCCCATGGTGGCGTCGCTTTAATTAAATTCCCTATTTGGTTTTTTGGGACATTTGTCTGAGTGAAATTTGTGGGTTGGTGCGTTAAGGTATTTCTGACTCCCTGGGGCTTGGAGGTGACTGTGGAATAAGCCACAGGGAGTGAAGAACTCTGCCATTCATCCTCCCTGTGGGGGGGGCAGATGTTTCTGCATCCTCATTAATCTTTTTCTCTCTTCTTTCCATGTCCTTGCCTGGGAGCAGTTATCACAGTAAGTACTGGCGAGGGGGCCGGAACTGTAGATGACGTGTAAGAACAGGAGAGAGAAACGTGACCGCACTGCTGGTCTCGGGTATTCTTTCCTGTGGCTGATGTTTGGAGTTGCTGAGGCTCAGTCCTGTCAATGGACTAACAAGGAACCTGTTAACTGGCATGATGACCTGCTTTAGGCTGCATTGGCCTGTGGCTCCATCAGGTGCACCCTGGCTGTGAGTCTGACTTGTACACAGTAGCTCGAGGCCGTCCCTCCCCAGGTCACACCTTTTCAAGGTTGTGGAGAGATCTCCATTCAGCTGACTTGACCGACATCCCTTTCCCATCTGTGCATCTGTTGACCCCACTGAGCACTGACCCTTGGCAAAATCGTGACGTCAGCAGGGTTTTTCTTCCACAGCCATCCCCTCTGTCATTGCCCACCCCCAGCTATTCAGCACACCCATCTGAGTGCCCTGTACCTGCCGGTAAACACTGGCTGTCTCTGGGAAACTGGGTCCTGCTGAGGAGTTAATGGGTTAATGTGTGTCTCCTTTGAGAAGTTCCAATTTTTAAGAGGCAGGAAGGGAGGGAGGCAATAATTAGCTTGAAGGGTTGAGTTACTGAGAAGAGAACTGAAGGTCTCAGCCACAGGCTAGTTGGCGGGAAGGGGGCTGTGGTCAGTATCTTTGATGGGTTAGGAAGTCTTCCTGTGCCCTTTCCACACGACTTACTACCCATCAGCACTTGGCACACTGAAGTATGCTAGAGTGGCTAAATGCATGGATTTTTGAGGTCAGACAAACCTGTTTTGAGGCCCAACTCTGTCATGATCTCTGTGACTTTTTTTTTTTTTTTTTTTAAAACAGAGTCTTGCTGTTACCTAGGCTGGAATGCAGTGGTGCAATCTCAGCTCCCTGCAGCCTCTGCCTCCTGGGTTCAGGCGATTCTCCTGCCTCAGCGTCCTGAGTAGCTGGGATTGCAGGCACCTACCACCACACGTGGATAGTTTTTGAATTTTTAGTAGAGACAGGTTTCACGATGTTGGCCAGACTGGTCTCGATCTCGTGACCTCAAATGATACACCCGCCTTGGCCTCCCAAAGTGCTGAGATTACAGGCGTGAGCCACCATGCCCAGCCCGATCTCTGTGACTTTGGTTAAATCACCTAACCTCTTTGAACTTCACTTTCCTCATCTGTCAAATGAGGGTGATTCCACAGAGCTCTCAGGCTGGGGTGGGGATTGAATGCCTGGGAATGTGGGAATCATGCATGCCTAGTGTGTCATGTGCTCCCAGTCAAGTTACTGTTACTAGAAGGCTGGAATCTCCCAGCTGCCCATGATCCATTAATGCCCATCTCCAGTAATGGGAGATGGTTACTCTCAACTGTGAACCTGTGACTTTCATGTATTTTTTTTTCCTTCTTCCAGAATGAGTACATGAAAGAAGACTTTCTGATTAAAATTGAAACCTGGCACAAACCAGATCTTGGCACGCTGGAGAACGTGAGTAGTAGTTCCCAAGAGCCCCAGGGTGAGGTCTCGAGTCTCTGCCTTGTAGCTTCTCCATCGCTCCCACGGAGTCCTCGCTGTGGTCCTCTTTTGCCTGGCCAGGAAGGCGGTGGCCTCTGCCTAGACCTGTCTTACCAGCATGGGATTGCTGTGTCTCTCATTTGCAAAATGTGATCTCCAGAACTTTTCATGAGGCTTCTTGTGCTGCTTGGATTGGTGCACTTCCTGGCACACGGGAGCTGTATTTTTAAAAGACCAAAATTACAGTTTTCTATAGAGTACAGTTTGCAGTAACTCCCCAGATGTAAAAATACACCTGTCCTTTAGCATTTCCATGCCTGGGAGTTGATCAGATAGTTATTTTCACACGTGTGAAATAACATATGTACAAGGAGACTCATTGCAGTCTTCTTTGTGTAGCCAAAGATTTAAAACAATGTAAGACCGTACTGGGCAACATAACAAGACTCTGTCTGTACCAAAAAAAAAAAAAAAAATTAGCTGGGCGTGGTGGTATGTGCCTGTGGTCCCAGCTACTCTGGAGGCCGAGGCTGGAGGATCATTTGAGGCCAGAAAGTCAAGGCCGCAGTGAGCTGTGACTGCACCACTGCACTCCAGCCTGGGCAACAGAGTGACAGACACCCTGTCTCCAAAAACAAAAAACAACGTAAGAGCCCGTTAGTAGGACAACGTTAAATGAATTGTGGTGCAGCCAAATAGTGACATCCTTGCAGCCATGAAAAAACCAGTAGGGAGCAGTCTTCAGGTTTACTGTTTAGTTAAGAATGGAAGTTATGGCCGGGCGCGGTGGCTCAAGCCTGTAATCCCAGCACTTTGGGAGGCTGAGACGGGCGGATCACGAGGTCGGGAGATCGAGACCATCCTGTCTAACACGGTGAAACCCCGTCTCTACTAAAAATACAAAAAACTAGCCGGGCGTAGTGGCGGCACCTGTGGTCCCAGCTACTCGGGAGGCTGAGGCAGGAGAATGGCGAGAACCCGGGAGGCGGAGCTTGCAGTGAGCCGAGATCTGGCCACTGTACTCCAGCCTGGGTGACTGAGCAAGACTCCGCCTCAAAAAAAAAAAAAAAAAAAAAAAAAAAAAAAAAGAATGGAAGTTATGAAACAGTGTGTATGCATTCCGCCCTTCATATTAAAATCAAAGTCCACGCACGTGGATGTTTGCATGTAGGATCTCTTAGAGGTGGCTGTTACTAGAGTGAGGGCTGGGGACAAGCAAGAGGAGGAATTACTCTGGTTACTCTCTATTGTATCCTTTTGTCCATTTTGAATTTGTGTCATAATTTTGTATTATGTGCGTGTACAGCCTGATCCGAATTATCAGCATGTTGCTAAGCAGGCACCATCTCTGGAAGGGTTTACAGTCTTTACAGCGGGGAACATGTGGAAATGGTGTGGGCACCGTGAACACCCGGAAAGCACTTTGACCTGTAGAAGTGACGTTTAGCCTGAACAGTCAGAGCATTCGTTCTCAGTCATGTCTACTTAAAATTCAGCAGGGGCTGGGCGGGGGATGGGAGGCCGAGGCGGGCGGGACACTTGAGGTCAGGAGTTTGAGACCAGCCTGTCCAGTATGGTGAAACCCCATGTCTACTAAAAATACAAAAATTAGCCGGGTGTGGTGGCGGGTGCCTGTAATCCCAGCTATTTGGGAGACTGAGGTAGGAGAATCGCTTGAGCCCAGGAGGCGGAGGTTGCAGTGAGCCAAGATCGCACCACTGCACTCCAGCCTGGGCGTCGCAACAAGACTCCATCTTAGACAAACAAACAAAACATCCAGCTGGGTGCAGTGCTGCGCACCTGTAGTCCCAGTTCCTCAGGAGACAGAGACAGGAGGATCACTCGGGCCCAGGCATGAGGATCACTCGGGCCCAGGCATGAGGCTGAGGCAGGAGGATCACTCGGGCCCAGGCATGAGGCTGAGGCAGGAGGATCACTCGGGCCCAGGCATGAGGCTGAGGCAGGAGGATCACTCGGGCCAGGGGTTCATGCCGGAGTGTGCTGTGGTCACTCCTGTGAATAGCCACTGCCTGAGAAACATGATGAGACCCCGTCTCTTAAAAAAAAAAAAAAAAAAATCCATTCTCCCATTTCTTTGGATGATTTTGTATGTAATTATATAATTACTTACCAGTAGGAATCTTACATCTGCGGCTGTGGGAATGGCAGTTTCTAGGTGTCCGTTCTCCCTAAAGGGTATTTGATAGCTGACAAAAACTGCATAGTGGTGACCCACTTGTTCCCGCAGGTGCATAAGCTGGAGCCTGAGACGTGGAAACATGTGGAAGCCATATATATAGACATTGCAGATCGAAGCCAAGTGCTTAGCAAGGTAGGATCTGTTTAAAGATGTGGGTGGCCTTTGAGATGCAGAAATGACTTCTCAATGTTAGAGAAACCAGGAAACCATACCGAACTTGGCACAAAAGGAAATTCTGATGTGTATTGTTTGTTTTATTTTTAAAAGTGAGTATTAGGAGTCGTCTTGTCTTGAGTTGGGGATACCACCAGAAAATTAGTGGCCCAAATTTATGTGCCCTGTTTGGCCTCCGAAAATTATTACTGGACTTAGTAGGTGCTGTAGCTAGAGTATTTTGCCCCGCTAAAATGATGCTTAGCCTGAAAAATCAGAGCACCAGTTCTCAAATTTATTTTTCCAACTCAGTAATTAAAAAACATTTATTTCCTGCCTACTGTGTTGTGGAATATTGTCAGGATCTCTGGGTTCCAGGTGAGGAATGCAGAATGTATGGAAAGACAGGTCCTCTGCCCTCAAGAAGTGGGTAGTAGCTTTTCAGAGTAACACACATTGCAGCAGTGTGTGTTAGGACAGTCCGCTGCTGGACCATGACCTTGGTCAGAAGAGGGACCAGGTCTTGCTTGCTCACTGTTTTGCACCCAGGAAGTGTTTGCTCATGGAATGAGGGGGTTAGATTCCTCCTCATTCATTACCATTCTTACTAGGCAGAGGCCCTGTTGGGATTAAAAGGCAGGAATGTAACTCGAATGCATGTTTGCTCTTGGTATCCCAGGGGTGTGATACGTCTTTCCTGTGGTCACTCTGCACTTAAGATATTTTGGGGCCGGGCGCGGTGGCTCACGCCTGTAGTCCCGGCACTTTGGAAGGCCAAGGTGCCCGATCATCTGAGGTCAGGAGTTCAAGACCAGCCTGGCCAACACGGTGAAGCCCCGTCTCTAATAAAAGTACAAAAATCAGCCTGGCGTGGTGGCGGGCGCCTGTAATCCCAGCTACTCGGGAGGCTGAGGCAGGAGAATGGCGGGAACCCGGGAGGCGGAGCTTGCAGTGAGCCGAGATCGCGCCACTCACTCCAGCCTGGGCGACAGAGCGAGACTCCGTCTCAGAAAAAAAAAACAAACCTTCTCAGCTTTGGGAAATACTTTATGAGAGAGAGAAATTTATTATCTTTGTTATTTTTGTTAAGTAGATGCTATGAGTTTGTATTTCCCGAGCCCACACAGAGGGACAGCTGAAATTTGAACTTCTGTTGTGGTTTAATTAACACAGGAAATTGACTGCATTAGAAATCTGTGAAGTGAGACTCCCCAGTAGTGGACGGGTTCCATACAGTAAATATTTCCAGTACTGACTTTGTGAAACAAGCCAGAGGAGATGGCACTGGGAGAGTTAAGGAAGGACACCTGGTTATTCTGAGTGCTGGCTGTGTTTTAGTCTTGCAGAGATTTAAAAAAACAAAAAACAGATCTGTGCTACCCTCACCTGCAGATATTCTCAGTCACTGGGTTCTAGTTGGAGCGACTCAAAAATCTACATTTTTAAAAAGTCTTCCCTGGTGATTTGGCTGCTCACCCCAGGTTGAAATTCTCTGTCTTCAAGACTGTAAATATGGGCCTGCTCAGACAGTCTGGTGAGACCTTCACACTGGCAAAATGGAAAACAAACCCTGTCAGAGAAAATCACAGAGAACTCTCCTCCGAGGCTAATGTAAACAGTTCTACATCTTGTTTGTAACATTTTCCCATATTTGCTTTGCGCCATCAGCATCAAGATCTGGTATGAAGTGAATGCTAATGAAAAATCTGTTCTCCCCATCTCTCGCTGCCTCTCCCACTCCCCTCCAACCCCACTTCCACATTTTCTCTCAGGATTACAAGGCAGAGGAAGACCCAGCAAAATTTAAATCTAACAAAACAGGCCGAGGACCCTTGGGCCCCAACTGGAAGGTACCATTCACACCCCACTGCCAGGGGGCTGGGCCGCGTGTGGGTGAGCCGTCCCTGTGGAGGAGGGGAATGGCTGGGGTGAGCTGGGACGGCCTGAGGTCTGCCCGTAGTTACTTGCCTACCCGTGGGTATGTTTCTAATGCAGCAAGAACTTGTAAACCAGAAGGACTGCCCGTATATGTGTGCGTACAAACTGGTGACTGTCAAGTTCAAGTGGTGGGGCCTGCAGAACAAAGTGGAAAACTTTATCCATAAGGTGAGTAGCTCGGCTGAGGCCTTCCCAGTGACTGCGTGTGTGCGGTGGGGGGTGTTTGGCCCAACTGAAGACCATGGCCCAGCCCATGTGACCTCATGGCAGGGTTGCCAGCATGAGCACACCTCACAGTTTGGCTTCCCAGATGTGCACTTTCCCTTGCACTTAAGTGTCTTACGGTTTAATGCTGTCCTTCCAGGGGCACCACATGTGACAGGGAAGGAAACCAAGGCCAAAGAAGGCCACAGGAAGGGACTTGCTATGACTGACCTACAAATAAAACTCAGTCTTCCTTTTCTTGCAGCTAAAAGGCAAGAGGTACTGTGAGCCAGATTGGCCAGTGCCCTGAATTACTCTGCTGGGCAGATCTAAGGAGTTTTATAGCCTTTTAATCCTCCGACGTGTTTGAGCCCCACTTGCGCCACATTTCATAGCCGCTGGCCAGTTTTCATCTGGCATTAGACGCCAGAGACAGGAAGAAATGTGGCAGTTGTTTGGGGCCCTTGGCTTGCCTAGGAGTTCATGGGCTGCTGTCTGGCTAGTGCTTTGGGCAGAGGGCCTAGCGTGAGGTAGGCGTCCTTCTTTCTTGGGGGCTCCCTCCTATGTGAAGCCATACCTGTTAGACACAGGAAGACAAAGGTCCTTGACCCATGGCTGACCCAGATAACCAGCCGGGCATCACTCCTCCTCCCGTCCCCAGTCTAGTGTGGGTATCTGTGTGGAGTGCATGGGGGGAAGGGCTGTGGCAGCGGCCTTCGCCTCCTGCGTTCTAACGTGGTTCCCTCTTTTCTACATAGCAAGAGAGGCGTCTGTTTACAAACTTCCACAGGCAGCTGTTCTGTTGGCTTGATAAGTGGGTTGACCTGACCATGGACGACATTCGAAGGATGGAAGAAGAGACAAAGAGACAGCTGGATGAAGTAAGTGGAGGCTCTCAATTAGATAAACGCATGAAGATTAAGGAGACTGTTTTGCTGGGCACTTCCCTGAGAGCACCATCCTGTAGTTCTGGGAACACGTCAGTGTCTGCTGCGGGGAAGGTATCCTGCTGGGCAATACGTGGGCACTATATGGAAGAAAACAGCCTGTGCTCTTGAATTGACAATTGAGTTGAAGTCTTGGCGTATTCACAGAGACAAATACGGCAGTATGTGCCGAATGCCAAGTGGGTAACACAGCTGCTACAGTGATGCTTCAGAGCCTGGTGGGGAAGAGCATGAGGGGCTGCAGAGCTGGAGGTGACCCTGGGAGGAGGCAGGCTGGGTGACCCATGAATACCATGCACATTACACAGAGGACAGCCGCAGCGTACGCAGGAGCTGACCGCTGGTGGCTCTCTACGGTCGTTGTGAGCTGTCAGAGCTGGGAGCTTTTGCTTTCCTTTTTTTGGCCTTGGCATGGATCGCAGAAGGAGGACCCAGTGCTCCTCATACCTCCTTTGGAGATGCTGACGCTTCCCTGAGAGGCCCACTCAGAGGAGATTGTCAGTCAGTAACATTCAAGCGCTCACTGTGTGCTGTGCACCATTCTCAGGGCTTTTACGTACAACGTCTTGCAGTCTTCACGATACCCCGTGAGGAGGCGCTGCTGCTCTCCCCACCCTCAGATGAGGAAGTGGAGGCTCTGAGAGCTTAATGCTGCTGTGCCCTGGGTCACACTGTCTTGTAGGTGTTATGGTCAGAGTAAGAGCTCAGGACTCTCTGACCCCAGAACCACAGCTCTTAATCATCCCCTGTACTCTTCCCTCTAAATGCAATTTTGAGCCCTCCTGCCTCTTGGAGCTAAAAATATAATAAGGCGGGAAGTTCTGTTTCATAAGAACTGCCATCACTTCTCCCTCCTTGCCCCAGGTGGGTCTACAGGCGCCCGCCACCATGCCCAGTATAATTTTTTGTATTTCTAGTAGAGACGGGGTTTCACCATGTTAGCCAGGATGATCGCGATCTCCTGACCTCATGATCCACCACCTCGGCCTCCCAAAGTGCTGGGATTACAGGCGTGAGCCACCACACCCAGCCAATCCTTTTAATTATGATTCTTATTATTTTTTGAGACAGGGTCTTGCTCTGTTGCCCAAGCTGGAGTGCAGTGACATTATCACAGCTCACTGCAGCCTCAACCTCATGGACTTAAGCAGTCCTCCCACTTCAATCCCCTGAGGAGCTGGGACCGTAGGTGTGTGCCACGACGCTGCCTAATTTTTAAAAATTTTTTGTAGAGGCCGGGCGCGGTGGCTCAAGCCTGTAATCCCAGCACTTTGGGAGGCCGAGACGGGCGGATCATGAGGTCAGGAGATCGAGACCATCCTGGTTAACATGGTGAAACCCCGTCTCTACTAAAAAAAAAATACAAAAAACTAGCCGGGCGAGGTGGCGGACGCCTGTAGTCCCAGCTACTCAGGAGGCTGAGGCAGGAGAATGGCGTGAACCCGGGAGGCGGAGCTTGCAGTGAGCTGAGATCCGGCCACTGCACTCCAGCCGGGGTGACAGCGCGAGACTCCGTCTCAAAAAAAAAAAAAAAAAAAAAATTTTTTGTAGAGACGTGGTCTCACTTTGTTGCCCACGCTGGTCTTGAACTCCTGGGCTTAAGCGATCCTCCCATCTTGGCCTCCCAAAGTGTTGGGATTACAGGTGTGAGCCACTGTGCCCAGCTTGCTCTTAGTTCTGAATTTCTTCACTTTAGGTGTTAACTGTTGACTTCTTCCTATGGAAGATTTAGCTCTCTTACCCACCCACCATTCACACACATCCCCTCTCCATCCTTCACTATCACCATATTTGGCTAATTCATTACTTGGTGTTTACATTATGATGATGTCATTCTTTTTCCCAGTGAGCCCTATAGTCTACTCTGATTTTAATTCCCTTTGTGTACAATTTTTTGTTTTCTAAAAACAAATTAATAATTGCCTCCCTTCTTTTTGCTAGCTTAGTTTTTATGTGTACATTTGACCCTGAAACAACATGGCTTTGAACTGCGCAGGTCCACTTATAGGTGGATTATTGTAAACCAAATACAGATAAAAAATATAGTGTTCATGGAATGTGAAGCCCACATACGCAGAAGGCCAACTTTTCATGCGCTGATTCCGCACTTAATCGGGGGACTTGAGTACACACAGATTTTGGTATATGTGGGGCTCCTGGAACTAACCCTTGGCCCCCCCAGTATGTTGAAGGACAATGATCTATATCCTTAGGGTTGAGTCTTTATTTTTTTATTTTTATTTATTTTTTTTTTGAGACGGAGTCTCGCTCTGTCACCCAGGCTGGAGTGCGGTGGCCGGATCTCAGCTCACTGCAAGCTCCGCCTCCCGGGTTCACGCCATTCTCCTGCCTCAGCCTCCCGAGTAGCTGGGACTACAGGCGCCCGCCACCTCGCCCAGCTAGTTTTTTGTATTTTTTAGTAGAGATGGGGTTTCACCGTGTTAGCCAGGATGGTCTCGATCTCCTGACCTCGTGATCCGCCCGTCTCGGCCTCCCAAAGTGCTGGGATTACAGGCGTGAGCCACTGCGCCCGGCCAGGGTTGAGTCTTTACATGGATGGTCTGCTTGGCTGGTGTGTGATATGCACTGCATAATAATGTGGTAGGGTTGCTCCGTTCATTTATTTTGCTCTGACTTGGCGGGCTCTTTATTTATTTTGTTTTTATTTTTTGAGACGGAGCCGTGCTCTGTCGCCCAGGCTGGAGTGCAGTGGCACAATCTTGGCTCACTGCAACCTCTGCCTCCCGGGTTCGAGTGATTCTTCTGCCTCAGCCTCCCGAGTAGCTGGGATTACAGGCGCACACCACCACGCCCAGCTAATATTTGTATTTTTAGTAGAGACGGGGTTTTTACCATGTTGGCCAAGCTGGTCTCAAACTCCTGAGTTCAGGTGATCCGCCGGCCTCAGCCTCCCAAACTGCTGGGGTTAAAGGTGTGAGCCATGGCGCTTGGCCTTAGTGGCCTCTTTAAATCAAAAGATCTCTTCAGTTCTGGAAAATGTTTTTGTATTATTTATGTAATAATTTTCTTTCCTGTTTTGTTTGCTTTCTAGAATTTTTATTAGCCAGACATTGGACCCTGTGAATTGACTTCCCAATTTTTTCTGTTTTTTCTCTCCTTTTTAGTCTGCTTTTTGGGAGTTGTTGTTTGTTTGTTTTTTGTTTTTGAGACAGAGTCTGGCTCTGTCGCCCAGGCTGGAATGCAGTGGCGCGATATCAACTCACTGCAACCTCTGCCTCCCAGGTTCAAGTGATTCTCCAGCCTCAGCCTCCCGAGTAGCTGGGAATACAGGCATGTACCACCACACCCAGCTGATTTTTGCCTTTTTAGTAGAGATAGGGTTTTGCTATGTTGGCCCGGCTGGTCTTGAACACCCCCGCTTAGGTGAACCATCCACCTCGGCCTCCCAAAGTGCTGGGATTACAGCCGTGAGCCACTGCACCCGGCCTGCTTTCTGGGAGATTTTTTTCCAATGTTAACTTCTCTCTCTCCTGTTAATTATTTTTAAGCATTTATTCTGTGTTCTTTATTAATACATCTTTTCTCCTTTCTCTTCCTTTTCTGAAGTAGCAGTGTTGGATTCTGTTTCATGTGAGGGGCTTTCCTCAAATCAGTGGGTGGGCTTCACCGAAGGGTACTGGGTAGTTACAGTGGGCGGGGGAACCTCTACCTCAGTGTACTCTGTAGTTACAGTGGGGGGAACCTCTACATCAGGGTACTCGGTAGTCACAGCGGGTGGGGGAACCTCTACCTCAGGGTACTCGGTAGTCACAGCGGGCGGGGGAACCTCTACCTCAGGTACGGTACTCGGTAGTCACAGCGGGCGGGGGAACCTCTACCTCAGGGTACTCGGTAGTCACAGTGGGCGGGGGAACCTCTATCTCAGCACACTGGGTAGTCACAGTGGGCGGGGGAACCTCTATCTCAGCGCACTCGGTAGTCACAGTGGGCGGGGGAACCTCTATCTCAGCACACTCGGTAGTCACAGCGGGCGGGGGAACCTCTACCTCAGGGTACTCGGTAGTCACAGCGGGCGGGGGAACCTCTACCTCAGGTACGGTACTCGGTAGTCACAGCGGGCGGGGGAACCTCTACCTCAGGGTACTCGGTAGTCACAGTGGGCGGGGGAACCTCTATCTCAGCACACTGGGTAGTCACAGTGGGCGGGGGAACCTCTATCTCAGCGCACTCGGTAGTCACAGTGGGTGGGGGAACCTCTATCTCAGCACACTCGGTAGTCACAGCGGGCGGGGGAACCTCTACCTCAGGGTACTCGGTAGTCACAGTGGGCGGGGGAACCTCTATCTCAGCGCACTCGGTAGTCACAGTGGGTGGGGGAACCTCTATCTCAGCGCACTCGGTAGTCACAGTGGGTGGGGGAACCTCTACCGCAGGGTACTCGGTAGTTACAGTGGGCGGGGGAACCTCTACCTCAGGACTTGGAGTCTTTTTTTCATGGAGGCTTCTCACTTTCCCTAGAGAGGGCGCCCCTGTTCTCTTGCTGGGGGAGACAGGCAGGCAGCCGGCATTCTGGAGGCCACACTGGGGAAGGGTCCCAGTGGGCTCATTGTGCCATTGGTTGGCTTTAACTTTAATCCCCTCATATTCTGCTTGTTGCCCGCCTTCCCGCTAGCAGCACCTGGGGTCCTGACGTCAGGGTTCTCTCAGTGCTTGAGACTGAACCTCCTGGCTTTTGCTGTGAAGGGAAGCAGAGTGGTTGCTTGACTTCCAGAGCAGGAGAAGGAACACCAGGTCCTAACCATTCTCCATTTGGACTTTGAAACAAGTCACCAGTCAGTTTTCAGCCACACCTGGTACTCCCACCTGCAGCGGGACCTGGTGCTTCCGTACCTGAGCCTTTGCAGAACCTGCAGCTCCTTCTTGGCTTCCCATTCTCCAGGCATTTAAGTTAAGCTTCTGCTGCTCTGCAAATTAGCTACTGACTCTTCTGTCCTTTTTCTGTCTCCCAGAAGGTTGTTAACTGGCTCTTACCTGCTGTGGTGTCCTCTGTTCTTGTTGCCTTCATAGTTTTTATCTTTTTAAATTCCTTTACTGTCATGTCATAGGGTTTGGGGGAGGAATAGAGATAGATGCCTGTCTTTCGTGGGCCGTGATTAACTGCACATTTGCAATAGGAATTGTGACTGTTAGTCTCTACGGCAATACACAGTTGTCTAGTGCAGGCAGATTCTGTTTGTGAGTGATGAAGGGTCACTGTAAGGCCACAGCCACCACTGCTGTAACTCTAGTCCCTGTGTGGTGGACCCACCATTCTTGAATGAGGCTTAAAGATTTGGGAAGCAAGGGATCAAGAGATTAGTTCTTTGCCCTAAAAAGAAAAAATTTCTGGAACTAATGTGCTTGTAGGAAAGCAGTTTCTGTCTCTTTCTCCCCACCTTGCCTTTTTTCTCCCTTTCCCAAGCTCTTGCTCTCTTCAGAGGCCCATATTCTGAAAACTGGAAGGAGGTATCTTAAAGGTCATTTGGTCCAATGATATGTTCCGTGCTTGAGTCCTCTCTGCAGCTTCCCCACCAGCCTATGCGTGATTACTGCCTGTAATGGGGAACTCACTGTCTCCCAAATATGGTAGTAATAAAAATGTTTGTATTAGTAATAGAGGCTAACATGTATTGAGGACTTCCTGTGTGCCTATCATGTATGCTAAGAGGTTCACATATATTACATCACCCAATTTTCATGGCAACCTATACACAGGTATTAGTTTCATTTTACAGATAAACTGTGGCTCACAGAAATTAAGGACATTTTATAATTCACTGAAGAAGAACCTCTTGGGCCTTTGGCCATTAACTCTTTAGATAATGAGACTCAGAAAAGAGAATTCACTTAAAAATTTTTAAGAAAACTTTCCTTTTTTTTTTTTCTTTTGAAACAGAGTCTCTCTATGTCACCCAGGCTGGAGTGCAGTGGTGCGATCTTGCTTACTGCAGCCTCTGCCTCCCTGGTTCAGGCAATTCTCATGCCACAGCCTCCCGAGTAGCTGGGACTACAAGTGCACGCCACCACACCCGGCTAATTTTTGTATATTTAGTAGAGACAAGGTTTCGCCATGTTGCCTGGGCTGGTCTCGAACTCCTGAGCTCAGGTGCTCTGCCCGTCTCAGCCTCCCAAGGTGCTAGGATTACAGGTGTGAGCCATCGTGCCCAGCCAAGAACCTAAAACTTCCTTTTTTTTTTTTTTTTTTTGAGACAGAACCTCGGTCTGTTGCCCAGGCTGGAGTGGAGTGGCACCAGGCTGGAGTGCACTGGCACAATCTCGGCTCACTGCAACCTCCACCTCCCAGGTGCTAGCAATTCTCCTGCCTCAGCCTCCCAAGTAGCTAGGACTACAGGCACACGCTGCCACGCCTGTCTAATTTTTTGTATTTTAGTAGAGACGGGTTTCACCGTGGTGCCCAGACTGGTCTCGAACTCCTGAGCTCAGGCAGTCCACCTGCCTCGGCCTTCCGAAGTGTTAGGATTACAGGTGTGAGCCACTGCGCCCAGCCTCTAAAACTTTCATAGGAGTTGCAGAGGCTGCAGGATCCGTGTATGTGAAGGATGGCACTGCCCTCATGGAGTCTCTTTTTGTTTTTGAGACGGAGTCTTGCTTTGTCACCCACGCTGGAGTGTAGTGGTGCAGTCTCAGCTTACTGCAAGCTCCACATCCCAGGTTCAAGGGATTCTCCTGCCTCAGCCTCCCGAGTAACTGGGATTACAGGTGCGCACCACCACGCCTGGCTAATTTTTGTATTTTTACTAGAGACGGAGTTTCACCATGTTGGCCAGGACGGTCTTGAACTCTTAACCTCAGGTGATCCGCCTGCCTCGGCCTCCCAAAATGCTGGGATGACAGGCGTGAGCCATCGCACCCAGCCCCTCATGGAGTCTTAATTCCCTCCAACCTCCTGGCAGTGATGGCAGACCATCTGGAACATCAGCCAACATCCCCAATTGTGGGAATAGCTTTGTTTTCTTTCTTTTTTTTTTTTTTTTTTAAAGAAAAAAACAGAGAGATAGTCTCGCTCTGTGGCCTAGGCTAGAGTGCAGTGCTGTGATCATAGCTCACTGCAGCCTTCAACTTCTGGGCTCAAGTGATCCTCCCACGTTAAGCTCCTAAGTAGCTAGGACTTCAGGTGCCTACCACTCCACCTGATTTTTTTATTTTCATAGAGACAAGATCTCAATATGTTGCTCAGGCTGATCTTGAATTACTGGTCTCAAATGATCCTCCCACCTTGGTTTCCCAAAGTGCTGGGATTACCATCATGAGCCACTATTCCTGGCCCTGTGTGCTTTTTAAATACAGTTTAGGCTGGGCATGGCGGCTCAAGCCTGTAATTCCAGCACTTTGGGAGGCCGAGGCGGGCTGATACCTGAGGTCAGGAGTTTAAGACCAGCCTGGCCCACATGGAGAAACCCCGTCTCTGCTAAAAATACAAAAATCAGCCAGGTGTGGTGGCAGGCGCCTGTAATCTTAGCTTCTCAGGAGGCTGAGACAGGAGAATCGCATGAACCCAGGAGGCGGAAATTGTAGTGAGCCAAGATCACGCCGTTGCACTCCACCCTGGGTGACAGAATAAGACAGGGTCTCACACTGTTGCCTAGGCTGGAGTATGGCAGCCTGAAATGCTTGGATTCAAGTGATACACCCACCTCAGCCTCCCAGGTAGCTGGGACTACAGGTGCAGGCCACCACGCCTACCTAATTTTTTAAATTTTTAAAATTTTTGTAGAGACAGGATCTTGCTATGTTGTCCAGGCTGGTCTCAAACTCCCAGCCACAAGTGATGCTTCCACCTCAGCCTCCCAGAGTGTTGGGATTGTAGGCGTGGGCCAACACACCCAGCCAGCTTCATTTCTGCACCAAACCTTTTATTTTGAAATGATTGAGATTCACTTGCAGTTATAAAAAATAATGTGGAAAGATCTACGTACCCTTTACCCAGTTTTTGCCAATGGTAACATCTTTCAAAACAATAGTACAATTTTGTAGAACATCTTTCAATGTGGATTTGTTGATATTTCTGCACAATTAGACCCCACTGGCGTATCTGAAGCCCAAATGTCACAGACTGTGTTCTTTTTATCCTATTCTGTGTCTTTCCGTCCAGGTACCAGTGAGGTTACTGCTGTCCCCTTGAAGCACAAGGTGCTCTGGGTTTGTCTTGTTTTTTCATGACCCAGCTCTGTAACTGGCCACATCTTCAAGGAGCCCTGCTTCCGTATAGTAGAGAGGGTGTTTGGAAATGGGATCTGGGTGCTGGGTGTGCCTATTTCCACTGGGGTATTGCAGCTCCCAGTCAGACCTTCTCATAGGATAGAGCTAGGGGACTTGTACATCTATAGTTATTTCCGTATCTGCATCATATATCATGTTCACACAAATGCATCTAATTCCAATCTAATATCACAGGGTTGTCTTTTAAAAATATGACAAGCTGGCCATGTGTGGTGGCTCACGCCTGTAATCCCAGCACTTTGGGAGGCCAAGGCAGACGGATCACCTGAGGTTGGGAGTTCAAGAGCAGCCTGGCCAACATGGAGAAACCCCGTCTCTACTAAAAACAGAAAATTAGCCAGGCGTGGTCGCGCATGCCTGTAATCCCAGCTACTTGGGAGGCTGAGGCAGGAGAATCGCTTGAACCTGGGAGGTGGGGGGTGCAGTGAGCTGAGATCACACCACTGCACTCTATCCTGGGTGACAGAGCGACAGAGTGAGATCCTGTCTCAAAAAATATATATATTTTCCAGTGGAGAACTACTGCCAGAGATAGAATCTCCACAAAATGTGGCAGTATTAAACTTTCAGTGACTAGAACACAATTCTGAAGTGGGCTATGGCTTAAAGTTCCAGGTTCTTCAGAGCTTCTATACAGCATCTCCTTTGCTACGGGACAGTGTCTGGAACGAAAGAGTAACATAAATAACATTTAAACGGGGTCTCAAATAATTTTTTTTGTTTGTTTGTTTTTTTGTTTTGTTTTTTTTTGAGACGGAGTCTCGCTCTGTCGCCCAGGCTGGAGTGCAGTGGCGCGATCTCGGCTCACTGCAAGCTCCGCCTCCCGGGTTCACGCCATTCTCCTGCCTCAGCCTCCCGAGTAGCTGGGACTACAGGCGCCCGCCACCGCGCCCGGCTAGTTTTTTCTATTTTTAGTAGAGACGGGGTTTCACCGTGGTCTCGATCTCCTGACCTTGTGATCCGCCCGCCTCGGCCTCCCAAAATGCTGGGATTACAGGCGTGAGCCACCGCGCCCGGCTCAAATAATTTTTTATTGGCCGGGCACGGTGGCTCACATTTGTAATCCCAGCACTTTGGGAGGCCGAGGCAGGCGGATCACGAGGTCAGACATTCGAGACCAGCCTGACCAACATGGTGAAACCCCGTCTCTACTAAAAATACAAAAATTAGCCAGGCGTGGTGGCGCTCGCCTGTAATCCCAGCTACTCGGGAGGCTGAGGCAGGAGAATCACTCGAACCCAGGAGGCAGAGGTTGCAGTGAGCTGAGATCACACCACTGCACTCCAGCCTGGGCAACAGAGCGAGACTGTCTCAAAAATAACAATAATAATAATTTTTTATTATGTAACATAAATAACATTTGGAACAGCATCTCAAATAATTTTTTATCTCTACAATAGGTCCCAAATACTGAATGCATACTCCATGTCAAGCAGTCTGCTATGCTAAGTACCTGAAATTTTTGTTTTGTTCTTTTTTGAGATGGAGTCTCACCCTGTCGCCCAGGCTGGAGTGCAATGGTGCAATCTCAGCTCACTGCAACCTCTGCCTCCCGGGTTCAAACAATTCTCCTGCCTCAGCCTCCCAAGTAGCTGGGATTACAGGCGCCTGCCACAATGCCCAGATAATTTTTTTTGTATTTTTAGTAGAGACGAGGTTTCACCACGCTAACCAGGCTGGTCTTGAACTCCTGACTGCAATCAGCCGAAGATCTTAATCTTCATCACAACCCCATGTACTTTTATCTCTATTTTATTATTATGGAAATTGGGGCTTAGGCCAGACACAGTGGCTCAAACCTGTAATCCGAGCACTTTGGGAGGCTGAGGTGGGCGGACTGCTGGAGTCCAGGAGTGTGAGACTAGCGTGGGCAACATGGTGAAACTCCATCTCTACAAAAAATACAAAAATTAGCCTGGCATGGTGATCGCATCACTGCACTCCAGCCCGAGTGACACAGTGAGACCCTGTCTCAAAAAAAAAAAAAAAAAAAAAAAGACCGGGCGTGGGGGCTCATGCCTGTAATCCCAGCACTTTGGGAGGCCGAGGTGGGCAGATCACAAGGTCAGGAGATCAAGACCATCCTGGCTAACATGGTGAAACCCCGTCTCTACTAAAAATACAAAAAATTAGCCAGGCGTGGTGGTGGGCGCCTATAGTCCCAGCTACTTTGGGAGGCTGAGGCAGGAGAATGGCGTGAATCCAGGATGCGGAGCTTGCAGTGAGCCAAGATCACACCACTGCACTCCAGCCTGGGCGACAGAACAAGACTCCGTCTCAAAAAAAAAGAAAAAGAAAAAAACTGAGGCTTAGAGAGCAGTGCAGTAACTTACAATTAGTGATAGAGTCAGAATACAATCCAGGCCAGGCGCAGTGGCTCACACCTGTAATCCCAGCACTTTGGGAGGCCGAGGCAGGAGGAATACTTACGCCCAGGGGTTCGAGACCAGCCTGGGCAACACAATGAGACCCTGTCCTCACACACACCAAAAAAATAAAAATTAAAAATCAGCCAGGCAGCCGGGCGCGGTGGCTCACGCCTGTAATCCCAGCACTTTGGGAGGCCGAGGCAGGCGGATCATGAGGTCAGGAGATTGAGATCATCCTGACCAACATGGTGAAACCCCGTCTCTACTAAAATACAAAAAAAAAATTAGCCGGGCGTGGTGGTGTGTGCCTATAGTCCCAGCTGCTGGGGAGGCTGAGGCAGGGGAATCGCTTGAACCCGGGAGGCAGAGATTGCGGTGAGCTGAGATCACACCACTGCCCTCCAGCCTGGCAACAGAGTGAGACTGTGTCTCAAAAAAAAAAAAAAAATCAGCCGGGCATGGTGGCACATGCCTATAGTCCCAGCTTCTTGGGATGCTGAGGCAGGAGGATCACTTGAGCCAGGGGGGTCGAGGCTGTCATGAGCCGTGATTGCGCCACTGCACTCCATCCTGGGCAACAGAGCCAGACCCTGTCTCAAACCAAACAGAATATAGTCCAGGGAGTTTGATTCTAGGGGCTGTGCTCTTAGGTGCTCAAAATTTGTTGAACATTATAAAGAACAAAAGTTGAGCAGAAAACTAATGGATAGTGAAGAAATACTTATGTTACTGACATTCTTCACATAGGATAGAGTTTTCACGTCAGAACTGATTTTAGGGAGATCACGTCTACAGCATCCCCAGTAAGTGATGTCTGCTTCTGCCTGCCAGTGACAGGGACCACTTGGTGCTTCCAGAGAAGCCCCCATCCCGTTTTCCAGCAGCCTCGCACGTCTGTGGATCTGAGACCTGCCCCTGCACTTTCTACCTCTGCATCCTTGTGCCTAGTTCTGACACCACATTGTGCCCACCTTTAAACAGGTCAGGAAAGGGAAGTTCTGTTCCTCTGCGAGGAGCGCTCCTCTCCTGGAGAACCACGGGATTTTCTCCCTCTTCTTTCAGGTTTCGTCTCAAACCTCGCTTACAGGCTTCCGTAACTACCTAAAATAGCACTTACCCACGGTCGGTCTCTATCCGAGGAGCCCATAGTCCCAGCTGATAGATGAATGTTTGTTCTCTGCCCACCCTGCCCCAGAATATGAGCTCCTTGAGGAGAGAACTGATCTGTTTAGTTCACAGCTAAAGATCCCCAGCTCTGGAAGTTCCTTGCACTAAAGAGATGCCTCACTGAGGCTGCATGCGGTGGCTCACGCCTGTAATCCAAGCACTTTGGGAGGCTGAGGCAGGCAGATCGCTTGAGGTCAGGAGTTCAAGATCAGCCTGGCCAACATGGTGAAACCCCGTCTCCACCAAAAATACAAAAATTAGCTGGGCGTGGTGGGGCACACCTGTAATCTCAGCTACTCGGGAGGCTGAGGTAGGAGAATCGCTTGAATCTGGGAGGCAGAGGTTGTAGTGAGCCAACATTGCGCCACTGCACTCCAGACTGGGCAACAGAGCAAGACTCCTCACACACACACACAAAAAGATGTTTCGTAAGTATTTCTTGAATGAATAAGTGAATGAAACAGAGAGGGGCAAAGTGTGGCTCACACCTGTGCTGTAATCCCAGCACTTTGGGAGGTTGAGGCAGAGGACTGCATGAGGCCAGGAGTCCAAGACCAGCGTGGTAAACATAGGAAGACCCTCACACACACACACCTCTCTACCAAAAAAAAAAAGTGCTTCAAACACCGTGACACAAGGAAGAGAACTAGAAATCATGGATAGTGAGGCCAGCGACAGACTGGAAATGTATGGCTTCAAGTCCATACATAGAATTCTGTCCTTCAGTGTCTTGCTTTGTACACAAAATACGACCCACCCCACTGATGGGCAGGACTGAGAAGGCGGGAGTTCCATCAGCAGCAGGAGCCTTCCATTTTTCCTGCTTTTTCTTTTCCAGATGAGACAAAAGGACCCAGTGAAAGGAATGACAGCAGATGACTAAAGCCACCCTTCCCCCTCTGCACTGTACGTACCACATTTCTCACTGTGCGTACATTTCTCACTGCGCGTGTCACATTTCTCACTGCGCGTGTCACATTTCTCACTGCGCGTGTCACATTTCTCACTGTGCGTACATTTCTCACTGCGCGTGCCACATTTCTCACTGCGCGTGTCACATTTCTCACTGTGTGTACATTTCTCACTGCGCGTGCCACATTTCTCACTGCGCGTGCCACATTTCTCACTGCGCGCGTCACATTTCTCACTGCGCGTGCCACATTTCTCACTGCGCGTGCCACATTTCTCACTGCGCGTGCCACATTTCTCACTGCGCGTGCCACATTTCTCACTGCGCGTGCCACATTTCTCACTGTGCATGTCACAGACGCTAAAATCAGTTTGGGTTTCGAGGCCTCAGCAGCTCACTATGGAGTCAGAAAACCTATTCCTCCTTCCTTCTAGTCATGATGGTTGCCATGCTCAACAGCTCTCTGCTTCCTCTAGAAGAGATTATGGCTATTGGGACATTTCAGGGATGTTTTCCAAAGAACCACCCAGATAGAGACATGGACAGGGAGGGTGGTGGACATAGCACCTTGATCCATCTCAAGTTGCAGCTGTCATGCTGGGCACTCCTGGCCCTCCCATGCCAGCGCCAGTTCCTAGCTCCCAAAAGCTGCCATTACCTGCCCTTCCCCCTTGGAAAACTTGCTGGCCAGACAGCTTTTGTTAGAACCCACTGTTGTGTCTGGTTTTTCATTTCCTTCCTCTTTATACCCCCGATCCCACACTAAGCTGCCCTCATCAGAGGTGGCATCTTTCAGATGCTGGGAGGGTGTTTCTGCCCAGGTCACAGGGCCAGAGTGGGGGCCCCTTGTTTCATGCTGTCACTCTTCCCCAAGCCTCTTCCTTCCATTAGCTCTCAGTGCTGGTTTCCCAGTGCCCTGTACACCACCCGAGTCATGGGATTCCAGCAGCTCACAGCAGTCTAATCATTGAATGAAAAACCTGGCTCTGCTCCCAATTAGGCTCAGAGAGAAAATCATTTTCGCAAATAAAAACTGGCCTCTTAACACTAAGAGGGTAAGGAGGGCCAGGGTCTCACCAGCAGTGATGCCAGGCCCTGCCTACTCTCCCTGCCCCATGTTCCTAAAGCAGCTTCTGGGGGGCAGGAGGGTGGAATTAGGTGGACTGCTGTGATGCCAGCTTCTCAATCACTGCTCAGGCCTCAGTGCCCTCCCCACTCCCTTCCCCACCCACCCACTGGCATTCCTCCTCCTTTTCAGGATGATTTACAGTGTTTCTGTTTTCTCCTCTTGCTTCCTTAATACTTTTATTTTTCTTCTAGTTTTGCAAGACAGTGGTCAACAGGAAGGCCCAGCAGCTCCATCCTCCCAAGTGACAGGCCATCTTCGGACGCAGCCGTTCTGTGCCCATTCTTCAGGCAACTTTCGATCCCTTACTGTAGCTAATTCTAGATGCCCTTTAATATTGTGAACAAATAGACCGTCTGATGTTACAGAGCCCGCGTGTGCAGGAGCCTGCTCCTCTGATACGTGGCGTGTAGGCTGCTGTATTTACAGCTCCTCCGTCTCTCTCCATTGTGTTCTGACCCATTTCTGTGTGTGCCCCCAGCCTTTATTTCCAAGTGACATTTTCAGTCTTTCAAATAGCTGCCTTTTGTGATGTGGTGATTTAAATGATTTAAGTTCATTTGTTCTCAACCTTGGATAAACTGAGGTATTTTGCTTCCTGGGCAGATCTTTGCAATTTTGAGTGCTCATGTGGGGAGAGGGGATGAGCTAAAGATACAGTGTTTCCCCCACCCCCCCACTTCCACAAAATAGCAATGTGGTTTTGCAGCTCTGACTTCTGCTCCCAGTAACCCATCGTTAGGGCACTCTAGCACTATGGAGGTACCCAAGGCCCAGCCAGTCTCTATTTAAGAAAATTTAACAAATATGAATAACTGCCCCAATCACTGAATCTCTAGTTACTATTCTTAGAAACACCTGTGGCTTCTTGGCCCTCCTGTTGCCCACTCTGAATCTCTCTGCAGAACCTACAAAATCACCCCCAGTCAACTCTCCACTTGGAGGGAATTCTCCTAGAATGTGGCCCCTAGAATTGAGTCGCCCCCTAGATGCCAACTGTCCGACCCCGAGGAGCTCTGTACGTCCCCGCTCCTCCTCTTCCCTTTGGGGCTGGTGCTGCCACTCAGCAATAATCCTCTTTTCTCTGTGCTTTCTTAGGTCCCTGTCCTCTGTCTTTGAGGCTGGTTAGGACACAAGAGTCCTGATCTTTCATGCTGCACAATATGAGCATGCAAAAAGCTTTTTCCAGCAGAACATGTTCCCTCGTCTCCAGTTGCCGGAAAGGAATTTGGGGATCAAGAACTTAGCCCGTCCTACCCCCATGTTGAGTTCTGTCCTGGAAAATCCAAAGCAAGTAGTGATCATAGTACAGAACCCGACCAAAGTAGGCTGGTGAGGAAGTCCAGGCTCCAGGGGAATAGATGCTGCCCAGTGTTCACAGCTTCCTACAACTTGGCAGAGCCTGAGTTTGCCTCTTAGTGGGAGAATCTGAGAGAGCTGTAGTGTCACCTGACAGTCCCCAAACCTTGTGAAGCACGCTGGCCTAAGTGTGCCATGATCCCAGCCCACGCTAGCCTGGGTGCATCTGCTAATGAGAGACCAAATCTTTGGGAAGCAAGAAGTGGGTGGGAGAATGTATCCTGTTTTTGTCAAGTTTGTTTGCCTTACTCATTTCTAAGTGCAATAAGGGAGTGTCTCACAGGATTGCACCTGTGCCATCCTGATGGCTGCTTCCCTGTGGCCCTCCTGGGGCAAGGGTGGACAGACTCAGACCCCCAGCATGGTTAGCTCTGACCTTCATGAGGTCCCTTTGGAACCAGATGTCTTGTTACAGACACCTTCCTCTGTGTGAGTCTCCTCACCTTGAGGGGTCTTTAGTAATGCAGCTGGGTAGCATCTCAACTGCTGGTAGCATTTATCTGACTTGGAAAGTTGGAGAAGAGGCATTCCTACTGGAGAAAAATGTAAATGTTTTCCTGTAAGCTCTGTATTAGCTATTAATTGTATTTGTACTTAAAGATGTCCCTTCTTCATTCATCAACTAGGGCAAGTCCAGATGTGGCTTATCTCGAAACAGACAAACTAACATTCTAGGCAGACAGTTGTTTACGTGGTCTGAGGGTCAGCAGCTGTTAGTCTCCTTCTTTTGGTTCTTGAGACCGACACATATCACTTTAGCCCTAACGAGGGCTCCTCCCACCTCCACCTGTTGCCCCAGTTGAAAAGCATCCATTATGAGCTAAGGCCAGCCTGGATCTGGAACTCCAGCCCATACAAACAAAGGAGGATGTCCCTGGTCTGCTCCATCCCCATGGATGGTGTTGCTGCTGGGCCACAGTGTGGGCTTCTTTTAAGTACCCCCTTTCCTCGTCAACGCCCCCCGCCCCCGGCCCCAAACTCACTAGCACTCAGAGGGACTTATGATAAAGGCTCAGCTCCAGGGGTAGTACCTGAGTGTGTGCCATGCCACTTCAGACCAGCTGCTTCCATTAGAATTCCAGGGTCACAGCCCCAACAGAAGCAGCAGTGCCTCTGTAGGAGGGGTGCTGGGCTCTGGCCTTCTCATGCAGAGAGGTCTGGGACAGGGTCAGTATCGTGGACATGTGTATAGCTTCCCAAGTTCTCCTTTTACAGTCCCTGCTGGGACTCCCTGACTTACTTTGGTTGGTTCCTAGTGCTACTTCTTTTACAAACTACACTTTGTAGAATTGATTAGATTACCTTGTTTATTTAATGTGAGTTTGTGCCTTTTTGTCTCAATCTTCCAATACAGGTATATTGAGAAAAAAGCAGTCTAATAAAATCCTAGACAGAGCTTTCTGGAGTCCAGTTTGGTGATGTCCATTTTCCAACTGTATATATCCTCAAACTTGCACTGATAACCCCCATTTTACCAGGGCAAGATTAGGAAGAGGTACCAAGATGTGTCTGAAAATTTCCCTTGTCAGTTTACTTATGCAAACATTGCACATCTGAACTGTAATTTGACCATTTCCTACTGACAGGATTTCCTTTTGCTTTTGTCTGCCTCCTCTTCACATCTTCCTCTTTATCCACCCTACCAAACAAGCAAAACATTTATTTAAAGTAGTTCTAGGCCGGGCGCGGTGGGTCACACCTATAATCACAGCACTTTAGAAGGCCGAGGCGGGCGGATCACCTGCGGTCAGGAGTTCCAGACCAGCCTGACCAACATGGTGAAATCCCATCTCGGCTTTTTTTTGAGACGAAATCTCGCTGTCCCGCAAGCTGGCGTACCGTGGCGCAATCTCGGCTCACTGCAACTTCCGCCTCCCGGGTTCAGGCGATTCTCCTGCCTCGGCCTCTCTAGTAGCTGGAATTAACAGGCGCGCGCCATCAAGCCCAGCTAACTTTTGTATTTTTAGCAGAGACGGGGTTTCACCATGTTGGCCAGGCTGGTGTCGAACTCCTGACCTCAAGTGATCCGCCCGCCTCGGCCTCCCAAAGTGCTGGGATGACAGGCGGGAGCCACCGTGCCCGGCCTGCGTTTCATTTATTGACGGCTAATTTTCCAGGAGTCCAGGAATCCCCAAACGTCCTCTATGCCATAGGTAATCCAATCAGTTTGGGGCAGAAAGCCGCCTGGAAGTGGGCGTGGAGAACGGAGGCGTGAGCGCCACGGGAACGGGGAGATTACCTGCAGCTGGGGGGCGGGGAGGCCGGATCCCAGGCGGGACAGTGGCTAGGCTGCGTGTCGCCACCCGCGACCCTCGTTTACCCCCTGGGTCTCTGGACGGCGGGGAGCCGGGGCGAAGACAACACAAGGACGGGGTTCTCGGATGCCTCGCGAGTGGGGCAGAGGAGGCGGCGGCGAAGCGACAACTTCCGCCGGAAAACGGACCCTGGCGCGGGGCACGCTGGGAGCCGCGGACGGCGGGCGCGGGCTGGGCCGGGTCTGGCGGCGGCCGCGCACCCCGCGTCGTCTGGGGTACTGTGGCGTCGTGCGCTGATGACAGGCCCGACACGCCCCCCCTGACGTCCGCGATCCCGTCTTGGCTCAGCCTCTCGCAGCCTTGCGCTCGTGGGAGAGTCCCGCCTCCTCCTGCGAACCGCACCACCCAGAGCCCGGCGTGCGCCCCTGGCCCGTCTCTGACGGAAGCCGGGGCGGAAGGTCGGAGTCCGGAAGAAAAACAGCCCGCGACAGCCGGCAGGGCTACTCTAGCCGGGACCCGCTGGCCGGGAGACGCGAACCTGCCGGACCAGCGCGCGGGGACGACGGCGGCCATGAGCTCGCGGAAGCTGAGCGGGCCGAAGGGCAGGAGGCTCAGGTGAGGAGACGCTGGCGGCAGAGGAGGCCTGCTCGGGGCATCGCTGCCGCCGACCCCCTCGGGCTGCGGGCTGGGGGTGGACGCAGACCGGGAGACAAGGCACCAGACCTCCATGACTGCCTTTGGTTCAGGGGCGCTACCACCTTGTCCCACGCCTGTGTCAGGTGGGCTGCGTTGGGCCCGAGCCTCGCGCCCCCTCTAAGCCGAGGCTGCCAAGCTCGTTCCCACTGGGGCGCAAGCAGGTGTCCCGGTTGCTTTGTGGAGAGGACAGCCGTGTTGGGTTGTTTGAGGTTAAAGACATAACGAGGCCGTCACCTTTCAGCTCTAGGTTAGAAATCTTGTTCCTGCTTCTCATCAGCACATACATCAGGAGGTCTGCCTGATCCCATGGTGATCCCCGGGAACCCGAAATCAGATTGAGATAAGATCCTTTAGTGAAGTGACTTAGCCTGGTCTCTTGCCTGCTCTTTCTCGGGGAACAAGGCTAATCGCCCACTTAGTGTAAGTCACGATGCCTGGATTTGCTGCTAATCGTCGGATTTGAGAGTGGGAACAAGAAATCCGGACTTTTGCTCTCCATCCTCTTAGAGTGAGTCTGAGAAAATAAGTCTCTGAGCAAAAGATCTTTTGTTCCTTAAGCCTCTGTCGGACAGCAGGGGGAGATCGTAAACAAATGAAGCACACGATCTCAGGCTGAGTGCCTGGGCAGGTGGTTTCTGTACAGTGTTGTTTATGCTAACAGGGAGGGACAGGAAGTTGCTTTAAACTGGCCAAGAATTTCTGGAAGTGCCTTTGAGAACGTCGACCTCTAAGAACAGGGTCTGTTGGAGAAGAGATGTTTTGGCGTCATCTGCTCTTTTCTCCCGTCCCCCTGTACCCTCTGCCATTCCAGATCTCCAGCTGCTGCAGGTGCGCCTCATCGTGTGCCTAGGACTCAGGCCAGGCTGTTCCTGGTCTCTGCAGGGTCTGCAGCTCCTGCGTGCTCTGCGTAGCGCACAGTCTGGGGTTTCTTTTTTGTTTTTTTTTTTTTTTGAGACGGAGTCTCGCTCTGTCGCCCAGGCTGGAGTGCGGTGGCGCGATCTCGGCTCACTGCAAGCTCCGCCTCCCGGGTTTACGCCATTCTCCTGCCTCAGCCTCCTGAGTAGCTGGGACTACAGGCGCCCGCCACCGCGCCCGGCTAATTTTTTGTATTTTTAGTAGAGACGGGGTTTCACCGTGGTCTCGATCTCCTGACCTTGTGATCCGCCCGCCTCGGCGTCCCAAAGTGCTGGGATTACAGGCTTGAGCCACCGCGCCCGGCCAAGTCTGGGGCTTCTTGAAGAGCTGCTGTGACTGACTGTTTTGTAAAGACATCTGTAGGTCTCTCCTTCCTCTGAGCCTCTGACTGGATCCCCTGTCATTGAGGCCCCTGATCTAGTTTTCTTGCTTCCCTAAGACTTGTAAGCTGAGGTGGAAAATGTTATCCAACTGATGACTTTTCCCGAGAGAGTCCTTTTTATTTTTCACGGAATCCTACACAGACGTAGAGCATTGACTCTTAAGAGAGATATCAAGAAACCTGTTACTTAAAAACTCCTTGGCCGGGCGCGGTGACTCAGGCCTGTAATCCCAGCACTTTGAGAGGCTGAGACGGGCAGATCACCTGAGATCAGGAGTTCAAGACCAGCCTGGCCGACATGGTGAAACCCTGTCTCTACTAAAAATACAAAAATTATCCAGGTGTGGTGGCACACACCTGTAATCCCAGCTACTTGGGAGGTTGAGGCGGGAGAATCGCTTGAACCTGGGAAGCGGAGGCTGCAGTGAGCCGAGATCGTCCCACTCCACTCTAGTCTGGGCAACAGGGTGAGACTGTCTCAAAAAAAAAAAAAAGGCTCTCTGAAGTGCTTGGCAAAATTGGTTTCTTCCTGGGATCTGCTAGGGAGGAGAGAGGAAGGGAATATGGTGGTGTTATCTCTTTTATTTTTTAAATTCCTCTGCTCTTGTAGTGCTGAGGCCTATCACAAGGTCAAATCTGAACCCCCAGGATCTTCCTGGTGGTCTTAGGAACACTTGGGGTGAGAAGTAGGGATGGGAAGTTGCTGACTGAGCCCTAGATGATCACAGAGGTGTGTGGGTGGCTGGAGGAGCTGATGGAATTAATATATTCCTGGCAGTTCAGCCCCCTAACCCTTCCCTAGCCTGACCTGAAAGTCTTGGGCTCCCTTTGGCAACTCTGCTATATCAGCAGCACCAGTGCTGCCAGGTGTGGGCGGCTGTGAGCCTGCATGGAGGACCCAGTCCAGGGTGGGGATTTCCTGCTTCAGCCGAGAAAGGTGAGGACAGACAGCTGATGGTTCAGTATCCCCATTCCCTCCACTAGCGCAGAAACCCGCATTTCCATCATGAGTGTGGCGGATTGTGGTGACATGAGCAGGCCTAGACCCCATGCACTATCTTTTTTTTTTTTTTTTTCCTTTTGAGACAGAGTCTCATTTTGTCACCCAGGCTGGAGTGCAGTGGCACGATCTCGGCTCACTGCAACCTCCGCCTCCCAGGTTCAAGTGATTCTCCTGCCTCAGCCTCCTGAGTAGCTGGGATTACAGGTGCCTGCCACCATGCTGGGCTAATATTTGTACTTTTAGTAGAGACAGGGTTTCACCATGTTGGCCAGGCTTGTCTCGAACTCCTGACCCCAGGTGATCTGCCCGCCTCGGCCTCCCAAAGTGCTGGGATGACAAGCGTGAGCCACGTGCCCAGCCGACCCTGTGCACTCTCTTATCCTCCTTCCTCCATGACTGGCCGACCCCGTGCACTCTCTTACTCTCCTTCCTCCATGACTTCCCTCTGCTTCCCTTCCACAGCATACATGTCGTGACTTGGAACGTGGCCTCAGCAGCGCCCCCTCTAGATCTCAGTGACCTGCTTCAGCTGAACAACCAGAACCTGAATCTTGACATATATGTCATTGGGTAGGTATCTGCAGGCTCCTTCGCCCTTCCCTGACCAGTCCCGGGTTTCCCTGTGGGAACCACTGTGACCTGCCCTCCTCCGCTTTGGAGTCTGAAGGCCGGGAGCTTTCAGCCTGCTCCAGGGACAGTCCCATGTTTCTGATCCTGGGTCAGCAACGGCAAAGGGGGCTGGAGATCAGCCGGCAGGGGAGGGAGACCTCATGGCCGTCAGAACTCAGGGCTGGAAAGTCTGTGAACACGGTGTTAAATATCTGTGGCAGGGGAAGTAGCCTGGAGGCCAGGGGCCAAGCCTCTGAGCTGGCATGGTCAGTTTGCAGGAACTGAACTCTGGGATCATAAGCCTCCTTTCCGATGCTGCCTTTAATGACTCATGGAGCAGTTTCCTCATGGATGTGCTTTCCCCTCTGAGCTTCGTCAAGGTAACTTGCCAGTTCGTGGGCAATCGACAACTGTGTTTTCACGTCTGCACTGACCCCGCTTGTTTGGTCTGATGTGTTCCTCTTACTCCTACTTAGCCTTTCATGCTGTTTCCCATTTGTTTAAAGGGCTAAACCTCACTTGCACCTGGACCCCTGGGGCTCCTGCCTGCTTTCGCCTTTCTGAGGGAGGTGGAGCTGAGCTGAGTCTCCAGGGGTTGGGTTAACACCTGCATATGTTTCAGCTTGGAAAGATTCTGAGGGGAGGTGCAGCAGGGCTTGTGAACACCTCGGTACTGGCCCCCGCCCCAGCCACCAGTCTCTACTCAAATGCCCGTCCTGAAGTCTCTGAGTGTAATAATACTGCTGTCATTTATCAAGCGCTTACTTGGTGTTAAACATCATAAGTAGCTCTTTATATTATATATGTTATTTTAAAATCGTAACAAGTGTGTTGAAATAGAGGTATTTTGGCCGGGCGCGGTGGCTCAAGCCTGTAATCCCAGCACTTTGGGAGGCCGAGACGGGCGGATCACTAGGTCAGGAGATCGAGACCATCCTGGCTAACACGGTGAAACCCCGTCTCTACTAAAAAATACAAAAAACTAGCCGGGCGAGGTGGCGGGCGCCTGTAGTCCCAGCTACTCAGGAGGCTGAGACAGGAGAATGGCGTGAACCCGGGAGGCGGAGCTTGCAGTGAGCGGAGATCCGGCCACTGCACTCCAGCCTGGGCGACAGAGCGAGACTCCGTCTCAAAAAAAAAAAAAAAAAAAAAAAAAGAAATAGAGGTATTTTACAGAGAAAACCATGGCTCAGAAGTCACATGCACTATCTGGGATTTGGATCCAGGTCTTTCAAACTTTATCACCCAAGTTCTTAACTACTAATACTTTATTGCTATGCTGGTGAACTCTAAGACTGACAGATCTTAGACATGGCTAGCCTGCTGGTGTCATAGGGTATCCTCAGGTCGTACGGGACGTGCACGTCAGATTCTGAGGGTCCAGAAGTTAGGAGAGGGGAGTCAGGTGTGGTGGGTAAAAGTTCTTAGTCTGAGGGAGCAGTATACTCTGCGGTGTCTTTAGACCGTAGGAAAGTCCACAGGAAGGCCCTAGGTTGCTGGATCTTCACCTTGTTTCTGCCCTGCACACCTGAGGGATGAAACCCTCCCATTCACAGCACCTGGTGTACAGCTGCTTAGAAATACCAGAATTCAGGCCGGGCGCGGTGGCTCAAGCCTGTAATCCCAGCACTTTGGGAGGCCGAGACGGGTGGATCACGAGGTCAGGAGATCAAGACCATCCTGGCTAATACGGTGAAACCCCGTCTCTACTAAAAAATACAAAAAACTAGCCGGGCGAGGTGGCAGGCGCCTGTAGTCCCAGCTACTCGGGAGGCTGAGGCCGGAGAATGGCGTGAACCCGGGAGGTGGAGCTTGCAGTGAGCTGAGATCCGGCCACTGCACTCCAGCCTGGGCGACAGAGCGAGACTCTGTCTCAAAAAAAAAAAAAAAAAAAAATACCAGAATTCCCTCTTTCCCCTTTCCCGGATGACTCCTTTTTCAGAATGAATTCAGTCAGCCTAGTTTGCCTGGGGGTACTGGGGCAAGAGCCGTGTATCCTTTGGAGGGGGAGCAGAATGGGGAGGAAAGAATCTAAGGTTTAGAGCTCCTGCGGATAGAAAATGCCAGCGAGAGTCCTTGGTTCCCTCCACATCAAGCCCAGAGGCCTCCTTCTGTAGATGGGGAGCTAGATCCTTACAGAGGACAGAACCACTTCTCTCTCACCCGCCACTCCCTTCGCAAGACTGCAGGCCTCCTTGCTTCTTGGCGGACTGGCAGAGGTTGGTAGGATGGAATTGAGCCAAGGAAATTAGCTCAGCTTGTGGCAGAGACACAGCTCTTTCTACCCATGTGGCCGGCTGAGATTGGGAGGCCAGCCTGAGGGCCTGGCACCCAAAACGGATGCCCTTCTTTCCCCAGCCAACAATCAGGGTGGATGGGTGAGCTCCGTGTAAGCCTCTTCTTAGGTGTGCATTTGCCAGCTATAGACTGAGAAGGGCTGACCCCCTTCCACTGCTCCAGGGCCCCCAGCCACCTCCTGCTAGTCCTTTCTTTGCTCCTCCTACTTCATTTCCTCCAACTAGAACTTTCCCTAGAACTCTCCTGCTTTTCCCACAGCCCCACCCTTTCTCCCAGTCTGACTCTGTCCTGCCCCCACCCCGCCCTCCCCACCCCCACTTTCCTGCTGCTCCTTCACAAAGTGAGCCAGTGTCTTTGTGGTGGAACCCAGTGGCCTAAAACTGCTCTGTGGGTGGGGATTAAGCTGAAACTTTTCCTGAGTCTTTATCAGTCCCCTTGCTTCAGTCCTGACCCTGGGAGTCAGCCCCTCATGGTCCAGCCCGTCCTCCATCCCTGTTGTCCTGTGTGCTTGGGTGGGAGAGAGAGAAGACTGGGGAGGATGGTCGGCTTGAGGACACGTCTGTAGCAACCTCTGGCCAACCTGAAGTTCTCATGCCTCCCTTGCCCAGTGCTGGGTTTGAGGTTCCCCCTGCTTTGACTCCGCTCTGCTAGGGCTCGTGGCCTACAGGATCAAGTTTCATAATTCCTGGAAGGCCCCAGTACACGCTCCCCACCCGGGGATTTCCTCCTTGGCCTCCACACTTCATTCTCCGGAAACAGCGACTCGGGTGCTGGTGGTAGCCAGCCTGAACCTGAGAGGGAGAGCTACTGGCTGCGGCCCATTCCCACCCCACCTTTGGCAGCTGCAGATAGCAGGGATCTTGGCAGTCCTAGCCCCTTGCTGTTGTTTTACAATACAGGTAGCCCTCCTGGTCCCTTAGCCTCCCTAAATCTTAGTCCCTCATCTGCAAAACAGGGACAGTGATTCCTTGCAGGGTTGACAGGAGTAAATGAGAGAGGAGGCATTTGAGCTGCTGTTCGCTCTTCTCCCCAGCCTATGGGCATCTTGAGCTGATGTCCGCTCTTCTCCCCAGCCTGTGGGCATCTTGAGCTGATGTTCGCTCTGCTCCCCAGCCTGTGAGCCTGTGTCCTTACCCACTGGCATTCCCTGGGTATTGCCTTCATGGACACCCAGCTGCACGCGGTATATAGTTACGGGGTTTGGGGAAAACATTTTCTTATTTTCTTTTCACTGAGCTATAATGTACACAGAAAAACATGTAGAAATTCAGTGTACACTTTGATGGATTTTTACACATACCCATGTTACCATCAGCCACATCTAGATAAAGAGCAGACTGGACGTGGTGGCTCACGCCGGTAATCCCAACACTGGGATTACAGAGGCAGGCAGATTGCTTGAACCCAGGAGTTCAAGACCACCCTGGGCAACATGGCAAGACCCTGTCTCTACAAAACAAACAAAAATAGCCGGGCATGGTGGTGCGCATCTGTGGTCCCAGCTACTCAGGAGGCTGAGGTGGGAGGATTGCCTGAGCCGAGGATGTCAAGGCTGCAGCGAGCCGTGATTGCACCACTACACTCCAGCCTGGTAGACAAAGCGAAATCATGTCTCTAAGAGGGAGAAATGGGGGCAGACGGTGGACAAAGAACATTCCCAGGGAGGGAGGGAGGGAAGGGGATAAAGAAGAGCATTTCCAGCACCCTGGAAACCTCTCATGTTCCTTCCTTTACTTTTAAGAATGCTTGGCCTGGCGCAGTGGCTCACGCCTATGATCCTAGCAATTTGGGAGGCTGAGGTGGGCGGATCACGAGGTCAGGAGATCGAGACCATCCTGGCTAACACGGTGAAACCCCATCTCTATTAAAAATACAAAAACTTAGCCGGGTGTGGTGGTGGGCGCCTGTAGTCCCAGCTACTCGGGAGGCTGAGGCAGAAGAATGGCGTGAACCCGGGAGGCGGAGCTTGCAGTGAGAAGAGATCGTGCCACTGGACTCCAGCCTGGGTGACAGAGTGAGACTCCGTCTCAAAAAAAATAAAAAATTAAAAAATTTTAAAAAAAAATGCTTAAACCAAAAAATAATAGCTTTCAGATAATCCCCACAGCGTCTATGAGATAGATTCCTGCTTTATCAATGAGAAAATACACTGAGAAACTTCCTCAATGTCATATACTAAGAATCAGAGCCGTGGTTTGAATCCAGATCTAACTTCAAAGCCAGTATCCTTAGCTGCTGTCCTCTTTCCTCTTTGAGGCCCTAGCAACCCAGGGTTGCAGCCTAAGGGTACCCAGAGGATCTCAGGATAGCATCTCTGAGAGAGGACTAGGCATCCATGGGGCAGTAACTGAAGAGTTGGTGCTCTCCTCATGGCAGGCTGCCCTGGCAGCCTTATCTTCTCTCCCCACCACCCCCAGGCCTAGGAGCAGAATCTAAAACCTCAGCCCCCAGCATGTATCATTTGGCAGCTGAGGAGAAGAATGAAAGGCTTGAAACTCTGAGATTCAAACTGGGATATCGTAGACCCTGGGGCAGGACACTGCATGTAGCTGAGGGCTCTCTAGTGTCCCTAGCACGGGGCTTGGAAGGGATGCACTTGGCCTCTGTGGTTTAATGAGCGACCTTTACCCTCTCTCTCCTGCAGGTCTCCCATGTCCGTATGCAGGGGATTCTCTTACTGGTCTTTGCCAAGTATCAGCATTTGCCCTATATCCAGATTCTGTCGACTAAATCCACCCCCACTGGCCTGTTTGGGTACTGGGTAAGGACGAGCTGTTCTCCGAGTCATGAGCTGGGAAGGGTGTTTGGGTACTGGGTAAGGGCGAGCTGTTGTCCGAGTGTTGAGCTGGGAAGGGCTGGGAACTGTGGTGCTGGGCAAAAGAAAAAGGAAGTGAAAGGAATCTTGGTTCTCTGTCCAGCCCAGTGCATGTTTGTTCTTTTGCCTCACAGTGGGCTTGCTATCCCTGAGGCCAGGTGCGCGAGCTGGGCTCTGTGCATGGAGACGTCACCCTGGGAAGCTTAGTTGCTGTCCATGGGAGACCCTGGGGGAAGTGAGACTGTCTCCCCTCAGGTCTAGGATGTGGAAAGAGGGGTGGTCCAACCCAGAGTAGCTTCCCACTCTTCTGTTGACCTGCTCCACCAGGGGAACAAAGGTGGGGTCAACATCTGCCTGAAGCTTTATGGCTACTATGTCAGCATCATCAACTGCCACCTGCCTCCCCACATTTCCAACAATTACCAGCGGCTGGAGCACTTTGACCGGATCCTGGAGATGCAGAATTGTGAGGGGCGAGACATCCCCAACATCCTGGATCACGAGTGAGCCTGGTTCTGCAGACTGTTCCCCGCCCTCTGCCCCACGCTAACCCAAGCCAGCGTCCTCTGCCCCGTCACGGTTCCCCAGCCAGTGTCAGTCAGTGTTCTGGCTCCCACCCTCTCCCTGCCCCTTCCCTGGTGCCCATCTGCTGTCTCCCCTCGCTTTGCCTGCCTGGGGGCCCCTTCCTCCAGCCCCTCTGTCCTGCCTAGAAACCCTGAACACTTGGGAACAGGTCAAAGCCCTTGAGGTTCCTGAGGTCACCAGGAGGGCTTCTCAGCCTTTCCTTGTGACCAGTTGAGGAGAGGAAGCAAGGGCCACAGCCCGCTCTGTGTTTGCCAGAGCAGGCTCTTTGGTGGGTCTCTTTGGTTTGAATGGTGGTTTAGGAGCCATGAGAACAGTTCCAGAGGACCCACGTGTGCCCTGGTGCCTCACCTGCCCCTCGGGCTTTCTGTGCCCCCGCAGCCCTTGGGTTGAGCAGGCTGAGCCACCTGGTGATCTCCTTTCCCTGACTTTATCACAAATCCTCAGGCTGCCCTCCTTTTTTTCTGAAGCCTCATTATCTGGTTTGGAGACATGAACTTTCGGATCGAGGACTTTGGGTTGCACTTTGTTCGGGAATCCATTAAAAATCGGTGCTACAGTGGCCTGTGGGAGAAGGACCAGGTATCAAGTGAAGGGAGGGCCCCAGGGGGTGATCTGGGCCCACGGTGGGAGCCATGTGAGCTGTGCAGACTGTTGCTAGATGCCCTCGCCGCTGTTTTCCTTTGCCCAGGTCTGGTGGGGGAGGCTGTCTAGCAGGGCTTCGCGTCCAGGGGTGAGGCAGCCACGCCTGCCGGTTCCTGATCTTCACATAGAAGAGCCAGGGTAACAGCCCCTGGGTGTGCTTTAGAATAGGGAGCCAGATGCAGAGCATGAAATGAATTATTTAAAAAAGAAGAAGAATAGGGAACCAGAAGGGCTTTGCACCAGGTGCCACCACGCATCAGCCCATCGTATCCCTGTCGTCTGTCTTTCCCATCCCCAGCCTCGTTTCCCTCCCGGAGGGTGAGATGACCCTTTGGAGGACCCTGGCTCCCCCAGCTTCCCCTCTGACACATGTGTGCTAGTGACCTCCACTAGAGATGGATTTCCAAGTCGGGTCCCTGCAGTCCAAGGACTGGGAAACGGCAGACAGCTGCCTCCCCTAGGCCTTGGTAATGTTTCTGAAAGGATTCACCTGCTCTCTGGTGGGGGTGGGCTGTGAGTAGTCACTGGGGCAGTGGGGCAGTGGAGTGGCATTGCTTGACTCTTGCCCCATTTGTGACGGCATGTGCTGATCCCTTGAATGGAGTGTGGTACTGGGCCATTGGGTCAAGTCTAGAGGGAGACGGGGACTGTGACTTTGTCTGCAGCTCAGCATTGCCAAGAAACATGATCCACTGCTCCGGGAGTTCCAGGAGGGCCGCCTGCTCTTCCCACCCACCTACAAGTTTGATAGGAACTCCAACGACTATGACACCAGGTGAGGAGGAAGCGGGGCCAGAAGGTCTAAGAAGTCAGGTTACATTGGCCCTGCTGGCATGGGCACTGTCTCAGAATAGAAGTGTTAGGGGCCGGGAAGCCGTGTAGCCATCTCCTCTCCAGAGTGGCGCCTCCTGTCCACTTCATGAGGCACTGACTGGGGGAGCCATCCCAGATCTCAGCGAGAGTGGGAGGTAACGCCAGTGCCGGCAAAGGCAGGAGAGGTGTGTGGGGGGTGGGGGTGTTACAGGTAGAACTAGAGGAGAGGGTGGAGCAGCCGCCTCCTGACCTAGGAGGGACTGCACGTCAGCTTCTGGAAACCCCAGACCTTCTGGTCCCCAAACAGGGCAGAAAGCTTGGGCCAACCAGTTACTGGTATTAAGGACCCCTGCCCCAGCCCGTACGTGGGTCAGGTTCTGTGTGAGTAGGTGAAGTAGTGGGTAGAGAATTTCATCAGGATCAGTGAGATCATGAGTCTGGTGGTTAAAAGCACAGCTCTGTCTGACTTTAGACAAAGTGTCAGGCCTCGTTTTGTCATCTATAAAGTGTGGATGACACAGCAGACACCTCATGAGGCTGAGGATTGAAGAAGGCTGGCACCGAGTAACCATGGGAGAGAACTGCTATTGTGACTTTTAGATTCATGCCGGCTGGGCGTGGTAGCCCACGTCTGTAATCCCAGCACTTTGGGAGGCCAAGGCAGGTGGATCACTTAAGGTCAGGAGTTCCAGACCAGCCTGACCAACATGGTGAAACCCCATCTCTACTAAAACTTCAAAAATTAGCCGGATATGGTAGCGTGCGCCTGTAATCCCAGCTACTCAAGAGGCTGAGGCAGGAGAATCGCTTGAACCCGGGAGGCGGAGGTTGCAGTGAGCCGAGATCTCACCACTGCACTCCAGTCTGGGTGACAGGCAAGACTCTGTCTCAAAAAAATAATTATAAAATAAATAGATTCATGTCTTCCCATCATAGATTTACTAAAAACCTTTATAAGAAGCTGAGAAGGGGCCAAGTAACCATCAAAACCTGAGAAAGAACTTCTGGCAACATGTCCCTGACCCAGTTTGGGGCAAGGACCCTCATCTCTTTGAAGAAAGGAAGAGCCCCTTACATGTCATGAGGGTCTTTGTCCCAGCGGGAGCGGCTCGTTCATTCTCCGAGCGGGAGTGTGTCTGTGAGGGAGGCGGGAGGTGCCAGCAGGGCAGCCCAGGCCTTTGGGATTTAGCCAGTGCAGGACAAGAGGTAGAACTCAAGCTTGGTTCTGGAAGTGGTACAGCAAAGCCAAAATATCCTTGCCAAGGAAAGGGGGAAAGAGGGAGCTGACTGAGCAGTGTGGAGCAAGACAGGGTAGGGTTGTGAGCAGGGCCGTCCAGACAAGAGGAGGCAGCGGACGCTGGGGACGGGACCCACCCTGGGCAACAGAGCAGGCAGGAAAGGAGGTAAGAGGCCAGGCTGCGACAGGCTGACCGGCCCAGACCGACAGCTGCAGGGAGACTGCCAGTCTCTGCAGCCATCCATTAGAAACGAGAGTCATGGTGGGAGCTGTAAGGACAGGCTGGGGCCTTGGGTGGGGAGAGGTTGCTTGAAGCCAGGAGTTCAAGACCCACCTGGGCAACATGGTTAGACCCTATCTCTACAAAAATTTAAAAATCAGCTGAGTGGGATATGCCTGTAGTCCCAACTACTCAGGAAAGCTGAGGCAGGAGGATCACTTGAGCCCAGGAGTTAAAGGCTGCAGTGAGCTGAGATTGACCCACTGCACTCCAGCTGGGCAACCCTGTCTCAAAAAAAAAAAAAAAAAAAATTCCTCTTTAAACACTTGCCAGCAGGAAGAGAGGTGCTGGCAGGCCCTACGGCCAGGTGGCCCCTTCTCCCAGCCCTGTGCCAGAGAGGTCTCCAGGAGACTGAAGTTTGTTGGAAAAGCTGGGTCTGGGCTGGAGTTGACAGGGTCTAAAAGGGTAGTGAGCTTTGGAGAAGTTCAAGGACTTCCCCAGGGAGCTCACCCAGTGAGTGGCAGAGCTGGGGCTCAGACTGATCTCTGAATCTATAGCCCACAGTGCTTTCGTCAAGCCCATTGTGCGTCAGGATTCATGGTCATCCTTGCCAGCAACAGCAAAAAGGATGGCACGGTGAGGAAGGCAGACTCCTGCTAAGGAGGAGGCACACACCTATTTCTAAATAACAGCTCACCGTGATTGGCGGGCAGGCGTGCACCCAGGCTTTGCCTGTGTCAGTTCTTACCATGTCCTCTTTAGGTAGACAGTGTCACTATTGACTGTTTACACAGAAGGCAACTGAGTCTCAAAGAATATATAAGTAAGGAGCAATAGACTTCATCACTGCATGAGGATTGGAACTCATATCTGTGTCTGTCGACTCATGAGCCTTCAGTACTTCCCTTTGGCTGGAGCCCAGGAAATGCAAGAATGTCCGGGCAAGAACAGGGGACATGGTAACTGAAATACTCCTGGCTGGGGCCAGGGTCCAGAGGCAGCTGGGAGTTCCTGCAGTGAGCAGGGCCTGAGCCCACCTGGGGCAGAGACATTCCTATCTAATGAAACTGTTATTTTATCCTTGAAAACCCAGTTGAGACATCACTTTTCCTAGGACGCCTTCCCCCATCTCACTGAGAGTTCCTTTCCTGCCCTGTGCCGCTCCCAGCCTCGCGCACGCCATGCTCTCAGTGTTGCTTTTAAGCAACACTGTACCTTTTAAGCAACAGTGTACCTTTCTTACTGTACTGTGATGGCCCAGAGAGCAGAGACGATCTGATTTAGGACCATCCCTGGGAGTAGCACAGTGCCTGGCATATGTTACCAAGTCCGGGAGTTAGTCAGTAGAAGGTTTCCAGAACTGCGTGCAGAAGGTTGGAGCAAATGTTAAGGAGGCGGACAGCTAACGCTAGGAGAGGCCTGTCAGACTTCCTGTCAGGAGAGTATCTTGAAGGAAGCACAGAGTTTGGCAGAAAGCAGAGGGCAGGCTTTCCAGTCAGACAGCACACTTACCAGAGGCACCTGCAGGGGCCGGTCTGATGAAGTGACCGAGCATGAGTGTGCTGGGCCAGCGACTACAGTGTTCCCAAGCCAAGATGTAATGAGAGGCTAGCTCCCTTATAGGGGAGGGCGAAAGGGCTGAGGGCAGGGTGGGAATCCTGCTAAAGTCCCGGATTACACTGGAGTTTTGTTACAGTTGCCACTATGAGCCCAAACTGTTTTATTTTTTCCAGACAGAGTTTCCCTCTTGTTGCCCAGGCTGGAGTGTAACGGCATGATCTTGGCTCGGTGCAACCTCTGCCTCCCGGGTTCAAGTGATTGTCCTGCCTCAGCCTCCTGAATAGCTGGTGATACCCCATCTCTGCTAAAAATACAAAAAATTAGCCAGGCACCCGCCACCATGCCTGGCTAATTTTTTGTATTTTTAGTGGAGGTGGGGTATCACCATGATAGAGAGACCCCTCCCCCTACAAAATTCTTTTCAAAGACCACGTGGCCAGGTGCGGTGGCTCACGCCTGTAATCCCAGCACTTTGGGAGGCCGAGAGGGGTGGATCACGAGGTCAGGAGATTGAGACCATCCTGGCTAACACGGTGAAACCCCGTATCTACTAAAAATACAAAAAATTAGCTGGGCGTGGTGGCGGGCGCCTGTAGTCCCAGCTACCCAGGAAGCTGAGGCAGGAGAATGGCCTAAACCCGGGAGGCGGAGCTTGCAGTGAGCTGAGATCGTGCCACTGCACTCCAGCCTGGGCAACACCGCGAGACTCCGTCCCAGAAAAAAAAAAAAAAAAGAATGAACAATACAGGTCCCCAGTGATCAGCCTGGCCATGGCAAGGAAAAGGAAGAAAGGAGGGTGGGGGCGAGCTGAGAGTCGTGAGGAGGAAGGAAAGACAGGCTGTGGTCAGGACTTGGGGAGGATCCTTACATGACAGCAAACGTGGGCTCCCAACCATCACAGGGAAGTAAGGGAGGGAGAATGCTTTGAAAGAATGTCCGCCGGGCGCGGCGGCGGCTCAAGCCTGTAATCCCAGCAGTTTGGGAGGCCGAGGCGGGCGGATCACGAGGTCAGGAGATCGAGACCATCCTGGCTAACACGGTGAAACCCCATCTCTACTAAAAAATACAAAAAAAAAACTACCCGGGCGAGGTGGCGGGCGCCTGTAGTCCCAGCTACTCGGGAGGCTGAGGCAGGAGAATGGCGTAAACCTGGGAGGCGGAGCTTGCAATGAGCTGAAATCTCACCACTGCACTCCAGCCTGGGTGACAGAGTGAGACTCCGTCTCAAAAAAAAAAAAAAAAAAGAAGGTGCATTCGTGTGGTTCATTACCCAGTTTTTTTGTTTGTTTGAGACGGAGTCTCGCTCCGTTGCCCAGGCTGGAGTGCAGTGGTGAGATTTCAGCTCACTGCAAGCTCCGCTTCCTGGGTTCACGCCGTTCTCCTGCGTCAGCCTCCTGAGTATCTGGGACTATAGGCGCCCGCTACCACGCCCAGCTAATTTTTGTATTTTTAGTAGAGATGCGGTTTCACCGTGCTAGCCAGGATGGTTTCGATCTCCGGACGTGATCCGCCCGCCTCGGCCTCCCAAAGTGCTGGGATTACAGGAGTCAGCCACCATGCCCGGCCCTTTGTTTGTTTTCGAGAGGGAGTCTTGCCCTGTTTCCCAGGCTGAAATTCAACAGTGCGATCTTGGCTCACTGAAACCTCCGCTTCCCAGGTTCAAGGAATTCTCATGTCTCAGCCTCCTGAGTAGCTGGAGTTACGCCGCCACGCCCAGCTAATTTTTTTTTGTATTTTCAGTAGAGATGGGGGTTTCGCCATGTTGTCCAGGCTGGTCTCGAACTCGTGATCTTGTGATCCACCCGCCTCAGCCTCCCAAAGTGCTGGGACTACAGGCGTGAGCCACTGTGCCCGGCCAATTTTTGTTTTGTTTTGTTTTGTTTTTTTGAGACAGAGCCTTGCTCTGTTGCCCAGGCTAGAATGCAACAGTGCAATCTCGGCTCACTGAAACCGCTTCCCAGGTTCAAGCGATTCTCCTGCTTCAGCCTCCCGTGTAGCTGGGATTACAGGCGCCCGCCACCACACCCAGCTAGTGTGTGTGTGTGTGTGTGTGTTTAGTAGAGATGGGGTTTCACCATGTTGGCCAGGCTGGTCTTGAACTCCTGACCTTGTGATCCGCCTGTCTCAGCCTCCCAAAGTGCTAGGATTACAGGCATGAGCCACCACACCCAGCCCCATTACCAAGTTGGAAGCATTGCTAGGCACCTGGTGTCCAAGGCAGATTGAGGGACGCAGTGTCTGTAGTCTCTGGGATGGGAATACCACATTCCAGTGCCCTCTGAACACTCCTTAGAAGAGTGAAAGGTTGGAAACGACCCAAGGATCCAACAAGCAGACCAGGGTTAGTCAGAGTTCCCGCTTCTCGACCACTCCCTTGACACCCTTTAATTTCGTTGTTGCTCTTTGAAGTAAGTACTGTTATCACCCCATCTGAACAGTTGAAGAAACTGAGGCTTAAAGAAATGAAGTCACTTGCCCAGGGGCATACAGCTCTTAATTAACAGGACAGAATCTTCCCCCAACTGGTCCCTGATTCTAAAGGCTGAGCTCACCACGACGCCAGTCTCCTCAGTTGCTAGAGTACTTAACTCTTACTGTTGAAGGGACAGCAGTACATTGGGAACATTTATATAAAATAGCAGTTGAATAGGCCGGGCGCGGTGGCCTACGCCTGTCATCCCCACACTTTGGGAGGCCATGGTGGATGGATCACCTGAAGACCAGAGTCGGAGACCAGCCTGACCAACATGGTGAAATGCCATAGTTGCGCATGGCCGGGCGCGGTGGCGCATGCCTGTCATCCCAGCACTTTGGGAGGCCAAGGTGGGCGGATCATGACGTCAGGAGTTCAATACCAGCCTGGCCAGCATGGTGAAACCCAGTTTACTAAAAATACAAAAATTAGCCGGGCGTGGTGGTGCATGCCTGTAATCCCAGATACTTGGGAGGCTGAGACAGGAGAATCACTTGAATCCGGGAGGCAGAGGTTGCAGTGAGTGCGCCACTGCACTCCAGTCTGGGTGACAGAGTGAGACTCCGTCTCAAAAAAAAAAAAAAAAAATTGTAGTTGAATAAAAGAGGAGACAACAATAGTGTTTCCAACTGATTGCGAGTATATGGAGCTGTAAACATTAGATGGGCATTTTTGAGGGACAAGCTTGAGCTTGGGTTTTTAGTAAGTGTACCTGGTTATTGAGTACCTGTGTGCCAGGATCTGTGTGAATGCTGGGGATACACAGGACACTCCAACAGCCAAGTCCTTGCCTTCAGGGCTCACACACTAAGTGACGTGCTGAGTGGGAAACAGAAAATTGCAATATAGTGTAATCGTATAATACTGGTATAAAATGCTTCAAAAGCAAAAAGATGAGGTCCGGGATGGCTTTGGCAGAGGCCTCTCCCTGGTGAAGAACGGTGTTCCAGGCAGCAAGTACCACAAAAGCAAAGGTCCAGAGGCTTGAGAAAGTCAGCAAGGTGGAGTGGGTGTGGGGAAGTGGTGTGAGATGAAGGATGGGGGTGGTCAGACTCCTGAGCCCCTTGAAAGCCCCACTTGGGGACTTAAACTTTATTCTGGAGGCAGTGAAGACACCTTAAAGGTTCTAAAATAGCCAGGTGCCCTGGCACACGCCTGTGGTCCCAGCTGGTCAGGAGGCGGAGCTGGGAGGGTTGCTTGAAGCACAGGCGTGTGAAGCTGCAGTGAGTTAGGATTGTGCCCCCGCACTCAGCCTGGGCAACACAGTGAGGCCCTGTGGATAGATCAGTAGATGAGGTGACATGTGAGACCCTGTCTACAGATTTATTGATTGACCCAATCAGGCTGTTTTATTCTGGGCTCATTCAAGAAAGGGGATTGTCCACCAAGGGGGAGGAACCCAGAAACAGCAGCTGTCCTGCTCCCCCTACCACACACGCAGCCCACCTCCAGAACTCAGGGCTACCGGGCCAAGCTGAAACTGCCCCAGTAGTCGCTTGGGAAGGCTGGATTACGGGTCAGAGACTTTTCTTTGGTCAACTTCAGTTACCTAGAGGAGGAATGCATTTTGTCTCCAGAGCTGTATGACCTCTTCCAAACCCCGGTGGGAGGTCTCTCAGTCAACTTTTCTTTTATTTGGAGACAGAGTCTCGCTCTGTTGCTCAGGCTGGAGTGCAGTGCTGCGATCTCGGCTCACTGCAACCTCCACCTCCCAGGTTCAAGCGATTCTCCTGCCTCAGCCTCCCGAGTAGCTGGGATTACAGGCACCCGCCACCATGCCTGGCTAATGTTTGTACTTTTAGTAGAGACAGCGTTTCACCATGTTGGCCAGGATGGTCTCGATCTCCTGACCTCATGATCCGCCTGCCTCAGCCTCCCAAAGTGGTGGGATTACAGGCGTGAGCCACCACACCCGGCCTCAGTCGACTCTTAAGAGGAAATCATAAAGGCCAGTGTGCATGGGGAGCTCATTTTGCACCAACCAGTGTGCTAAACATTTTATGTACTTGATCTCATTTAGTCATCTCAGCAACCCTTTGCAGCAACTACTGTTACTCCCTCCATTGGCAGACGAGGAAGCTGAGGCCTGAAGAGGTTAGTTTGGTGGTTAAGAGCACATGCTCGGCCGGGCGCGGTGGCTCAAGCCTGTAATCCCAGCACTTTGGGAGGCCGAGACGGGCGGATCACGAGGTCAGGAGATCGAGACCATCCTGGCTAACACAGTGAAACCCCGTCTCTACTAAAAAATACAAAAAACTAGCCGGGCGAGGTGGTGGGCACCTGTAGTCCCAGCTACTCGGGAGGCTGAGGCAGGAGAATGGCGTGAACCCGGGAGGCGGAGCTTGCAGTGAGCTGAGATCCGGCCACTGCACTCCAGCCTGGGCGACAGAGCGAGACTCCGTCTCAAAAAAAAAAAAAAAAAAAAGAGCACGTGCTCTGTAGTCGTGCTGGCTGGCCCTGTATCCTGACTCCACCAGTTAATAGCTTGTGACTTTGGGAAAGGTGCTTCCCTTCTGAGCTCAGTCTGTGTCTCTACTTGTAAAGAGAGCATGATATACCCAGGCACAGTGGCCCATGCCTTCTAATCCCAACGTTTTGGAAGGCTGAGATGGGAAGATCATTTGAGGCCAGCAGTTCAAAACTAGCCTGGGAAACACACTGTGTTTACAAAAAACTGTTTAAAAATTCGCTAGGCATGGTGCCACGCACCTAGAGTCCCAGCCACTCAGGAGGGTGAGGTGTATTGCTTGAGCCCAGTAGTTTGAGGCTACAGTAAGCTGGGATGGCACCACTGCACTCCAGCCTGGATGACACAGCAAGACCTTGTCTCTTTAAAAAAAAAAAAAAAAAAAAAAAGGTATGGTAACAGTCCAGATCACAGGCATCGTCTGGTAAGCATTTCCTACGTGCTTCCCTTCCCTTTCCTGAGGTATCCTTCTAGTATGCAGGGCAGTCAGATTCAAGCTCAGGTCTGTCCAGTCTCAGAATCCCAGACGTCAGCTGCTTTGATCCACTGCTGCATTTGCTCAAAAAAGAGCAAATGAAATGAAATGTTTGAGTCACAATCTGACCCTAAAAACATAAGCTGAACATACAGAGGGTCCTGGCTAAGTCTGACAAGGGCCGGCATACCTTGGATTCTGTTGGGCACCTTCCTGCCTGCTGCCATGCTCCCTCCGGCTCTGGCCTGGGGTCTGTGGCTGCCAGTGGGTGCTGGAGTTTGGGGCTCCAGCAAGCTCTCGTGGGCTCCTTGCTGCTCTTATGCCAACCTTTCTTCTCTCCCCATCCCTCCTCTTTCTGCCTCCTGCCCCCGCAGTGAGAAAAAACGCAAGCCTGCGTGGACCGATCGCATCCTGTGGAGGCTGAAACGGCAGCCCCAGGCTGGCCCCGACACTCCCAGACTGCCGGCCCCAGACTTCTCCCTGTCTCTGAGGAGCTACAGCAGCCACATGGTGTACAGCATCAGCGACCATAAGCCTGTCACCGGCACTTTCGACTTGGAGGTGAACTTCCAGGCTGCCTGATACTTGCCAGAGGAGTAGCTATGCTGGCCACATCCCCAGGCCCTCCATCCCTGGATTCGAATGTCAGCCAGTCCCCCAGGGGAGACCTGTGGAGGCCATGATTGCCTTTCCTGCCAGGTCAGATATCCCAGCTCCTCTTAGGAGCCGTTGGTGGCTCTGTCAAAAACGTGTTCAAACCCTTTGTGAAAAGGTTTCCATTTCCTTTGGGTATTCTCCCTTGGGGCTAATGAGTTCCATTAGGCTTATTACCCAATGTGAGAAGTAGGACTTCTTTTATTTGTCCTAAACCTATCTGGATCAAGTTGCAATGGGAGCTCCCTCCACCCCTGCGTCCTTGTATCTTGCTGTCTAAACGACCAAGGTGCTGGCCTCCTTCAGGCTGCTGCCTGTCAGCCTTCACATGTTCATACAGGTTTACCGGCGTGCGTGTGCGTGTGCGTGTGTGTGCGTGTGCGTGTGCGTGCGTGCGTGCGTGTCTCTCGTTCTGCCGTCCAGGTTGGAATACAGTGGTGGCATCACAGCTCACTGCAGCCTCCACCTCCTGGGCTCAAGTGATCGATCCTTCCACCTCAGCCTCCCTGGTAACGGGACTGCAGGTGCCACCACGCCTGGCTACGTTTTGTATTGTTTGTAGACGCAGGGTTTCACCATGTTGCCCAGGCTGGTCTCGAGCTCCTGGGCTCAAGTGATCCTCCCAAACTGTTGGGATTATGGGCGTGAGCCACCATGCCCGGCCCACACTGGTTTCTCTGTTGTGTTCTTGCACATTCACAGCTGTTCTCACCAGAGCAGCCCCCATGTGGGGCTTTGGGTCAGATACCCAGGAGGCCTGACAGCAGCTGCCTGGCCACCTCCTTAAGCCTCTCAGCCGAGCCTCTGCTCTCTGCCATTCCTACCCCCGCCATTCCCTGACAGGGCCGGCCACCCTCCTGACTGGTGTATGGCCCTCTTTCCTGCTGGCCAGCCAAAGCCCGCTGGAGCAGCCCAGCGGAGTCCTGTGCCCACCCCCTCTGGGTGCCCCACCTTCCCCGCTATGTTGGAAGGGCACAGTGAGGAACACTTGGCCTCAGAGGAGGGAATGATTCAGCCCCTCCCACCCCCGTGTCTAGCTGAAGCCATTGGTGTCTGCTCCGCTGATTGTCCTGATGCCCGAGGACCTGTGGACCGTGGAGAATGACATGATGGTCAGCTACTCGTCAACCTTGGACTTCCCCAGCAGCCCGTGGGACTGGATTGGACTGTACAAGGTGATGTGGTGGCAAGGCAGGGAGTCCATCAGCAACGGCCCCCAGTTCGTCCTTCCCGAGGGCTCCTGGGAGCTGGGCAGATGCTGACAAACACCCTCGTCCACCCCAGCGGTTCTTCTGTAGCTAAGGGCTGGCAGGGAAGGGCAGCGGGGAGGCGTACAGTACAGTAGCCAGGCCCAGCGGTGAGACTCTTCTCCTTAGGACTTGCCTAGCATCCCATGTCCTCCCTGACCACTGATGGCCTGACTCCCCCTCACAGGTGGGGCTGCGGGACATTAATGACTACGTGTCCTACGCCTGGGTTGGGGACAGCCAGGTCTCCTGCAGCGACAACCTGAACCAGGTACGTCACCAGCAGGCGGGCCTGCCTCAGCACTCCTGTCTCCTGGAAGGAACAGGGTGCTGGATAACTTGTCACTCCGAGCTGGGCTCCGCCTCAGCACTCCTGTCTCATGGGAGGAACAGGGTGCTGGATAACTTGTCACTCCGAGCTGGGTGGAGCCCAGAGCCCTGGAACTGACCCCAGTCCTGTCCATCCCCCTCCCCCTCCAGGTTTACATCGACATCAGCAATATCCCTGCAACTGAAGATGAGTTTCTCCTCTGTTACTACAGCAACAGTCTGCGTTCTGTGGTGGGGATAAGCAGACCCTTCCAGGTAAGTGATGCTGGTGAGGGAAGCGGGAGCGGGAGGGCTTGAGCCCATCGTCGGTTCCCTGAGGCCCAGGCCTGGGGCCAGCCTGTACGTGAGGAGCCGCTGCAGTGGAGGAATGGGGTGATGGAAAGCAGAGGAAGGCCCACTCTCCACTTCCACCACCTGCTTTACCCCTGCAGATCCCGCCTGGCTCCTTGAGGGAGGACCCACTGGGTGAAGCACAGCCACAGATCTGAGCCAGGATGGGAGTGAATCCCAGGAGGCGGCCAGAGCTGGCAGCCAGCTCTGCCTTTCGACTGCCAGGAGTGCTGGGGGCCCAGCCTGACCCCCTGAAGAGACAGCCAAGTGTCCTCCGCATACGCCTCCCAGAGTGAGCTCTAGCCAGACTCCTTTGCTCTCTCCACTACTCATCTCTGGAATTAGCCACTTAAATACAGGTTTTTGTTGCTGAGATGTGAGTGAAACCAGCTAGTGCATCAACAGCGAAGACCTGGGGACAGTTCTGCGTCTTATTTCTGGATTCCTACCCCCTCTTCTAGTCTAGCCCAAGTAGTCCCGCCAGGCACATGCCCCATTTGGCACAGGCCTGCATTCTTGTCGTGCCGTCCTGGGCCTCAGGCTGTCTGGGCGGGGAGATGCTCACATTCGTACAGGCTACATAGACTGGTGCAAGCAGTGCTGGTTTCCAGGAGTCTTGGCATCTCATAGCTTGTCCCGGGAGGAGTGAACAGAGGGTCTGGATTCCTGCTCTCAGCAAAAGCAGTCTGACCCCTCTGGCCAGGCTCTTACGTCATGGTTGTGAGGAGGCTGATGAGGGTCCTTCGGCCAGCACAACCTTCCTCTCTACCCACGGCGTGGAGTCTGACCCAGGAAGTTCCAGAGCCTGAACAGAGAGAACTGGGAAGGATCTAGGTTCGCTTCTGCTGGTAGCTTGAGTCCCATGCCTCCGCCCTGCCGGCTGAGGAAGGGGTGACAGGTGGTCAAGGAGCTGTGGCCACAGAGTTTTCCAGGGTGGTCCTCGTCAGGTTAGGTGCATATGCACCACCCTTGTCAAGAGTCATTGACGACAGCCCCCCTCTGGACCCCCCAGGACCTCAAAGTGGGGGCAGGCAGAAGGGAGAACCAGCTCAAGACATTTTGGAGGATCTGGCCCTGGGGGTCTTCAGAGAGCACTCTCTAGAGGCTTTGTGGACATGGTCTGTCCCCACATCCACCACTTGCCTCCTGCCGTGGTCACTCGGCAGCCCTTTTCCCAGAAGAAGACACCTCTGGGAGCCTGCTCAGTGCTTGTCCTGCCATCCTGTGTCCTGAGACTGAGGGTCACTCCAGCTGCTCTGTGTTGCTTACTCTCCCCCTCAAGCCTCTGTATGAAGAACTGTCCCCTGACTTCCGGCAGGCCATGGCTGGCTGTTTTGTGACTGTTACATTGTGCAGGGGTAATTAGAAGCGTGGCTTTTACACTTGTGTGTGACTGATGATTGGGGGGTGGGGGGTACAGTGGTGGGCCTGGGACTCGCTGTAGACTCCAGGAACAGGGGCCCTGGGATCCCAACTAGACTTCTGTGTCTGAGATTTGCAGAAGTGGCCAGGATTGGGGCTAGGATGAGGTTCCAGAATGGTGAGCCTCTGGGGCGCTAACCAGGTGGAGCATGCCGTCTATGCCAGTGGCGGCTTCATGGACTCTGCTAAGTCGAATGAGCTCTCGTTCATCCCTCCTGACCCGCTGCCCCGCATACCCTGGGTGTGGAGCCTTCTTCCTGCGTTAACCGGTCCAGAATGTCACCATCTTCTCTTTCTGCCCCACTTCTCACACCCTTCTTGCTGAATTTTCCCCCACGGTAATCTATGCCTGCCCCCAGCACATACACCTAGGGACCTCCAAAGCCCTCACCTGCCCGCCTGTTCCTTCTCACACACACAGCCATCGGGAGGGTTGCCGTCTGGCACCCTTCGTTGGGCAGACAGCAAAGCCAAGGCTCAGAGAAGTGGTGCAGTCTCTTCAAAGTTCCAGGCACCTGTGGTTTCCTGCAGGACCAGGAACAGGAAAGGGATCTGAACCCACCCGCAGAGCGGTCTCAGTAGTCTGAAAATACAGATGATGTCCCTATTCTCAAGATTATTGTGGGAGAACCATTGCAAAAAGTAGATCGCGCTAGACCCGCCTCCCCGTTCAGATTAATGCAGCCCTGGGGCTTGACCCAGGGGTCCCCCCACATGCTCACCTCCCCCGTGGTGAACTGAGGCCCCCACACACCCTGCCTCCTGTGAGGGAGGGGTGAGCCCAGCAGTGATTGAGAGGCGGAAAGGGGAAGCGGGGGTGCTCTCCGTCTTCTGGGCCCCAGTCAGGATATGGCCGCTCTGGGTCCACCCCGACCCACTGGGTGGAAACAGGAAATGAGTGAGACCTGGTGTGCACTGGGTCTACGCCTGGCTCCACGGCTGATAAGGGCCATTGTGTGGCCGCTGGGGATGAGCCTGCCCTGGATAGATGTGCTTCCTGGAGGAAGGAAGGAGGGCTTGCTAGCCTTTCCGGGGCGGGGGAAGCTGTGGGGAGACAGAAGGGTGCCGAGGGGAAGGCCCCTGCCTATGGGGCTGTCGGTGCCAGCACACGCCCACGCCCTTCCTATGCCAGCCTCTCCCTCTGGAAAGGTCTGTTCCCCTATCCACTTCCCTGTTCTGACTTCCTCTAAGGAATGGCTGGAGACCGGAGGGCTCAGTCTCAGGCCAGGAAAGTGTCAGCTGTGATTTAGCAGCAGTAAAAATAGAAAAGCAGGAACGTCAGGGGTGGGGGGTCACCTGGGGGTACTGTCGAAATGCAAGGATGAACAGAGCTAGAGGTTGCCACACCCAGGGAACCCAGGAACTCACCTCACAAGCTCTGAGGCTCGGAGGAGGGTAAGACAAGAGTCTTCTCCCAGTGGGACAACGCCCTATGCCCAGCACGACCAGCCCCCAGCAGCCCTGGCCACTCAAACTCATGGTGGGGGCTCACCTGCTGTGGGGGACGGCCCATTGAGGGGATGTGCAGGAAAGGCAGTGCGCACTGAGGGGTCCTCTTGGCCTAGGGGAGGGCATGCCTTCTGGTTTGGGGAGTGGGCCCTGTGCTTTAGCTGGTACCAGAGAGTGGCAGGAGGAGGGGCCCAGCCATAGAGCTGCTGGGGGGTGGCGGGGGAAGGGGAAAGGCGTCCTACCCTTTGACCTGGAGCCCAGGGTCCCCCGTGGGTGGCTGCATGGGCTCCTCTGGTTACCTGGGACAACAGGCATTTCCTCCATCACCAGCCCCTCCTCTTCCTGCTCCAACCATCCGGGCCAAGAGGCCTCCCAATCAGACCTGGACGGCTCCAGCTGTGTCCTGAGGCGCTGGACCAGCCACATCCCCTGGGGCTGGAGTTGAAGCAGAACCAAGTGGCCATCCCGGCGTTAGGCCATAGGTTCCTGGCTCCTGGAGCGGTCAGAGCCGGCCAGTGGGCAGCAGCTTTTGCTCACAGGCCCCAGTGCCCAGGGCGCTGGCTCTCCGCAGGGCGGAATGGCGCTGCAAGTGGAGCTGGTACCCACCGGGGAGATCATCCGCGTGGTTCATCCCCACAGGCCCTGCAAGCTTGTAAGCTGGGATGCTCGGGGCTGGGAGGAGGGTGGAGTATCTCCCCAGGGCCGGGCAGCCCCTCTCAAGCAGAGCCCTAGGGCAAGAGGTGAGCAGAGGGGGAGGGGTTCCAATCCTTGGATGGGGCCAGCACAGACTGAACAAGACCGGGTGAGTGGAAAAGTAAGGATGTAAGCGCCACCAGCAGCAGGATTTTTGGAAGTGGAGGTCTGGGCTTGACTCCTCCAGCTTCCTGAACCTCAGTGGGCAGAACTGTGAATACTGGGCACAAAAGGCAAGTGCCGGCTGCTGTGAGGTCGAAGGATGAGGGCATGGAAGCTCCTCTCCAGTCCGCCGGGCTGGGACCTCCCAAGACTCAGAACAGGAGGACGGTGTGGGAGGTGGGTGAAGGGACATGGGTGGGTGGAAACCGGGGAGCGCGGCCCTGACCCGGCCCGCAGGGAAGGAGCTGGAGATGCAAAGGGCCCGGAGGAGGGATAAAGTCAGGCGCCCCCGCGCCCCCAGCACCGCGGCGGGTAGCCGGGTCTTCGGCCGGAGGGGCGCGCGCGTGTTCGCTGTGGCCGGACGCGGCTGCCCCGGGAACCGGCCGAGGCGGCGGCCGCCCGCATCCAGGCTTCGCGGACGCGGCCGGGCTGGGGTGGGGCGGGGCCGGAGGGTGCGCGCCCTGCCCGGGATGACGACAGGCTGCGGCCCGGCCCCCGGCGGGCCCTGGGCGGGGAGAGTGCGCCCGGGCCGCGGATCCTCGAGCCCGCCACGCCGCCCAGCCCGGCCCCCGCCCGCGCCGGAAGAGCCAAGCCGGTGGGTACTCGGGGCGCGGGGACGGCGGCCGCGGGGGGCGGGTGTGGGGAGCGGGCGGCCGGGCCGGGAGCCGCAGTGCGCGAAGCGGGGGTCACGGCCGGGGATCGCTGGGGCAGAAGAGCGGCCGGGGGGACCCGTGCGGGGGTCCCAGGACCCGGAGGCGCCGGCGCAGCCTGGTGGAGACTTAGATTTACCTGCGGGGAGCGGGAGGCGGGGAAGAGCGGCCTGGGCTGCAGGACCCAGGACCCCGCGCGCCCTTCGGGCCCCGCCCGCAGCCCTGCTCTGCCTCTGGGTTCCGGAGAAGCCGCCTGAACCCGCCCCTTCCCGTTCTCCGCCCCTGGGGCCCAGCGCGCCCCGAGTGTGGCCGGAGAATGAGGCTGGCCACGCGGCGCTCGGTCCTCACGCTCCGGCCTCCCGCGCACACTCCTGCCTTTGAGATTCATTCATTCGTCCAGGGGGCCGGGAAGGGGTGACTGAGCCCCACCGTGTGCCTCGCTGGGTGTAGGGAGTGGGAGCCGTCTCCTGGGAGGGACTGACAGGGAAACAGCTGACTCCTGCGGGGTGCGATAAGGAGACGCGGCGTGTTCGGGAGAATCAGGCAGGGGTTCTGGAGGAGGTGACACCTGAGCCTAGTCTTCGTGAGGTGGGCAAGGAGGGTGCCCCGGGCTGGGGAAGCCGCAGGTGCAAGCACTGAAGCTTGGACTGGCTGGCGACGGTGCGAAGGCTCCTCCTGGCTGCGTGTTGTGGGTGGGAGGGGAGGGGTGGGGACAGAGGGGACTGGAGCGGGCCACCTGGCACACCGGAATGCAGGAGCAGTGGGGTAAACTGAGGACAGCAGGGGTGTCTCGGGAGTTCATAGGCAGGGTCCCGGTAAGCAGCAGTGGGTGTGAATCATGGGCCTGGCACATGGAGGGTGCCCTAAACCTTCACTCTGTGAACATGAGGTGTTGCTTTGATTTGTATTGCCCGAGGGGAAATGGATTGGTAGGAGGAAGGCAAGGCGTCCAGTTAGGAGGCTGCTGTCTTGGCCCAAGTAAGGAGCAGTGATGGAGGTGAAGTTTTTGTTTTATGTTTTTGTTGTTGGTGTGTTTTGTTTTAAGAAGGAGTCTCGCTGTCACCCAGGATGGAATGCAGTGGTGCCATCTCAGCTCACTGCAACCTCTGCCTCCTGGGTTCAAGCTATTCTCCTGCCTCTGCCTCCCGAGTAGCTGGGATTACAGGCGCGTGCCACAACGCCCAGCTAATTTTTTTTTATTTTTAGTAGAGAAGGGGTTTCAACGTGTTAACCAGAATGGTCTCAATCTCTTGACCTCGTGATCCGCCCACCTAGGCCTACCAAAGTGCTGGGATTACAGGCATGAGCCACCTCGCCCGGCCTGGAGGTGAGGTTTTAGCAGGTTGTGACTACTTGGTGTGAGGAGTGGAGGGAGGAGAGCAGGCCTGTTAATGCCAGGCTGTGATGACCAGCTTAAAGTGCCACCCTTCTCTCTACAAAGACATTGAACAGGGAGTACAGGTTAGGGGTCAAAGGCCCTGTTTGTTTATTTATTTATGTATTTATTGAGACAGAGTCTTGCTCTGTCACTCAGTCTGGAGTGCAGTGGGGCGATCTCAGCTCACTGCACCCTCTGCCTCCTAGGTTCGAGCGATTCTCTCCTGTCTCAGTGTCCTAAGTAGCTGGGATTACAAGCGTGCGCCACCACACCCTGCTAATTTTTGTATTTTTAGTTGAGACAGGGTTTCACCATGTTGGCCAGGCTGGTCTGGAACTCCTGACCTCAAGTGATCTGCCTGCCTTGGCCTCCCAAAGTGTTGGGATTACAGGTGTGAGCCACTGCTCCTGGGCCGTTTACTTTTTTTCCCCTATACAAATTTATGTTAACATGTTATGGGTTTATTGTTTTGTTTGTTTGTTTGACACCGGGTGTTCTGGGGCACCCAGGCTGGAGTGCAGTAGCACCATCACGGCTCACTGCAGCCTCAACCTCCTGGGCTCAAGCGATCCTCCCACCTTAGCCTTCCGAGTAACTGGGACCACAGGCACACAGCACCATGCCTGGCTAATTTTTTAAAAAAATTTTTCTAGAGGCAGGAGTCTCACTACTATGCGGCCCAGGCTGGTCTTGAACTCCTGACCTCAAGAGATCCTCCTGCCTCAGCCTCTCAAAGTTCTGGGGTTACAGGCGTGAGCCACTCACTGCACCTTGCCTCTGTTCACGTTCGCTGGACCCCCCAGGCAGAGGTGTCTGGCAGCCGAAGGCCCATGGTTGTGAAGCTAGAATGGACAGTCCTTGACTGAGGCCCTGTGAGCAATCAGGGTAGAGACCCTAAGTCACCACTTTCTCCTCCCCATTTCCCTTCACAACAGTTCCCTGAGGCCTGGAATGGTCCTTGGTGGGCAGCCAGGCTCAGATCTAAGATTTGTTTAATAAATAGAAGTTGAGTCCCTGCTCTGTGCTGCCCAGCACTGTGCCACCCAGCACTGTGCCACCATGAGACGGTCTTTCTGCTGCCTCAGGGGCTCGGTGGACATCGGTTTATAGCAGCAGTCCTGGGTGCCTCAGATGACACCTCCTCCCAGCCCCCAACACCCCTACCCCACGGCAAGATCTGTGTGCCCATAGGCTGGGGGAACATGAGGTTCCCGCTGTCCCCAGAAGTCAGGCTTGTAGGCACCTGGCCTATAGGATCCGAAGGGCACAAGATAGCCCGGGTGTGCTGGGCCACCCCATCCCCTGTGGTTCCAGTAAACGCCTCCCCAGGTGGGAGAAGACCCAGAGGCAGCCTTGGGGAAGAAGTCTCCTAGGTCACTCAGGGGCCATGGCCTGCAGGGAACCTCTAGGCCCAGAGCCCTGGCCCACTCCTAAGGCCCACATGTGACATAATAGAATCACACGACACCGACAGGGGCCTGTACCGTGTCACTCACTGAAGGTCTCAGCCCTGATAGCCCTGATAACGCACAAAGAGGCTCAGGGCAGCCCCGCGGTAAGGCGTTCGAGTGCCTGGGTTCCAGTCCCACTCCTCTTGAGACCTTGCACAAAGTCACCTGCCCAGCCTCGATTTCTTCTGCGCTGGAGTGATCATACAGACCTTATGGCTTGGCTGGGGGCACTGAAGGGAGGAACCTAAAAAAGCGCGGAGAACGCAGGAGGCGCCTGGCGCTGCAGCCTCAGCCGCGGCGTCTTTCCCAGCCCGGTTCTCCGCTTCCCTCCCTGCCCGGGGATCGCGCTTCCGTCCAGTGAGGCGGGGCAGGCCCGGGGTTGCCAGGGCTGGAGCCGCCCTGGGGCGCGCGAGCGGCGGCGATGCCCCCTCCTTCCGCCGCCGGGCGGTGGCTGCGGGGGCGCCAGCGGGCATCCCGGGAATGCGGCGGCGCGGCCGGGGATCTGGAAGAAGCGGGCCCGACCCCTCCGCGCGCGGATTCCCCTCATTCCAACCGCGTGACGTGGAGGGGCGGGGCGAACACTGCGGCCGCGAGGCTCCGCCCCTCTGGCCGCGCCTCCGCAGGCTCCGGCCACGCCCCCGACCCGGGTCCCCCACGCCTCGCCGGGCAGGGAGGGAGCTGAGCTTCCGGCAGGGGCTCTCTGGACCCTTTGCCCCGTCTTCTAAGGCACTCCCCACCCCTGGGCGGGCTGGAGGCTGGGTCCCCTCCTTGCTCCCTCTAGATTTTTCTTGTTTTGTTTTGTTTGGAGACGGAGTTTCGCTCTGTCGCCCAGGCTGGCATGCAGTGGTGTGATCTCGCTCACTGCAACCTCCGTCTCCCGAGTTCCAGCGATTCTCGTGCCTCAGCCTCCCGAATAGCTGGGATTACAGGCGCCCACCACCACGCTCAGCTAATTTTTGTATTTTTTAGTAGAGACGGGGTTTCGCCAATGTGGCCAGGCTGGTCTCGAACTCCTAAACTCTGATGATCCGCCTCCCTCGGCCTCCCAAAGCGCTGGGATTACAGGCGTGAGCCACCGCGCCTGGCCCTCCCTCTGGATTTTAAACCTGGGGGCACCGCAGCGGGCGCCTCCTCCCGCCCTCCCCCGCCTCTGCCCGAGACGCCCCCATTTCCCCTTCCCCGCTCCCCTGCCCCCACCAGCTGGCGCCCCCGCTTGGGGTCCCCGGGGCCGCCGCTCCGGCCGGGCTGTTGTTGCAGTAACTAGCCTTCCCCGCGAGGATCCAGCCCGCACCTGCCGCAGCCTCGCCCTCTCCCCAGGGAGCGGCGTCCGCGAGCTGGGGGTGGGGCGCTGGGGCTTTGGGTCCCGGCTCTGCCCACCCCCCCAGGGCGAGTCTGTGTCTGCCGTTGCGTTGGTAGGACAGGCAGGTGCCTGTAGACGCGCCTGAGGCTCTCCTCACCGGATCGGAAGCGTGGCCCAGGGCCTGACTCTCAGTAGGCCTCTGCCCGCAAGCAAGTGAGGAATGAGCGTCCGGCCGAGGGAAGGCGGTGGGTGTGGGAAGCGGGGTCTAGAGCGGTCTGGGAGATGCCTTCGCGCTCTATCTCAGGCCACCCAACGGCCCTTCTAGGCCTGTGTTAACCTCATGTTGGGGATGAGGAACAGAAGCCGAAACGTTAAGTGACTAGCTCAGAGTCCCACCGCGAGGAAGCACCAGCTTTTGCTGGCTCTAGACGTCTCCGCCCCTGCCCGCGGTGGGATCTGAGCCAAGGTTTGCCCCAGGCGAGGGAGTGTGGTGCCCGCAGAGCCCAGCAAGGGCGGGGCTGCCAAGGCCGGTTCGGGGTTGGGGGGCGTCCCGGAGATCCGGAGAGACGAGAGAGGTCCCCTTCAAAGCAGGGAGGAAGATGGGCCGAGCGCGGTGGCTCACGCCTGTCATCCCAGCACTTTGGGAGGCCGAGGCGGGTGGATCACTTGAGGTCAGGAGTTCGAGACCAGCCTGGCCAACATGATGAAACCCCGTGTCTACCAAAAATACAAAAATTAGCCGAGTGTGGTGGCGGGTGCCTGTAATCCCAGCTACTCGGGAGGCTGAGGCAGGAGAATCGCTAAACCCGGGAGGCGTAGGTTGCAGTGAGCCGAGATCGCGCCACTGAACTCCAACGTGGGAGCTAGCGCGACTCTGTCTCAAAAAAAAAAGAAAAAAAAGGAGAGGGAGGAGGCCCGGGCCCAGAGGCGAGTGGGGTGCCTCGGGTGGGGAGAGGCTGTGGGCCCCAAATGCCGTGGGCGGGGATATGCGAATTTCCCAGAGGGGGGAACTGAGCCCTCCAGAGGTGCCGGGGACTCCGCGCGCTCAGCCAGGGCACCCGGTGGCCGTCCCTGTCCCTGGGGCACGCGCTCCGTGCTGACGAGGAAAACCAAGATCTTCCTGGGTTCGAGGCTCCGGCCAGGCCCCGGCGCGTGTGGGTGGACGGCGTCCCGCACGGAGAACGCTCCGCCCGCCAGGCGCGCCGGCCGTATTTGGACATTGGTTCTATTTTTAACTTTCCCGGGACTCGAGTTCGGGGGTTGGGGGAGGGAAATCCCGCTTCCTCTGGGACCCGCAGGCCTCGGTGCCCGCCCAGAACCCGAGCCCGCCGCGGAGTGTCGTCCCAGGCCCGGAAGTGAGTTCCGGGTCGGTGTAGACGCGGCGGCCGCGCGGGTTCCGGGCTCCACCCTGGAACCAACGGCGTCCCTCCTGGAAAACCTGACTCAGGCGGAGCCCGCCCCGCCCGCCCCCGGCCCCGCCCGCGGACCCCCCCCCCGACACCCCCACCTCCACCAACCCCACCTGGCGGGGACCCCAGCCCGGCCGCGCGGGAGGCGAGGGAGGCCGGGGAAGCCCCGCGCTTCAGGGGCCCTGGTGGGGGCGGTGCGGGGGGCGGGCCCTCCCTCGCTGACGCCGCCGCCGCCGCCGCCGAGCCCGGGACCCAGAGCGCGGGCAGCACAGCGGTCGCCAGGCCGGCGGGGCAGGATGCGCTACCGGGCGTCGGTGAGCCGGGGGGCGGCAGGGCAGGGCGGGGCGGAGGGTCCCGGGCGCCCCTCCCCGCCTCGCGGCGTCGCCTCGGCCTCGCCAGGAAGCGGGCGCGGCCCAGGAATTCCGTGTGGAAAAACGTCCCGGGAAGTTGCAGGGGGAGGAGGCCGAGGCGGGGAGGGCCGCGCGGGACGCTCGGACCCGGGGGGCCGGACGAGGAGCTGCCGGGGACGCCTGAGAACGCGGAGACCCCTGACCCGAGGGCGAGGGGGCGGGGACCGCGGCCGGATTTGGCAGCCGCTTGGGCGCGGGATTGGAGCGGGGCGGGGAGGACAAGCCTGGGAGGGGCAGGCCCCCGGCCCCCGGCCCGGCCCGGAGTGACGCCCCAGGCCAGGAATCTGGGCCTTTTGTGGTCAGAGGACACCCGGCGGCCCCTTTGGGATCCACCCCCAGTCACCACCACCTTGTTCTTCTCTGACCCTGGATACTCTGGGTGTCCGTTTTCTGGAGCCCTGAGACCCTGTTTGGAGGGGGATCCATCTCAGCCCTGGTTGTGGGGCGAGGGTCTTGCTGAGCCCTCCAGTGGGACCCAGAGGCAGCTGGGCTTTCCATGGTAAACCCCCCATCCCCTGAGGCTTCTCAGGACTCAGTGGAGGAGGCGCCTGGGGAGTTCGGCAGCTGGAGGAAAGGGAGTGGCCCCAGCCATGCGAGGGAGGCCCCCCCTTCTGGAGTGGGTGGCTGAGCCCAGCTGGGGTGGGAGGCTCTCCGGGGGAACCCCTCTGGTGTAGTCTGGGAGTAACCTCTTCCTTGGTGCGAGACGCTCTACCTGTGGAGATGTGGGTGGGTCCCGATGGGAGAGACGGCCCCACTCTGCCTGCAGAATTGACCCTGAGCCATTTGTCCTCCAAAGCACCTGTCACACGTGGCTCAGAGCTAAGGGACCTGAGGTCACCTGGTCTAACTCCTCCTCCTTGAGGAGGAAGCAGCCCAGAGAGAGGAGGGGCTTGGTCCAAGCTCCACAGAGCAGTCTTTCTGCTATTTCAAGGAGTTCCTTCTTGTGACCCGCTCCTTTCTACACCCAAAACCGGCACCTCCCAGATTCTGCCCTCTGGTCCTGCGTGCGTCCGTGCCCTGTGTACACACCGGGACCCAAGTGCTTCATGTGGTCTCTGTTCTGTGCCCGCAGCCTCGGTGATCCCTGTGCTGCGACACCCGGACCCAGGCCCTCCACACCCGGCTTTCTGCACCCTGCCCACCACACCCAGACCCTCCAAACCCAGGCCCTCCACACCCAGGCCTTCCGCACCCATCAGGCTCATGTCCCATGTCCAGCCCTGAGTCCACAAGCCCCTGCGTTCCCTCTCAGTCCCACAGGCGCGGTGGAGGAGAAGTGGCCTTGCCTGGTCCCCCATGACTCTGACCCTCTTCTGTGGCCCATTCTCTGCAGGCCCTGGGCAGTGACGGGGTTCGGGTGACCATGGAGAGTGCGCTGACTGCCCGTGACCGGGTGGGGGTGCAGGATTTCGTGCTGCTGGAGAACTTCACCAGCGAGGCCGCCTTTATCGAGAACCTGCGGCGGCGGTTTCGGGAGAACCTCATTTATGTGAGGCCCTTGCGGGGAGATGGCAGGGGTGCTGGGGTCACAGACACAGGGCAGAGGGGAAGGAGACACCAGGGGTCACCAGGATAAACTTGTTTTTGTTGTTTGAGACGGAGTTTCACTCTTGTCGCCCAGGCTGGAGTGCAGTGGCGCAATCTTGGCTCACTGCAACCTCCGCCTCCCCGGTTCAAGCAATTCTGCCTCAGCCTCCCGAGTAGCTGGGACTACAGGCATGTGCCACCACGCCCGGCTAATTTTGTATTTTTAGTAGAGATGGGGTTTCCCCATATTGGTCAGGCTGGTCTCGAACTCCCAACCTCAGGTGACCCGCCTGCCTCGGCCTCCCAAAGTGCTGGGATTACAGGCGTGAGCCATCGCACCAGGCCCGGGATCAACTTTTGACCCTCTTCCCCCAACCCCAGACCTACATTGGCCCCGTCCTGGTCTCTGTCAACCCCTACCGGGACCTGCAGATCTACAGCCGGCAGCACATGGAGCGTTACCGTGGCGTCAGCTTCTATGAAGTGCCCCCTCATCTGTGAGTGACCCCAGCCCCTCTGGGAGCGACCCCTCTGTCTCCATCTGAAGTGACCCCCACCCAACCCTTACTCTAAAATGATCCTGACCTCCTGCGCCACAGCTGTGAGGAATCCCACAGTTTCTCACCCCTGAGTGACCAGAGATGAGTGTCACAACTCAACTCCATCTGGGTGGGACTCAGTCCATACCCCACCTCACACCCATGACTTGTTCCCCAACTGGGAGTGGCCCCCCAATCTTAGTGACTTCTGAACCCCACCTGCGAAGACCCCCCCAACCCTACCTATGAGTGACTCCAGCCTCCACCTAAGTGACCTCCAGACTCCCACCTGTGAGATCATCTCAGTCTTCCCACTGGCAGTGACGCCCATTCTCAGCTGTGACAGATCTCCCATGGCCCACACCTGCGAGGGACCCCCAGTCCCCATCCTCAATACATCCTCAAGGGTGTATTAGACTTCCACTCACGAGAGGACGCCACCCAGACGTGGGAGCGGGACTCCCTGTGGGGCTCCGCTTGCCCCCCCCCCGGAACTCCCTGACGAGCCTCTGCCCCAGGTTTGCCGTGGCCGACACTGTATACCGAGCACTGCGTACAGAGCGTCGGGACCAGGCAGTGATGATCTCTGGGGAGAGTGGGGCAGGCAAGACCGAGGCCACCAAGAGGCTGCTACAGTTCTATGCAGAGACCTGCCCAGCCCCCGAGCGCGGAGGTGCTGTGCGAGACCGGCTGCTGCAGAGCAACCCAGTGCTGGAGGTGAGGGGCCCAGAGAGGAGGCCAGTGCGGGAGGGGAGGGGCCGGGAGAGAAGGCCAGTGCGGGAGGGGAGGGGCCGGGAGAGGAGGCCAGTGCGGGAGGGGAGGGGCCGGGAGAGGAGGCCAGTGCGGGAGGGGAGGGGCCGGGAGAGAAGCCCAGTGCGGGAGGGGAGGGGCAGCAGTAGCTACATAGCGGGGTGGGGAGGGCAGGAGGAGAGTGCCAGGTGTCTCTCATACCCCCGTCCACTCCTAGGCCTTTGGAAATGCCAAGACCCTCCGAAACGATAACTCCAGCAGGTTCGGGAAGTACATGGATGTGCAGTTTGACTTCAAGGTACCATGGATGTGTGTGTCGAGAGGATTCCCATTCAGTAGGTTAAGCACCTACTAGGTACCAGGGACTATTCCAGGTGCTGGAATTCCAGTAGTAAAACAAAGCAAACAAAACTCCTGCCTTGCAGGGTGATAAACAATAAACAGGGAAATTGAGGCTGTGGCAGAAAATACAACGCAGTAAGGAGTGGGGGGCAGGTGTGGTCGTATTAGGGTAGGCCCCACTGAGACAGTGGCATTTTAAAGTGACAGCTGGGTGGGGTGGCACATGTCCGTTGTCCCAGCTACTCTGGAGGCTGAAGCAGGAGGATCGCTTGAGGCCAGGAGTCCAGGGTTACCCTACGCTGTGATCACACCACTGTACTCCAGCGTGGGCGACGGAGTGAGACCCTGTCTCTAGAAAAAATAAAAAATAATGGCTTGATGGAGACGAAGAAGCAGGCTGTGCAGGTGCCTGTCCAAGCAGCGGGAAGGGCCAGGACAAAAGCCCTGAGATACGAGGGTCCTGGAAGTGTTCCAGGACAGCACGGAGGCCACAGCGGCCAGAGAAGAGAGCAGGGGCCTGAGAACAGAGAAAGGCCACATGGTGCAGGCCCTTTTGGGTCATTGCAAGAACCTTTGTTTTGTTTTGTTTTGTTTTTTTGAGACGGAGTCTCACTCTGTCGCCCAGGCTGGAGTGCAGTGGCAGGATCTCAGCTCACTGCAAGCTCCGCCTCCCAGATTCACGCCATTTTCCTGCCTCAGCCTCCCGAGTAGCTGGGACTACAGGCGCCCGCCACCACGCCTGGCTAATTTTTTGTATTTTTAGCAGACACGGGGTTTCACCCATCTCGGCCTCCCAAAGTGCTGGGATTACAGGTGTGAGCCACCGCGCCTGGCCTTTTTTTAAAAACTCTGAGTAGAAGGGGAGTCATTGGGCTGGGTGAGGTGGCTCACGCCTGTAATCTTAGCACGTTGGGAGGCTGGGGCAGGTGGATCACGTGAGGTTGGGAGTTCAAGACCAGCCTGGCCAACATGGTGAAACCCCGTCTCTACTGAAAATACAAAAATTAGCCAGGCGTGGTGGCAGGCACCTGTTGTCCCAGCTACTCAGGAGGCTGAGGCAGGAGAAACACTTGAACCTGGGAGTCGGAGGTTGTAGTGAGCTGAGATCTCACCACTGCACTCCAGCCTAGCCCTGGGAGGTTGAGGCTGCAGTGAAAAACTCCAGCCTGAGTGAAAGAGCAAGACCCTGTCTCCAAAAATAAAAAAAAGACTTTGGCTGCTTCACTGGGAGATTGGGAGTAGATGAATAGATGGTGGGGGAACCAGGCTAAGCAGGGAAACCGGTTAGGAGGCTGATGTCATCGTGTAGGTGACAGGTGACGGTGGCTCAGACCAGTGTGGTGCAGTGATTGGATTCTGGATGTTTTAAAAGTTAAGGCAGCAGGATCGGCTGCCTGATTGGATGTAGGGTATGGAAGAAAAACAGGCTTGCAGGACGACTGCCAGGGCCTTGGCTTGAACGAGAAGGATGTACTCACCACTGACCACGATGGGCGGACACTAGCAGGAAGGAGCTCGTTTGAAGAGGGGGAAGGTCCAGTGTTCCGTTTCAGGCCTGCTGAATTTGCGATGCTTGTCAGGCATCCAGGTGGAGCCGCCAGGTGGATGGAGTTGAATCTCCCCATTTCCTAGATGAAGTAACTGAGTCCAGCGTGGGTGGCGTGCCTGAGCCCACACAGCTAGTGGCAGGACTGGAATTGGCGCCCAGGTCTGGCTGCCCAAGACCATGAGTCAGGGGAGAAGACGGGCAGATGGCTCTGTTCCCACTCCCCCGACCAGGCCTATGCCCTGCCCTGCCCACAGGGTGCCCCCGTGGGTGGCCATATCCTCAGTTACCTCCTGGAAAAGTCACGAGTGGTGCACCAGAATCACGGGGAGCGGAACTTCCACGTCTTCTACCAGCTGCTGGAGGGGGGTGAGGAGGAGACTCTTCGCAGGCTGGGCTTGGAACGGAACCCCCAGAGCTACCTGTACCTGGTGAAGGTGAGTGGCTGGCAGGCAGGGCAGGTGCCACCCAGGGATCTGTGGCCAGGGCTCTAACCCAGCCGTGCTCTTCCTCTAGGGCCAGTGTGCCAAAGTCTCCTCCATCAACGACAAGAGTGACTGGAAGGTGGTCAGGAAGGCTCTGACAGTCATCGATTTCACTGAGGATGAAGTGGAGGTGAGGCCTTTTCCAGGACCCTCCCTTTCCTCCTCTCACACCCCCAAAACTTCCTTCTTTTGTTGTTGGTTTTGTTTTGTTTTGTTTTGTTTTTGAGATAGAGTTTTATTCTTGTTACCCAGACTGGAGTACAGTGGTGCAATTTCGGCTCACTGCAACCTCCGCTTCCCAGGTTCAATCGATTCTCCTGACTCAGGCTCCCAAGTAGCTGGGATTACAGGTGGCCACCACGCCTGGCTAATTTTTTGTATTTTTAGTAGAGACGGGGTTTCTCCATGTTGGTCAGGCTGGTCTCGAACTCCCAACCTCAGGTGATCCACCTGCCTCAGTCTCTGAAAATGCTGGGATCACAGGCATGAACCAACACGCCCGGCTCCTTTTTTTTTTTTTTTTTTTTTTTTTGAGATGGAGTCTCGCTCTTTTGCCTAGGCAGGAGTGCAATGGCGCGATCTGACCTCACTGCAACACCTGCCTCCCAGGTTCAAGTGATTCTCGTGCCTCAACCTCCTGAGTAGCTGGGATTACAGACACCTGCCACCACACCTAGCTAATTTTTGTATCTTTAGCAAAGATGGGGCCTCGCCATGTTGGCCAGGCTGGTCGTGAACTCCTGACCTCAGATGATCTGCCCGCCTCGGCCTCCCAAAGCGCTGGGATTACAGGCGTGAGCCACTGTGCCTGGCCCACCCCCAGAATCACCTTCCACCTTTAACACCCATTCCCACTTCCAGCCCCTTCTCCTCTCAGACACTTCACCACCCACCCCTGCATGGCCATCCGCTACTTGCCCTCTTGGGGCTCTCTGGCCCCTCTCACCCACTCCTGCCCCCGGCCTGCTCCCCAGGACCTGCTGAGCATCGTGGCCAGCGTCCTGCATTTGGGTAACATCCACTTTGCTGCCGACGAGGAGAGCAACGCCCAGGTCACCACCGAGAACCAACTGAAGTATCTGACCAGGGTGAGCAGGGGCGGGCAGAGGGTAAGGGAAGGACAGCGGGGGTGGGGGCTGGGGGTGCGCCCTCACCACATCCTTGCCTGCCCTTGGCAGCTCCTCAGCGTGGAAGGCTCGACGCTGCGAGAAGCCCTGACACACAGGAAGATCATCGCCAAGGGGGAGGAGGTGAGGCCGGGCCTTTGCCCTCGGGTGTGGAGGGGCAGGTGTTCCAAAGCAGCCCCTACTCCCATCACTCCCCTTTGCCTGGTCCCCTCAGCAGTGCTGGAGGGATGGAAGGAAGGCTGCTCAGGGAAGCAGAGAGCCAGGCACAGTGGCTCATACTTGTAACCCCAGCACTTGGGGAGGCTGAGGTAGGGTGGGTCACCTGAGGTCAGGAGTTCGAGACCATCCTGGCCAACATGGTGAAACCCCATCTCTACTAAAATGCAAAAATTAGCCGGGTGTGGTGGTGGGCGCCTGTCATCCCAGCTACTCAGACCTGTCCCTCTACCACCTTCCCACTGGGGCGGCCACCTGTCCTCCCTGAGGTCCCACTACCAGCACCCCTCCCCACACCGCAGGCTCGCTGGAGCTGGGCGTGCAGAGTGGTGGCGGCTTCCTGGTCTGCCTGAGCCTGGGGGCAGGTGGGATGCAAGAGCTGTGTGGCATTCATCTCCTTGCCTCACGCTGCCCCCACAGCTCCTGAGCCCGCTGAACCTGGAGCAGGCCGCCTATGCGCGAGACGCTCTCGCCAAGGCTGTGTACAGCCGCACTTTTACCTGGCTCGTGGGGAAGATCAACAGGTCGCTGGCCTCCAAGGTGAGGGCTCACTCCACACTGCTCCCGAGGCAGGAGGGAGGGCCATCAGTGGGGCGGGGGGCTGCGGGGTGGGGCTGGCACACGCAGGGGCCCACGCCTTCGGTTGAATGACTGCCCTAGGATGCGGAGAGCCCCAGCTGGCGGAGTACCACGGTTCTCGGGCTCCTGGATATTTATGGCTTCGAAGTGTTTCAGCATAACAGGTCAGTGCCACGTTTCCCCCGTCTCCTCCCAGGCTCCTGTCCTGCTCCCTCTCTTCTGTCCCCCAGCCTCTCATTCCTGCCCCGTGACTCCCCAGCCAGCAGGGGACTGGCTCTGTGTCTCACCTCCTATGCTCAGGGGCCTCGTCCAGCCTTTCCCCTCTGCTGGTCCTATGTCCCCACTGAGCCACTGTGGACGCTTCTCCTTCCTTGCAGCTTTGAGCAGTTCTGCATCAATTACTGCAACGAGAAGCTGCAGCAGCTCTTCATCGAGCTCACGCTCAAGTCGGAGCAGGAGGAGTACGAGGCAGAGGGCATCGCGGTGTGTGCAAGCCTGAGGGCACTCTCTGGGCCATGGGGAGCCTGGGCATCGGGGCCCCTGGGAGAGGATGCCAGGACCCCACGGTGATGCCTGCCTTCCCTTCTGCCCCTCAGTGGGAGCCCGTCCAGTATTTCAACAACAAGATCATCTGTGATCTGGTGGAGGAGAAGTTTAAGGGCATCATCTCGATTTTGGTGAGTCCTCTGTGCCTCCAAGGCCTCGTGCTGGAGGCTGGGTGGGAGGATGTCCCCGTTCTCCGTTCTCTCCAGGCTGGTCCACAGAGGGCCAGAGTCTGGGGCTGAGTAGAGACAGGGCAGGGCTGTGAATGGCGGATGGAGGGAGGCGCCGCCCCGGTCGGAAGCTCTATGGAGGCTCCCAGTGATCTGCCCCCTCCCCTGTGTCTGAGCCTCCCAGCATGGTGACCCCAATCCTCTATGCTCTCTGGCCCCTCCCCCATATGTCCCTCCCCCTGTGCCACACCCCCCAGGATGAGGAGTGTCTGCGCCCCGGGGAGGCCACGGACCTGACCTTCCTAGAGAAACTGGAGGACACGGTCAAGCACCATCCACACTTCCTGACGTGAGTGGGGCCGCGGGGCTGCTGGGGGCGAGGACTCACTTGTGGCAGAACCTGCAGAGTGCGGGAGTCCCTCCCCGATCCCAAAACACCAGCCACAAGGAGGTGACCAAGTGCTGAGTTAAGGACCCCTCATGTGTGTCCAGAAACTAAGAAGCTTAGCCAGGCACGCTGACACACACCTGGAGTCCCATCTGTGCAGAAGGCTGGGGCGAGAGCATCACTAGCCCTGCAGTTTTGAGGCTGCAGTGAGCTAGGATCAACCCACTGCACTCCAGCCTGGGCTACAGAGCAAGAGCCTATCTCAAAAAGTAAAAAAAACAGCTGGGCGTGGTAAGTCACACCTATAATCCCAGCACTTTGGGGAGGCCAAGGTGGGTGGATCATTTGAGGTCAAGAGTTCAAGATCAGCCTGGCCAACATGGTGAAACCCCGTCTATACTAAAAATACAAAAGTTAGCTGGGTGTGGTGGCAGGCACCTGTAATCCCAGCTACTTGGGAGGCTGAGGCAGGAGAATCGCTTGAACCCGGGAGGTGGAGGGTGCAGTGAGTTGAGATCTCACCATTGCACTCCAGCCTGGGTGACAAGAGCGAGACTTCGACCCAAAAAAAAAGAAAGAAAGATGCTAGTAGCCTGGCTTCCTCCCTGTTCTTTTTTTTTTTTTTTTTTTTTTTTTTTGAGACGGAGTCTTGCTCTGTCGCCCAGGCTGGGGTGCAGTGGCCGGATCTCAGCTCACTGCAAGCTCCACCTCCCGGGTTTACACCATTCTCCTGCCTCAGCCTCCCGAGTAGCTGGGACTACAGGCACCCTCGCCCCGCTAGTTTTTTGTATTTTTTAGTAGAGATGGGGTTTCACCATGTTAGCCAGGATGGTCTCAATCTCCTGACCTCGTGATCTGCCCGTCTCGGCCTCCCAAAGTGCTGGGATTACAGGCTTGAGCCACACGCGCCCAGCCCCTGTTCTTTTTTGAGAATGAAACTTGCTAGGCCAGGCTTAGTGGCTCATGCCTGTAATTCCAGCACTTTAGGAGGCCGAGGCAAGCAAATCATGAGGTCAGGAGATCGAGACCATCCTGGCTAACACGGTGAAACCCCCGTCTCTACTAAAAAAAATACAAAAAACTAGCCGGGCGAGGTGGCGGGCACCTGTAGTCCCAGCTACTCGGGAGGCTGAGGCAGGAGAATGGCCTGAGCCTGGGAGGCGGAGCTTGCAGTGAGCTGAGATCGCGCCACTGCACTTCAGCCTGGGCCAAAGTGCGTGACTCTGTCTCAAAAAATAAATAAATAAAAGAACCTTGCTGAGATTTTTCCTTATTTGGAAACTGCTTTTTATTGAAGGAATCCCCTGAGGTGGGGCGAGGTGGGAACAGGAGTAAGTGCCTCTGTCCAGCGCGGTCTCACGTGTGCTGTGCATGTCGTAGCTTCTCCTGCGGCCGCTCCTGGAGGGGTTCTTGGTGTTTTCTCACTGAGACTCCAAGAGGCAGAGGCACTTCCCCGAAGTTACCTCTCATCTAGGTTGCCGAGCTGGGGTCAGTCCCAGGGCTGCTGAATGCCAAATCCATGAGTATTTTTTGCATAATAAGATACTGAGGCCGGGCGCGGTGGCTCATGCCTGTAATCCCAGCACTTTGGGAGGCCGAGACGGGCGGATCACAAAGTCAGGAGATCGAGACCATCCTGGCTAACATGTTGAAACCCCGTCTCTACTGAAAAAAACCAAAAAACTAGCCAGGCGAGGTGGCGGCGCCTGTAGTCCCAGCTACTCGGGAGGCTGAGGCAGGAGAATGGCGTGAACGCGGGAGGTGGAGCTTGCAGTGAGCTGAGATCCAGCCACTGCACTCCAGCCCGGGCGACAGAGCGAGACTCCGTCTCAACAACAACAACAAAAAAAAAGATATTGAAAATTTGTTTCTGGATGGGCACAGTGGCTCACGCCTGTCATCCCAACACTGTGGGAGGCAGAGGCGGGCGGATCACCTGAGGCCAGGAGTTTAAGACCAGCCTGGCCAACATGGCGAAACCCCGTCTCTATTAAAACTACAAAAATTAGCCAGGCCTGGTAGTGGGCACCTGTAATTCCAGCTACTCGGGAGCCAGGGAAATCGCTTGAACCTGGGAGGTGGAGGTTGCAGTCAGCTGAGATCACGCCACTGCACTCCAGCCTGGATGACAGAGCCAGACTCCATCTCAAATAAAAAAAAACTTGTTTCTGGGAGTCTCTCTGAATCTGTTCTGGTTTAGGGGCTGCCTGATTCGTTAAATAATAAATACTAAAAACTTGTTTCTGATTATAAAAATAATATTGCTCATTAGCGCTAAGTTGGACTGTACGCAAAAGCCACCTGTGATTCTGTTGCCCAAAGGCCACGGCTGATAACCGTGTGAGGCATTTCCCTCCTGCCTTTCCCTCCTGCCTTTTTCTATGCATTTTTTTCATAGACAAGAACTTCTTGTGTATAAGGCTCAGGGTAATGCTATATACTGCACATTTTCCTGTATCATCAAACAGAAAATTTTCCTCAAAACTCTTCCTGGAGTGGCTCTGACCCACAGATACTCCCCTCTCTCAGCCAGCTCTTCGGGGCCCCTGGCCAGCCACCGGGTTTCTGCTGGAATCACAAGGCTGCCACAGACATCTCGTGCCTTCCATCTTTGTATCTCTGGTTAGCTGCTTGAAATAGTTCTTAAAAGTAGCAAGTGGGCCAAAGGGTATAAACATGCCTAAGACTTTAGTGCTCTCTTGGGGCGGCAGATTCCGTTCTGAGAAGTAGTGGGCAGCTAACCACCGCCTTCTGAGCAGAGCCCGCAGCAGCCGGAAGCAACGCGAGTTGCCCTCCCTGCAGCGTGCGCTGGCCGTCAGATGGCGAAGTTCCCAGTCCTGGCACTGTGTGGCCCCGACCAGGGCCATCTACCTCTCTGAGCCTCTGTGGTCTGCTCTGAGCAGGGAGGCCACTGGCTCTGCCTGGCCTGCCTCAGTGACCCAGCCCTGGGGTGTGCCTGCTCTTTTTTTTTTTTTTTTTTTTTTTTGAGACGGAATCTTGGTCTGTCACGCAGGCTGGAGTATAGTGGCTCAGTCTTGGCTCACTGCAACCTCCACCTCCCAGGTTCAAGCGATTCTCCTTCCTCAGCCTCCTAAGTAGCTGGGACTACAGGTGCCCACCACCATGCCTGGCTAATTTTTGTGTTTTTAGTAGAGACGGGGTTTCACCATATTGGCCAGGCTGGTCTCGAACTACTGACCTTGTGATCCGCCCGCCTCGGCCTCCCAAACTGCTGGGGTTACAGCCGTGAGCCACCGCGCCCGGCCTGGGGTGTGCCTGCTCTTTAGGTGGCTGGTTCCTGTTCCTGAAGCCCCTTCAGCAGGCAGAGGGCTTGGTTCAGGCCGGCCATCTGCAGCTTCCACCCCATCACCCCCAGGCACAAGCTGGCTGACCAGCGGACCCGGAAATCTCTGGGCCGAGGGGAATTCCGCCTTCTGCACTACGCTGGGGAGGTGACTTACAGCGTGACAGGTGAGGGTTCTGGGGCTGTGTCCCCACCGGGGCCTGCAGGGAGGCTGTCTCACCTCACACCTGCTCTCCCCTCCCAGGGTTTCTGGACAAAAACAATGACCTTCTCTTCCGGAACCTTAAGGAGGTGAGGAGGACCCGGGAGGCTGGCGTGGGGGTGGTGGTAGCCCACAGCTCTGCACCTGTGTCCAGGAGCCTGTCCTGCCTGTCCCTGTGCCCCTCCCTGACCCCGGCTCTGCCCACACAGACCATGTGTAGCTCGAAGAATCCCATTATGAGCCAGTGCTTCGACCGGAGCGAGCTCAGTGACAAGAAGCGGCCAGAGACGGTGAGGAGGTGGCGGGACCGGGCACAGGGGTGTGTGCACCCCAACATGCATGAGGGCCTGCGTGAGCCTGGGAGCTGGCAGCGTGCGTGTGAACGTGTGTTGGAGCCTGTGTGCACATATGCAGGTGTCTGTAGGGGGCTGCCTTAGGTGCCTCTTTGCCTACTTTTTTTTTTTTTTGAGACAGAGCCTTGCTGGAGTGCAGTGGCGCAATCTTGGCTCACTACAACCTCCACCTACCGGGTTCAAGCGATTCTCCTGCCTCATCCTCCTAAGTAGCTGGGATTACAGGTGCCTGCCACCACACCCGGCTAATTTTTTGTATTTTTAGTAGAGATGGGGTTTCACCATGTTGGCCAGGCTGGTCTCAAACTCCTGACCTCAGGTGAAACACCTGCCTCGGCCTCCCAAAGTGTTAGGGTTACCGGTGTAAGCCACCGAGCCCATCCCTGTTTGCCTACTTGTGTGTGTGTGTGTGCTGTGTCTAGAGTGGAGCCATGTGTCTTAAGTGTGGGCTGTGTCTGTAGGGGAATCCGTGTGTACCTCTGTCTCTGTGGGTGTCCCTGTGTTGACAGCTGCCTCTGTGTGGCTGCTGTCATGTGTCCACCCACTCAGCAGACATTTATAGCAGACGCTGCCAGGCACTGAGGTACCAGAATGAGTGGGCGTGCCTGCAGCAACGTGCACAGGGTGCTTTGCAAACTTAGAAGAGGGAACAGCGGCCGGGCGCGGTGGCTCAAGCCTGTAATCCCAGCACTTTGGGAGGCCGAGACGGGTGGATCACGAGGTCAGGAGATCGAGACCATCCTGGTTAACACGGTGAAACCCCGTCTCTACTAAAAAGTACAAAAAACTAGCCGGGCGAGGTGGCGGGCGCCTGTAGTCCCAGCTACTCGGGAGGCTGAGGCAGGAGAATGGCGTGAACCCGGGAGGTGGAGCTTGCAGTGAGCTGAGATTCGGCCACTGCACTCCAGCCTGGGCGACAGAGCAAGACTCCACCTCAAAAAAAAAAAAAAGAGGGAACAGCAAACGGCCTGACAGGGCGGAAGGGGTGAGGGGTTGGGAAGGCTCCCTGGAGGAGGAGGCATTGGAGATGACTTGGGAATGTCAGATGAACCTATAGTCAGGGTCCAATCCAGACACAGAGTCTAAAAAGGCCAGGAGGTGAGCGGGAAAGCCATGGCATCAAGGAGAAGGACCGGGAAAGGCAGGCATGGCCAGGGTGCCAGGTGCAGGGAGAGCTCCAGCGAGCTGGGGGCAGAGGTACGGCTGTTGGGCTTGGCAAGAAGAGGGAGCCCCAGAAGAGTGAGGTCATTGGGTCCATAGGGAGGTGGAAGCCAGACTGCCTAGCAGGGAGGGCATGCAGGCATCATGCCGCCCAAGGTCTGGCTCCCTGGGCCCCTGCCCGCTGCTGCTGTCTGCCCCACCCTCTCCTTAAGTGCCCACATACTCCTGGCCCTAGCGTCTCCCTGCTGTGGATGCCTGCACACCCTCCCGCCTAGGCCTCTCCCACAAGCCACAGACTCACTTATCTCATCCTCTTCCCCTAGATGGCCCCGGGCACCCTAGACCCCACTGGTCTGTAACAAACGGGCCCTTGGTCTCCCCCTCCAGACTTTCTCCTTCTCTCCCTAACTCAGGACAGGGATCACTAGCCCAGTCTCCCAAGCCAGAAACTTGGGTGTCATCCCTGGTTCTTTTTTTTTTTTTTTTTTGAGATGGAGTCTCGCTCTGTCGCCCAGGCTGGAGTGCAGTGGTGCGATCTCGGCTCACTGCAAGCTCCGCCTCCCGGGTTCACGCCATTCTCCTGCCTCAGCCTCCCGAGTAGCTGGGACTACAGGCGCCCACAACCGCGCCCGGCTAATTTTTTGTATTTTTAGTAGAGATGGGGTTTCACCGTGGTCTCGATCTCCTGACCTTGTGATCCGCCCGCCTCGGCCTCCCAAAGTGCTGGGATTACAGGCGTGAGCCACCGCGCCCGGCTCTTTTTTTGTTTTGAAACGGAGTCTCGCTCTGTCGCCCAGGCTGGAGTGCAGTGGCGCAATCTGGGCTCACTGCAACCTCCGCTTCCCAGGCTCAGGTGGGAGGTTCACTTAATTATCTTGCCTCAGCCTCCCAAGTAGCTGGGATTACAGGCACCTGCCATCATGCCCAGCTAACTTTTGTAGAGCGGGGGTTTCACCGTGTTGGCCAGGCGATCTTGAACTCACGACCTCAGGTGATCCGCCCGCCTCGGCCTCCCAAAGTGCTGGGATTACAGGCGTGAGCCACCGCACCCGGCCCCTTAGTTCTTTTTTCTCCTTGTCCCCCTCCTCCAGCCAGTGGATCTTGCCGGAGTACTTAGCAGCTTCCCCTCAGTCTTTCCCTGTAGCCACTGCTGCAAGCGTGAGCCACTGCAGCCGCCCCTCCTTACCCTTTAAAGCTCAGCCAGCGTCATTTCTAGAAGACGCCTCCTGGTGCTCCCTACCCCTCAGACTGGATGAGCTGTCCCTTTGTGGGGCTCTCAGAACCCCCAGGCACACACCTGCTACTCTCGGACCACACGGAATTGTGAGTCTTTGCTAAGGAGTGTGTTCCTTCGCCAGGCCTGAGATCCTTCCAGATCCTGCAGAGCAGCGTACCCAGATAATAGCTGAATGTGTAGCATGGGACACGCTGTTCAGGAACGCAGCCCTGAAGTTCTAGAAAGAAAAAGAAGGGTCACTAATGGGAGGTGTAGCATTGAGGTTGCTGGGAGACCTGAGCAGGAGTTTTAGACTGGAGTGAGGCTCGGAGACTACGGTCCCTCGCCCAGCCGAGGGTAAGGGTGGAGTCTGGCCCCCTCCTCTGCGGTGAGGAATGTGCGGTGGGAGGAATAAGGGCCAGGCCGAATCAGGGGCTGTTGCTTGCGTCACTAGCCGGAGGAGTGGGGTACTCGCTGCTGGGGTCAGCAGCTTTAGCCCAGCTCCGGCCAACTTTCCATGCCTCTCTGCTCTCCAGGTCGCCACCCAGTTCAAGATGAGCCTCCTGCAGCTGGTGGAGATCCTGCAGTCCAAGGAGCCCGCCTACGTCCGCTGCATCAAGCCTAATGATGCCAAACAGCCCGGTAGGCCCCTCCCACGGGGGACTTAGGGGCCGGGCCTCCCCTGCAATTGACAGACTGTCAGCGCCAGCCCGCTGACCGTGGCTCTCCCCCTCCCCCAGGCCGCTTTGATGAGGTGCTGATCCGGCACCAGGTGAAGTACCTGGGGCTGATGGAGAACCTGCGCGTGCGCAGAGCCGGCTTTGCCTATCGCCGCAAATACGAAGCTTTCCTGCAAAGGTAGGGGCAGGTCCGGCTTGGTGCCGAGGAAGGGGAGTGGGAGGGTAGGAGCCCCTAGGTCCCATGAGGGCAGACAGGGGTTCTCAGCCCCATTTTAGAAATGTGGACGTGGAGGTCCTGGGCTGCTGGGGGCCTCGTGCTAGGAACCTTTGGTGCTGCAGACCTGACATCAAGCTGGGTGGACAGAACGACCGGCTCCCCTGGCCGTGCCCTCCGGGAGCGCCCGCTCAGGGGTACAGGAGGCCTATGTCCACGTGCCGGGCATCAGGGGCAGGCGGTAGCAAGCCTTGTAGGGCAGCTTCCAAGCGGCTCAGAAAGGGTGGAGCGGCTTTGTGGTTCTTCTGAGTCGGGGGTCTGGGGGGCCAAAAGGTGTGAATTTCATCTCTGCCACTTCCTAGTTACTTGGCCTTAGGTAGATAAGAACGGTTTCCTCATCTTTAAAATGGGGGCAGTGACCGAGTGAGCCTCCTGCGAGCTGTGAACGAGTCAATGGGAGCACCCAGTGGGTGCCCAGAGCAGGCTGCTAACTGGGGTGGGTGGGGACCGCGTGCATTCCTGCCCCTCCTATCCCCAGGTACAAGTCACTGTGCCCAGAGACGTGGCCCACGTGGGCAGGACGGCCGCAGGATGGGGTGGCTGTGCTGGTCCGGCACCTGGGCTACAAGCCAGAAGAGTACAAGATGGGCAGGTGAGTAGTGCCCATGCCAGGTGCCTGCGGGGAATAGGGGTGGCAACCCCAGGCTGATCACTGCTGCTTTCCCAGGACCAAGATCTTCATCCGCTTCCCCAAGACCCTGTTTGCCACAGAGGATGCCCTGGAGGTCCGGCGGCAGAGCCTAGGTGAGAGAGAAGCCCACCTTTCCTGCCGCACAGGGTCTGTTCCGGGAAGCAGGGAAGTCACTCCCTTGGGCTCCTTCTCCAGGGAGTCCGCCCCTCCCTACCGGCTCCAGCCCCACACCCAGCTCCAGGGAGTGCTCCTCCAGGGAGTCCACTAGTCGACTTGGAACCCCCTCCCTACCAGCTCCAGCCTCACGCCCGCCATCGCACCCACTGCCCCCCCTTCTCCGGGCAGTCCCCACATTCATTCTTCTTCACTACTCTGCTGCTCGCTGGCTCCTTCGGCCACTGTCCCATTCATGCCACTCATGGAGTGCAGACGGCACCAGGCTCCCAGCTGGCTCCCCGCGCTCTGGCCAATTGCCTTTCTTTCCCAACTGCAGCCACCAAGATCCAAGCTGCCTGGAGGGGCTTTCACTGGCGGCAGAAATTCCTCCGGGTGAAGCGATCAGGTTCGTGGGCCCATGGGTTTTCAGGAGGGGCGGGGTCTGGGGCCAGGGGAGGCCACCATGGTAAGAAGATGGAGGTCAGCCATCTGTGGTCTCCACGACAGCCATCTGCATCCAGTCGTGGTGGCGTGGAACGCTGGGCCGGAGGAAGGCAACCAAGAGGAAGTGGGCAGCGCAGACCATCCGGCGGTGAGCACCAGGGTGCCTTGTGGGGGCTGCAGAGCAGGGCGTGTGGGGGGTTCACCACCAGCCTCCTCGCCCTCAACCCTGTCTGGCCCCCGACCCCAGGCTCATCCGAGGCTTCATCCTGCGCCACGCCCCCCGTTGCCCCGAGAATGCCTTCTTCCTGGACCACGTGCGCACCTCTTTTTTGCTAAACCTGCGGCGGCAGCTGCCCCGGAATGTCCTGGACACCTCCTGGCCCACACCCCCACCTGCCCTGCGTGAGGTCTGTGGGCACCCCCTGCCAAGTTAGGGACCATCAAAGTACCCAGCAGAAGGGTCTGATTTCTTGGAGCCAAAGGATCGGTCAGGGAGGGGCTCACGGAGGGCCCGGACCAGAGCTGGGCAGTGAAAAGTAAGGTTTCTCTTTTTTTTTTTTTTTTTTTTTTGAGATGGAGTCTCACACTGTCGCCCAGGGAGTGGCGCGATCTTGGCTCCCTGCAACCTTTGCCTCCCGGGTTCAAGTGATTCTCCTGCCTCAGCCTCCCAAGTTGCTGGGATTACAGGCACCTGCCACTACGCCCAGCTAATTTTTTAATTTTTAGTAGAGATATGGTTTCACCATGTTGGCCTGGCTGGTCTTGAACTCCTGACCTCGGGTGATCCACCCACCTCGGCCTCCCGAAGTGCTGGGATTATAGGTGTGAACCACCGCGCCCTGCTGAGTAAGGTCTCTTGACTCAGGAGTGGAAGCATCGTCCAGATGGAGGGGGCTTTGCTTATCCAAAGGCTGGGGTAACATATGTTCGATGTCTTCAGAGGGAAGGGCCCAGGGTGTCCAGGAGCTCTGACCTCACTCTTCCCTTCAGGCCTCAGAGCTTCTGCGGGAGCTGTGCATAAAGAACATGGTGTGGAAATACTGCCGGAGCATCAGCCCTGAGTGGAAGCAGCAGGTACGGAGAGTGGTGCTGGGTGAGGATGAGGAAGTGGAGTCAGGGAACCGCAGGCATTCCTCAGAGAGTGTCGGCCTAGAGGGGCATTTACCCTGGTCTACCGTATTTACCCCGCCTACTGTATTTACCCTGGTCTATTCTATTTACCCCAGTCTACCGTATTTACCCCGGTCTACTCTACCTCGTCTATCGTATTTACCCTGGTCTACCGTATTTACCCTGCCTTCCTTATTTATCTCGGCTTATCGTATTTACTCTGCCTACCATATTATCTCGGCCTACCGTATTTATCGCTTCTGTCGTATTTACTTTGATCTACCGTATTTATCCTGCCTACCGTATTTACCCTCATCTACCGTATTTACCTCAGCCTACCATATTTACCCCGTATTTACCTCGTCTATGGTATTTACCCCGTCTATCGTATTTACCCCGTCTATCGTATTTACCCCCGTCTACCGTATTTACCCCGTCTATCGTATTTACCTCGTCTATCATATTTACCCCGTCTATCGTATTTACCTCGGTTTACCATATTTACCCCGCCTACCGTATTTACCCGTCTGCCGTATTTACCCGTCTGCCGTACTTACGCCTGTCTGCCATATTTACCTCTGTGTGCCGTATTTACCCCTGTCTGCCGTATTTACGCCTGTCTGCCGTATTTAAGCCTGTCTGCTGTATTTACCCCTGTCTGCTGTATTTACCCCTGTCTGCTGTATTTACCCCTGTCTGCTGTATTTACCCCTGTCTGCTGTCGTTTCTTCGGTCTACTGTATTTACCCCGCTCTACTGGCGACCTCAGTTGGATGCCAGGCCCTGCTGGGCCTTGTGTAGGAAGTGGACGCTGGAGTACATTTGGGGTGGCCAATAGGGGTCACCTTGTGGGCCAACTGCCCTTGATTGGTAGAGACTGCTCAGAACCCTGTGTTGAAAAGTCTGCATCTGCCGGGCGCGGTGGCTCAAGCCTGTAATCCCAGCACTTTGGGAGGCCGAGACGGGCGGATCACGAGGTCAGGAGATCGAGGCCATCCTGGCTAACACGGTGAAACCCCGTCTCTACTAAAAAATACAAAAAACTAGCCGGGCGAGGTGGTGGGCGCCTGTAGACCCAGCTACTCGGGAGGCTGAGGCAGGAGAATGGCGTAAACCCGGGAGGCGGAGCTTGCAGTGAGCCGAGATCGCGCCACTGCACTCCAGCCTGGGTGACAGAGCCAGACTCCGTCTCAAAAAAAAAAAAAAAAAGTCTGCATCTTCACTTGGATGGATTGGTGATGTTTGCCCTCATTACAGGCATTGGTTGATGTGCTGTGTTTTTGCCAACTCAGTACTGGATGATTCTAAAACACCCACCCAGCATAGATAACCTCTAGTAACCTTGAGTATTAGTGATCTGCTACTTAGAAGACCCCAAGCTGGAGCTGAGTCTCAGGGCCACCAGGGCCTGATGGGGTGGGGAAACATTACAAAGGCTAGTTTCTTTTTTTTTTTTTTTTTTTTTTGAGACGGAGTCTCGCTCTGTCGCCCAGGCTGGAGTGCAGTGGCCGAATCTCAGCTCACTGCAAGCTCCGCCTCCCGGGTTTACGCCATTCTCCTGCCTCAGCCTCCCGAGTAGCTGGGACTACAGGCGCCGCCACCTCGCCCGGCTAGTTTTTTGTAGTTTTAGTAGAGACGGGGTTTCACTGTGTTTGCCAGGATGGTCTCGATCTCCTGACTTCGTGATCCACCCGTCTCGGCCTCCCAAAGTGCTGGGATTACAGGCTTGAGCCACCGCGCCCGGCCAAAGGCTAGTTTCAAAACCCGGCAGTGCCTTCATGACACCGCTGGGGAGTGTTTGGTGGCGGCAGAGGGTCAGGAAGTGGTGGGTTGATGGGAGTGTGGGGGGCAGGGCTCAACCTCCTGGTGCTGAGCAAGAGGGGGACCAGCAAGCAGGTGAGGGAGGCTGTCTCAGGTCCTAAGGCTGGCTCTGCCCCCCAAGATAGTATCCCCCACCGTGATACTCTCCTCACCCCTCTTGTCTCCTTAGCTGCAGCAGAAGGCCGTGGCTAGTGAGATCTTCAAGGGCAAGAAGGATAATTACCCTCAGAGTGTGCCCAGACTCTTCATTAGCACTCGGCTTGGTGAGCCCTTGACTTTCCAGCACTCAGACCTTTCGTCATTGTCCTGGTCCCCTGTTGCCTCCTCTGACCTCCCTCCCTGCCATCTGGGTTGCAGGTGCAGACGAGATCAGCTCCCGAGTGCTTCAGGCCCTGGGCTCTGAGCCCATTCAGGTAAGAGCCTGCCCTCAACCCTGAGTCCATCTGAGCCCATTCAGGTAAGAGCCTGCCTGCAGCCCTGAGTCCGGCAGCGCGGTTCTGCTGCCCAGGAGCTGGAGGCAGGTCAGGGTACAGGCGGAGCCTTGGGAGCTTCTCCCCAAGCCCCTTCAGCCTGGCCTCTGTCCCCAGTATGCTGTGCCTGTCGTGAAATATGACCGCAAGGGCTACAAGCCTCGCTCCCGGCAGCTGCTGCTTACGCCCAACGCCGTGGTCATCGTGGAGGACGCCAAAGTTAAGCAGAGGATTGATTACGCCAACCTGACCGGTCAGCCAGGGTCCAGGGCTGCAGGGGGAGGGTCCCTGCTTTGACACTTGACCTCTGACCTTTGCCCTCTCCCTTCAGGAATCTCCGTGAGCAGCCTGAGCGACAGTCTGTTTGTGCTTCATGTACAGCGTGAAGACAATAAGCAAAAGGTGCCCTTTCATGGATGGGGAGGTGGATTGGGGAGTAATGGGGGGGAGGGGGAGGTGGGGGTGGATGAGGAGGTGGGGGGGAGGGGGTGTGGGGGTGGATGAGGAGGTGGGGGGGGAGGGGGCGTGGGGGTGGATGGGGAGGTGGGGGGATGGATGGGATGAGGGGGTAGGGGGGATTGGGGGTGAATGGGGTGCTGGATGGGGAGGAGTTGGGGGGTGGATGGGGGCAGGGGGTGGATAGGGAGTGAGGAGTGGATGGGGAGGTGAGGCAGAGGGTCCTCGAGTTCTGGCCAGGGCCTGATCCCTCCTTCCTGGCCCCCCAGGGAGATGTGGTGCTGCAGAGTGACCATGTGATTGAGACGCTGACCAAGACAGCCATCAGTGCCGACCGTGTGAACAACGTCAACATCAACCAGGGCAGGTGAGATGCGGGCCGGGAGTGGTGAGGGGGCTGTGTGGGCACCCGGGGACAGGGTGGGGGGTGGTGAGGGGGCTGTGTGAGCACCCCGGGACAGGGTGGGGGTGGTGAAGGGGCTGTGTGGGCACCCGGGGACAGGGCGGGGGTGGTGAGGGGGCTGTGTGGGCACCCGGGGACAGGGTGGGGGGTGGTGAGGGGGCTGTGTGGGCACCCGGGGACAGGTTGGTGGGTGGAGAGGGGGCTGTGTGGGCACCCGGGGACAGGGTGGGGGGTGGAGAGGGGGTTGTGTGGGCACCCGGGGACAGGGTGGGGGGTGGACAGGGGTTGTGTGGGCACCCGGGGACAGGGTGGGGGGTGGAGGGGGGCTGTGTGGGCATCCAGGAACAGAGCGGGGGCCCACCTTAGAGTTGGGGGTCTGTCTCCATGGAAAAACCCTCACCCACCCCGTTCCCCCAGCATCACGTTTGCAGGGGGCCCCGGCAGGGATGGTACCATCGACTTCACCCCCGGCTCGGAGCTGCTCATCACCAAGGCCAAGAACGGGCACCTGGCTGTGGTGAGTGGGGTCTGCTTTCCCGCTCATGGCCTGGCTGTGCCTTCCTTGGCTGTGCTGGGCAGAGTCCGGGCACCTCACCATGGGCCTTAATCCAGAGGCCATCATACCACTTCTTCCATCCGCTGGCCCACCCATGAGGGCCGGAGAGAGGGGCCGTTCGCGCCCCTCAGTGCAGAAAGTTGTAAAGGTGGCAGCGCGGGGCCCACGCCTGTGATCCCAGCACTGTGGGATGCTGAGGCGGGCGGATCACCTGAGGCCAGGGGCCCACGCCTGTGATCTCAGCACTGTGGGAGGCCGGGGCGGGCGGATCACCTGAGGCCAGGAGTTTGAGACCAGCTTGACCAACATGGTGAAACCCATCTACTAAAAAAATACAAAAGCCGGGTGCAGTGGCTCACACCTGTAATCCCAGCACTTTGGGAGGCCCAGGAGGGCGGATCACCTGAGGTCAGGCATTCGAGACCAGCCTGGCCAACATGATGAAACCCCGACTCTACTAAAAATACAAAAATTAGCTGGGCGTGGTGGTGTGTGCCTGTAATACCAGCTAGTAGTGGGGCTGAGGCAGGAGAATTGCTTGAACCCAGGAGGTAGAGATTGCAGTGAGCTGAAATCATGCCACTGCACTCCAGCCTGGGGAACAGAGTGAGATGCCATCTCAAAAAAAAAAAAAAGGCCAGGTGCGGTGGCTCACACCTGTGATCCCAGCACTTTGGGAGGCCAAGGCGGGCAGATCACCTGAGGTCAGGAGTTCGAAACCAGCCTGACCAACATGGAGAAACCCCGTCTCTACTAAAAATACAAAATTAGCAGGGCATGGTGACGCATGCCTGTAATCCCAGCTACTCGGGAGGCTGAGGCAGGAGAGACACTTGAACCTGGGAGGTGGAGGTTGCGTTGAGCTGAGATTGTGCCACTGCACTCCAGGCTGGGCAACAAGAACAAAACGCTGTCTCCAGAAATATATATATACACAAAAAAGTTAGCCAGGTGTGGTGGCGGGCGCCTGTACTCCCAGTTGCTCAGGAGCCTGAGGTGGGAGGATCGCTTGAGCCCAGGAGGCTGAGGCTCCAGTGAGACCCAAGATCTCACTGCTGCATTCCAGCCCGGGTGACAAAATGAGACCCTGTCTCAAAAAAAAAAAAAGGCAGCACGGTAATGCAGGGAAGATACGGGATGATTGGGGGGTGCCAGGAGGGAGGAGAGGCTCACCCTGGCCAGGATGGTGGGCATTCCTGTGGGAGTCAGGTCCGAGTCTCCAGGATGGAGACCACTAGGCCCTCACCACTCCTGCCTGCCTCAAACGCGTGAATGTAAGCGCTGGGGCTGGGTGCGGTGGCTCACGCCTGTAATCCCAACCCTTAGGGAAGCAGAGGTGGGAGGATAGCTTGAGCCCAGGAGTTCAAGACCAGACTGGGCAATATAGTGAGACCCCACTCTCCATTAAAAGGATAAAAAAGCCTGAGTGCCAGGGTCCCCGTCTCCCCCTCACCACTTGGGTGTCTCTCTGCCCCCGACCCGGGGCCCCCCGTCTCCCCCTCACCACTTGATGTCTTTGCCCCGCAGGTCGCTCCCAGGCTGAATTCCCGGTGATAGAGGCGCTCACTGGACTCCCAGCTCCCAGCGCTTTGCTTCTGTCCTCCCCTCCCAATTACCAAAGAGTCAAACTTCCAGACAGGGATCCGGGGACGCCCCGAAGCCCCCCCTGCCGTCTCCCACCTCCTGCCCATCCCTCAGACGGGGACCCAGGGATGCCCCAAAGCCCCCCTGCCGTCTCCCACCTCCTGCCCATCCCTCAGACGGGGACCCAGGGACGCCCCAAAGCCCCCCTGCCGTCTCCCACCTCCTGCCCATCCCTCTCTTGAGGGAGCAGCAGGGGCCAGGAGCTACCCCAGGAGTGGGCCAGGCCGGGCCACAGCAATAGCAAAGCCAGGGCCAGAGCGAGCCATGCCAGCCCTACTGCCGATGCCAAATGTTTGAGAGAAGGGAACTTTTGCTGAGGGTTTCTCTGAGGTTTTTTTTGATGCTTTATAGGAAACTATTTTTTAAAAAAAGCCATTTCCCACCCGAGGACACATGGGTGTGTTTTCCCTGACCCCAGCAGGGCGAGGAACGTAGCTGAGAGGTGGGGTGGGCTGGGCTCTGGTGCCCTCTTCGCTGGCCAGGCCACCTCTCCTCCTGATTCCCTTGGCACCTTGTCTGTCTACCTGTCTCCCTGCCTGCCCATCTGCACCTTTTGCAGCCCACTCTGACTTCCATCTGCGGGCTGAGACCACGCTTGCCTGCCCTCTTCTTCCTGCCTTAAGAATGTTCTTTTAGGCCGGGCACGGTGGCTCACGCCTGTAACCCCAGCACTCTAGGAGGCCAAGGTGGGCTGATCACCTGAGGTTAGGAGTTCGAGACCAGCCTGACCTACGTGAAGAAACTCCGTCTCTAGTAAAAATACAAAATTACCTGGGCATGGTGGTGCACGCCTGTAATCCCAGCTACTCGGGAGGCTGAGGCGGAGAATCGCTTGAACCCGGGAAGTGGAGGTTGCAGTGAGCCAAGATTATACCATTGCTCTCCAGCCTGGGCAACAGAGCGAGACTCCGTCTCAAAAAAAAAAAAAAAAAAAAAATGCCCTTTTCCTGTCCTCATCATCGCAGTCTCAGGCCATGCTGGAGTGAGGAAGGACGTCTTAGGCCATAGAAGTTGGAAGACTGGGAGATCATCCAGCTCAACCCCTTCATGTTAGAGCAGAAGACAGATGCCCAAACAGGAGAAGGCACTTGCCCGCGGTCATACGGCAGGTTGCCACAAAACCAGGACGGCAGCCCTTCCTCAGAGTGCCTCACTGCCACTCCCAGGGACCGGGAGCCCCATAAAACCCAGTCATGTCTTGACAGCAGAGTTGGCTCCTTGACCAGCAATCAGCCCTGGGGGCTGCCAGGTGGGAAAAGCGCCTCTGCCTGAGTCCAGGCCTTAGGATGACGGACAGCTTGCCTGCACACTTGGGCCCCACTCAAGGATGTAGGGCCTTTTCTGGCCCCTGACCCCTCCCTGGCATGGGAGCACGGGGAAGGGCTGGCCTTGGGGGGAGCGGCAGGGGTACCACCTCTTTCTGCTGCTTCTCCCCACCCCTACCCTCAAGGGTCTGGGGGCTGCCCAGCTGCCTCTGTGCCCTTCTGGGGGTCTCAGCCCACTGCTGACACTTCTGCAATCCAGAGAAACACTAAATAAAGCAATATGTGTTTGCCAACGTGGTCTCCTTGTCAGTATTAGGAAACGAGGAGGGCCCCTGGGAGGCAACCAAGGGTCTCATGTTGCAGGTTGTTTTTGAGACGGTCTCGCTCTTGTCACCCAGGCTGGAGTGCAGTGGCACAATCTTGGCTGACTGCAACCTCCGCCTCCCGGGTTCAAGTGATTCTTCTGCCTCAGCCTCCTGAGTAGCTGAGACTACAGGTGTGCGCCACCACACCCGGCTAATTTTTGTATTTTTAGTAGAGACGGGGTTTCACCATGTTGGCCAGGCTGGTCTTGAACTCCTGACAGGCGATCCTCCCGCCTCGGCCTCCCAAAGTGCTGGGATGACAGGCGTGAGCCACCGTGCCCGGCCACCTCTCGTTCAAATTCTGTTGCAAGTGACAAACCCAGTCCAAACTGGCTTGGGCCAAAACAAATGGCATTTATGAGCATTAGCACCTTAGTCCCGGGGTAGGGCTGCTTCCAGGTGCTCACACACGGTCAGGAATGTGTCTGGAGCCATCACCTGGCTCAACCTTCCTCTACGGTGGCTTCTTTCCCAAGCAGACTCTCACCTGGAGGTGGGGTGGCAGCAACAGCCACCCACAGAGGCACCCACAGCTCCAGGTTTTCATCTGTCAGTTCAGCACTGGAGGCAGAGAGAGGAAGTGCCGGCCGGGCGCGGTGGATCAAGCCTGTAATTCCAGCACTTTGGGAGTCCGAGGCCGGCGGATCGCGAGGTCAGGAGATCGAGACCATCCTGACTAACATAGTGAAACCCTGTCTCTACCAAAAATACAAAAAACTAGCCGGGCGCGGTGGCGGGCGCCTGTAGTCCCAGATACTCGGGAGGCTGAGGCAGGAGAATGGCGTGAACCCGGGAGGCGGAGCTTGCAATGAGCCAAGATCTCGACACTGCACTGCAGCCTGGGCGACAGAGTGAGACTCCGTCTCAAAAAAAAAAAAAAGAAAGAAAGAGGAAGTGCCTCTTTACCAAAATGTGAAAGTCTCAGAGCGGATTCTCAGTGCAGCAACTTGAATGAGGTATCCACCCCGACCCAGTCACTGTAGTGAGGGAGAGGAGTAGATTCTGATTCATCAGGCCTGGATCAGGTGCCTGCCCTGGAGACAGCTACATGAACCACACCGGAAACCACAGGACCAAGAGTGGGAGATGACTCCCCAAAATGAAATCAGTGTTGCCTCCACAAGAAAGAGAATGAGTGGGCCGGGTGCGGTGGCTCACACCTGTAGTCCCAGCACGTTGGGAGGCCGAGGCGGGTGGATCACCTGAGGTCAGGAGTTCAAGACCAGCCTGGCCAACATGGTGAAACCCCGTCTCTACTAAAAATACAAAATTAGCCAGGCATGGTGGCGAGCACCCGTAATCCCAGCTGCTCAGGAGACTGAGGCAGGAGAATCCCTTAAACCCGGAAGGCAGAGGTTGCGGTGAGCCAAGATTATGCCACTGTCCTCCAGCCTGGGCGACAGAGCGAGACTCCGTCTCAAAAAAAAAAAAAAAAAAGGTGGCTCAAGCCTGTAATCCCAACACTTTGGGAGGCCGAGACGGGCGGATCATGAGGTCAGGAGATCGAGACCATCCTGGCTAACACAGTGAAACCCCATCTCTACTAAAAATACAAAAAATTAGCCGGGCGTGGTGGCGGCGCCTGTAGTCCCAGCTACTCGGGAGGCTGAGGCAGGAGAATGGCGGGAACCCGGGAGGCGGAGCTTGCAGTGAGCCGAGATCGCACCACTGCACTCCAGCCTGGGCGACAGAGCGAGACTCCGCCTCAAAAAAAAAAAAAAAAAGGAACGAGAGCTTCAAGCTGCTGCCGCGGAGCTCATCAGCAGATGGCTGTGAGTTTTTCTAAGAGGGCGGCGGGCTGTGGGTGGAGGGAACAGTGCACGTGGGGCTTAGAGACAAGAACAGGTTTAGCCCCGGGGTCAGCCCAGCTGCTTGAGGAGCTTTGATTTGTAACCCAGGGTGGAGGTTCTCAAACAATGAAGATACCACACAACGTGTGACATTTTGGGCTTGACACGATCCTGTTTACACACCTAAATTTTGATGCCTCTTCCCACAATTAATTTTCCCAAGGAAAAATGAAAGCACTACAAGTATTCGTTTGCTTTATCCGCAGTAACAGTGGCTCCGAGAAGCAGATAGATAAGATAGGTATTAAGTGCAATTACAATGCTTTATAACTGGGTCAACATTCCTTTCTCTAGCAAACCAGAATGCATGTGAGAGTGACATCGCAGACGTTACACAGGCATCCACCTTTTTTTTTTTTTTTTGTGACAGTCTCTGTTGCCCAGGCTGGAGTGCAGTGGCGCGATCTCAACATGGTCATCCCAAAGTGATGGGATGACAGGCATGAGCCACTGTGCCCGGACAGCTCTGACCTTTCTTTTTATTTATTTATTTATTTATTTATTTATTTATTTATTTATTTTTTGAGACAGAGTCTCGCTCTGTCGCCCAGGCTGGAGTGCAGTGGCCCAATCTCAGCTCACTACAAGCTCTGCCTCCCGGGTTCACGCCATTCTCCTGCCTCAGCCTCCCGAGTAGCTGGGACTACAGGCGCCTGCCACCTTGCCCGGCTAGTTTTTTGTATTTTCTAGTAGAGACGGGGTTTCACCGTGTTAGCCAGGATGGTCTCGATCTCCTGACCTCGTGATCTGCCCGTCTCGGCCTCCCAAAGTGCTGGGATTACAGGCTTGAGTCACCGCGCCCAGCCTATTTATTTTTTTTAGATGGAGTCTCGCTCCGTCGCCCGGGCTGGAATGCGGTGGCGCGATCTCGGCTCACTGCAAGCTCCGCCTCCCGGGTTCAAGCCATTCTCCTGCCTCAGCCTCCCGAGTAGCTGGGACTACAGGCGCCGCCACCACGCCCGGCTAATTTTTTGTATTTTTAGTAGAGACAGGGTTTCACCGTGTTAGCCAGGATGGTCTCGATATCCTGACCTCGTGATCCGCCCGCCTCAGCCTCCCAAAGTGCTGGGATTACAGACGTGAGCCACCGTGCCCAGCCAGAAAGAAATTTTCTTACTGCCTGCTTTATGTTTTTTCTAAGGAAAAGTAGGAATAAGTAGCCCAACTTCAGAGTGAGCCGTTTACATGGTACCCAGCCTCGGGCAGTGTCATGACCATATGATGCGGCTCTGGCGGCTTCAGGGGACGGCACCAGGCAGGCAAGCAGGTTGTCGAGCTCCAGTTTCTTCCCCATTGCTGAAAGAAGGAATGCCTTTCTTTAGTCAGGAAAGTTGGGAGGGGAGGATTTGGGTGGATTTTTCTGCTGGAATGAGCAGCCTTCCATTCTCTCCCTGCTTCACCTCTGCTTCAGAGCCTCCTTCCAGGACCCTCCCTTCTCTGCTTCCCCCGGCCCCAATACACACCAGAAACGTCGCCTAAGCAAGGAGGTCACTTTCTTCGTAGGGCAGGTCTCAGGCTTATCAGAGGGCGAAAGCCACCATTGTAGCTGCAAATCCGTACGTTTGAAGGGGATGGAGGAGGATGAGAAAAGAAAGGAGAGAGGGGTGGGCTTGCGCGCCCATTGTCCCAAGGGTCACTCCCGTTCCCATGCTGTTGGAGTCTGAAGTTTTGGATTCTCCTGGGTCTACAAGGAGGGAAGACACGCTTGAGTGGCGGCTGATGGCTGGGTCTTCCCTTCTTGCTTATTATTATTAGTTTTTTTTGAGACGGAGTCTTGCTCAGTCGCCCAGGCTGGAGTGGTGCGGTGGCACGATCTCGGCTCACTGCAAGCTCCGCCTCCCCGGTTCTCGCCATTCTCCTGCCTCAGCCTCCCCAGTAGCTGGGACTACAGGCGCCCGCCACCACACCCGGCTAGTTTTTTTTTTTTTTTTTTTTTGAGACGGAGTCTCGCTCTGTCGCCCAAGCTGGAGTGCAGTGGCTGGATCTCAGCTCACTGCAAGCTCCGCCTCCCGGGTTCATGCCATTCTCCTGCCTCAGCCTCCCGAGTAGCTGGGACTACAGGCGCCTGCCACCTCGCCCGGCTAGTTTTTTTTTGTATTTTTTAGTAGAGACGGGGTTTCACCGTGTTAGCCAGGATGGTCTTGATCTCCTGACCTCGTGATCCGCCCGTCTCGGCCTCCCAAAGTGCTGGGATTACAGGCTTGAGCCACCGCGCCCGGCCGTTTTTTGTATTTTTAGTAGAGACGGCATTTCACCGTGTTAGCCAGGATGGTCTCGATCTCCTGACCTCATGATCCGCCCGTCTCGGCCTCCCAAAGTGCTGGGATTACAGGCGTGAGCCACCGCGCCCGGCCACTTATCTCTTTATTTTCCAGCTTAGTTATGATTTCTTCCTCCTTCTCCTTTTTTTTTTTTCCCCTTGAGACAGAGTCTTTCTCTGTCCCCCAGGCTGAAGTGCAGTGGCACGATCTTGGCTCACTGCAACCTCCGCCTCCTGGGTTCAAGCGATTCTCCTGCCTCAGCCTCCCTAGTAGCTGGGACCACAGGTGCCCGCCACGCCTGGCTAATTTTTGTATTTTTGATAGAAATGGTGTTTACCCAGTTGGCCAGACTGGTCTCAAACTCCTGACTTCAAATGATTCACCCACCTTTGCTTCCCAAAGTACTGGCCTATTCTCCTTAAAAAAAAATTCTTTTGCCGGGCGCGGTGGCTCAAGCCTGTAATCCCAGCACTTTGGGAGGCCGAGACGGGCGGATCACGAGGTCAGGAGATCGAGACCATCCTGGCTAACACCGTGAAACCCCGTCTCTACTAAAAATACAAAAAACTAGCCGGGCGAGGTGGCGGGCGCCTGTAGTCCCAGCTACTCCGGAGGCTGAGACAGGAGAATGGCGGGAACCCGGGAGGCGGAGCTTGCAGTGAGCTGAGATTCGGCCACTGCACTCCAGCCCGGGCTACAGAGCAAGACTTCGTCTCAAAAAAAAAAAAAAAAAAAAAAAAAAAAAAAAAAAATTCTTTTTCGGTTGGGCACAGTGGCTCATGCCTGTAATCCCAGCACTTTGGGAGGCTGAGGCAGGCGAATCATCTGAGGTCGGGAGTTCGAGATCAGCCTGACCAACATGAAGAAACCCCGTCTCTACTAAAAATACAAAAAATTGGCCGGGCGCGGTGGCTCAAGCCTGTAATCCCAGCACTTTGGGAGGCCGAGGCGGGCGGATCACAAGGTCAGGAGATCGAGACCACAGTGAAACCCCGTCTCTACTAAAAATACAAAAAATTAGCCGGGCGTGGTGGCGGGCGCCTGTAGTCCCAGCTACTCAGGAGGCTGAGGCAGGAGAATGGCGGGAACCCGGGAGGCGGAGCTTGCAGTGAGCCGAGATCGCGCCACTGCACTCCAGCCTGGGCAACAGCGTGAGACTCCGTCTCAAAAAAAAAAAAAAAAAAAAAAAAAAATACAAAAAATTATACGGGCATGGTGGTGCATGCCTGTAATTCCAGCTACTCGGGAGGCTGAGGCAGGAGAATCTCTTGAACTCAGGAGGCAGAGGTTGCGGTGAGCCGAGATCGTGCCATTGCACTCCAGCCTGGGCAACAGGAGCGAAACTCTGTCCCGAAAAACCAAAAAAAAATCTTTTTCTTGTAATTTCCATGTGCCCTAGGGAGGGATCTTAGAGGGACTGCTTTGGAACAGGCGGTCTCTGGGTCAGGTCCAGAGCTCACAGACCAGCCAGAATTCACACTGGCATGGCTGCTTCTGCTGGTTCACAGTGCCAGGCTGTGACTAAGCCAGGGTCACGATGAGTCACCTACAGCAGGAAAAGTGCCCTTGTCCCTCCCAGGCCCCCACCCCCACTTCCCCAGAGCAGGCCTAAGGGTGTGTAGGTGAGTCCAGAAGGGCTGTGTTATCCATTAGACCAGAATCCACAGCTGACTGCTTTTTTTTTTTTTTTTTTTTTTTGAGACAGAGTCTCACTCTGTCACCCAGGCTGGAGTGCAGTGGCGCAATCTGGGATCACTGCAAGCTCTGCCTCCTGGGTTCACGCTATTCTCCTGCCTCAGCCTCAGGAGTAGCTGGGACTACAGGCGCCGCCACCACGCCCGGCTAATTTTTTGTATTTTTAGTAGAGACGGGGTTTCACCGTGTTGGCCAGGATGGTCTCGATCTCCTGACCTTGTGATCCGCCCGCCTCGGCCTCCCAAATTGCTGGGATTACAGGCGTGAGCCACTGCGCCCTGCCTGACTGCTTTTTTTTTTTTAGATGGAGCCTCGCTCTGTCGCCCAGGCTGGAGTGCAGTGGCCGGATCTCGGCTCACTGCAAGCTCCGCCTCCTGGGTTCAGGCCATTCTCCTGCCTCAGCCTCCAGGGTAGCTGGGACTACAGGCGCCCGACACCTCGCCTGGCTCGTTTTTTGTATTTTTTAGTAGAGACGGGGTTTCACCGTATTAGCCAGGATGGTCTCGATCTCCTGACCTCGTGATCCGCCCGTCTCGGCCTCCCAAAGTGCTGGGATTACAGGCTTGAGCCACCGCGCCCGGCCTGCTTTTTTAAAATGTAGATTCCTGCCACCCCTTCCTCCCACTTCCTATCTCAGAAATTTGAGGGTACAGCAGAGTGACCATACTGTCTCTCCTTCCAGGATTTGAACCCTAGCTCCTCACTGTGCCAACGTGTATCTCTGTACACGTTACTTAAACTCTCTGAGCTTCAGTTTTCTCTTCTGTATGATGGGGATACTTGTCAAAGAAGGTGGTTGAGAGGATTAAATGAGATGATGCATATGAAGGCAGTCAGCACAGTGCCTGGCAGACGGTCATCTCTGAATAAATGTTAGTGGTCCTGAAATGCTTATGGAGTACCTCGTAGACTAGCTGCTTGGACTTTAAGGACATACACAGAACTACAAATGAAAAATTACAGTAAAATGGGTAAGAGCTGTCATGGGAATAATTTGGACGTATTGCTGTTGATGGAGAGGGAGTGATAGGGTGGTTAAGAAAGGGGAGACATTCGGGCCGGGCGCAGTGGCTCACGCCTGTAATCCCAGCAATTTGGGAGGCCGAGGAGGGCGGATCACGACGTCAGCAGATGGAGACCATCCTAGCCAACACGGTGAAACCCCATCTCTACTAAAAAAAAAAAAAATACAAAAAACATTAGCCGGGCATGGTGGCGGGCGCCTGTAGTCCCAGCTATTGGGGAGGCTGAGGCAGGAGAATGGCGTGAACCCAGGAGGTGGAGCTTGCAGTGAGCCAAGATGGCACCACTGCACTCCAGCCTGGGTGACAGAGCGAGACTCCATCTCAAAAAACAAAAACAAAAAGAAAGGGAAGACATTTGAATTTGAGACTCCAAAGTGGGTAGAAGAGCATTCCAGGCCAGGCACAGTGGCTCTTGCCTGTAATCCCAGCACTCTGGGAGGCCGAGGTGGGCGGATCACGAGGTCGGGAGATGGAGACCATCCTGGCTAACAGGGTGAAACCTCGTCTCGACCAAAAATACGAACATTATTAGCTGGGCGTGGTGGCAGGAGCCTGTAGTCCCAGCTACTTGGGAGGCTAAGGCAGGGAGAATCACTTGAACCCCGGGAGGTGGCGGTTGCAGTGAGCTGTGATCGCACCACTGCACTCCAGCCTGGGCGTCAGAGCAAGAATCCATCTGAAAAAAAAAGAGAGACTATGGCTCAATTTTATGCTCTGAGCTAACCTGGGAGTTTGAACACCTGAAGACTGTTAAACGTTTTACACGAGGTAGCAACACATTCAGATTTGTATACATATATACTTTTTTGAGACAGGATCTCCCTCTGTCGCCCAGGCTGGAGTGTAATGGTGGGGTCTCAGCTCACTGCAACCTCTGTCTCCCGGGTTCAAGCAATTCTCCTGCCTCATCTTCCTGAGTAGCTGGGATTACAGGCAGCCACTATCACGCCCAGCTAATTTTTGTATTAGTAGAGACGCGGTTTCACCGTGTTAGCCAGGATGGTCTCCATCTCCTGACCTCAGGTGATCCGCCTGCCTCAGCCTCCCAAAGTGTTGGGATTACAGGCGTGAGCCACCGTGCCCGGCCAGATCTGTATTTTAGAAAACTCAGTGGGAGCTGTTTGCAGTGAAATTAGAGGCAACCAGACGAAAGGGCACCAGCGAGCAAGCCACTCATCGGAACACAGTCCAGAGTGACCATGACGGCAGTGAAAGTAGGAGATGCCCCTGGCTACAATTTAGTGTTTAGAAGTATCTGGGCAGGTGACCCCAAAGCCTCAAAAGAGAGGAGAACTCTGTACTTCACGTGGCTTGGCACACTCTGCTCCCTTTGCTTTGAATGTCCTTCCCCTTTTGTCATTCAGCAGTCAACACATGCTACCTCCTCTGGGAAGCCCTCTTGGATTACTCCGCAGACTGGATGGAGGGGGGCTCTGCTCTGTGTTCATGTCCGTTTCCCATGATAGCGCTTGTCAGCATTTGTCATCCTTTTGTCATGCAGTTTCCTGGTTCCTCTCACTGGTGTGTGAGTTTGAGGAGTGCAGGGCCCAGCCTCCATCACCTTTGCACCCGCAGTGCAGGTGGAGTGTCAATAACAATGTCCTGAATGAATCAATGAAAATGAGAACGTCAGCCGGCCTGCGGAGAAGCTAGAGGAACGAGAAGAAACAGACCGACATGGCCGGGAGCGATGTTTCTCGCCTGTAATCCCAGCACTTTGGGAGACCGAGGCGGGTGGATCACCCGAGGTCAGGAGTTCGAGACCAGCCTGGCCAACATGGTGAAACCCCCGTCTCTACTAAAAATACAAAAATTAGCCAGGCGTGGTGGCGCTCGCCTGTAATCCCAGCTACTTGGGAGGCGGAGGCAGGAGAATCGCTTGAACGCGGGAGGCGGAGGTTGCGGTGAGCCGAGATCGCGGCACTGCACTCCAGCCTGGGCGACAGAGACACCGTCTGAAAAAACAAAAAAAGAAAAAGAAAAGAGAAACAGACTGATATCCCAGGAAGCCTGGCCGAGAACTGAGGCCCCAGGGCCACACGCGTCTTTTCTCCTGCAATCCTGTCTGGGAGCCGCCGCCTAGAAGTCCCGGGCCGTCCGGGAACGCGAGCCTGAAGCAGCACCGCGCGGTCGGCGGCGCAGGCGCACGTCTCTGCGGGAGGCTGCGAGGCCCCGCCCCCGGGCCCTAGACCCCGCCTCCCATCCCCCTCAGCCCCGGGCCGGGCAGGGCGGCACCGCCCATGAGGCCGCATGCGCAGTGCGCGAGCGAGGGCGCCTTGCCCTTCTCCCAATGGCGGGCCGCGGGCCCCTTCCCGGCAGCCTCCCTCGGGCAGGGAGCGCGTCATTTCCGGTGGGGAAGGCCCGCGGCTGCCGCCGCCATTTCGGGCGCTGCTGTGAAGCTGAAACCGGAGCCGGTCCGCTGGGCGGCGGGCGCCGGGGGCCGGAGGGGCGCGCGCGGCGGCGGCACCCCAGCGTTTAGGCGCGGAGGCAGCCATGGCGGGCAACTTCGACTCGGAGGAGCGGAGTAGCTGGTACTGGGGGCGGTTGAGTCGGCAGGAGGCGGTGGCGCTGCTGCAGGGCCAGCGGCACGGGGTGTTCCTGGTGCGGGACTCGAGCACCAGCCCCGGGGACTATGTGCTCAGCGTCTCTGAGAACTCGCGCGTCTCCCACTACATCATCAACAGCAGCGGCCCGCGCCCGCCAGTGCCGCCGTCGCCCGCCCAACCTCCGCCGGGTGAGGGACTGACGGGACGGGGGGCCCTGGGCGGGGTGAGGGCCGCGGAGCTCCCAGCCCGGCTGGCTGCTCCTCGAGAGCGGACCCTCGGGGTCGTGGGCAGAGGGCTGGGTGACCGTGGCAGGGGCCCGCCGGCTGCTGGGGCTCATTCCCACCCGGGGAACAGGAGTGTGGGGGAGGAGGAGCCGCGGACCGAGGCCCCGGGGTGTGCCTGGGAAGGGCAGCCCCGGGGAAGGGGAACTGCTTCGGCCCCAGGGTGGGGCTGGCTCCCGGGCCAGGCGCAAGGGTAGGGCAGGGCAAGGCAACGTGGGGACAAAGAGCTGAGGGAGATGTTGGCACTGCGGGGGCATCACTTGGCAGCGGCGCCCAGAATGAATCCGATAATCCTACAAGTGGCTTTTGGGCTGGAAGCGTTTCCTGCCGTGTTGGAGAGCCGGGTTTGGCCGTGCTCCCCTGGTGGCCTTTGGTAGGAAGTCACCAGAAACTGGCCGGGAGGGATGGAGACACCCTCAGGAAACCGGTTAGTTTTTTCCTTTCTTGGGCATTTTTCCAAAATCCTTGTACCGTCCTCTTCCCCCGTGGAGGACGAAGGTGGTGAATTAAGTGATAGAAGAAAGCCTTCAGTGACCAGCCCAACCCAGTTTAAGGCGATGCCTGGCTGCGTGCAGGAGATCTAAGCGTCCAGAAGACTGTCCGCCGGTAGAGGGTTCTGGTTTTCAAAGTGTTTAGTGGAGGAAAGACATTTTATTCCAGAGAATAAACCAGAAATGAGGCAGTGGAAACAGACCCTTCCCTGGATGTGACTGGAGCTTCATTTTCCTTGGACTTAAACATTGTCAGTGTGTACTTCAGGGCGTGACCTTGCTCAGTAAGATGGGCTGCGGGCTGAGTCTTCCTGGATGCTGGGAACAGACTCTACGCCAAGAACATAAATTACCTGCGCTGGGTTTTTCTTGCCAGAGATCCCTGAGATTGACTGTCTTTCCCATGCCGTTGGAGTTGATTTGGGAGTGTTTCAAGGGAATAGATAGATGCCCTTAGTACTGGAGATTTGTGAGGTACGAAGTAATTCTGGGGTTCTCATTGTATGTGTACCTGTTTAACAGCATCAGGAGTCCTCGTGCCTTCACACTGTTGCCAAGTCGAAGCTGTTTCTTCTTGGCCGCTGAGACTGGGTTCAGACTAGTCTCCTATGAATCAGGAAGCTCCTGAGCCATCCTCTGTAGACTTTCTCTTGTAGGATCGTTCTAATTTAGATTTACTTGTTCCGGCCAGAAATGGAGAATTGAATAGCCAGTCTCTTTGTTATTAACACATACCAATTTTTATTTTACTTTTTCCTGAGACGGAGTCTCGCTCTGTCGCCCATGCTGGAGCGCAGTAGCACGATCTCGGCTCATGGCCACCTCCACCTCCCCGGGGCTCCCGGGTTCAAGATTCTCCTGCCTCAGTCTCCCGAGCAGCTGGGATTACAGGCACCCACCACCACAACCAGCTAATGTTGTATTTCTAGTAGAGACAAGATTTCACCAGATTGGCCAGGCTGGTCTCAAACTCCTGACCTCAGGTGATCCACCCTCCCAAAATGCTGGGATTACAGGTATGAGCCACCGTGCCTGGCCAACACATAACCAATTTTTTTCTTATTTTATTTATTTATTTATTATTTATTTATTTTGAGACAGAGTCTCTCTCTGTCACCCAGGCTGGAGTGCAGTGGCGCCATCTTGGCTCACTGCAACCTCCGCCTTTTGGGTTCAAGTGATTCTCCTGCCTCAGCCTCCTAAGTAGCTGGGATTACCAGTGCCTGTCACCACGCCCAGCTAATTTTTGTATTTTTAGTAGAGATGGGGTTTTACCAGGTTGACCAGGTGGGTCTTGAACTCCTGACCTCAGGTAATCCACTCGCCTTTGCCCCCTCAAAGTGCTGGGATTACGGGTGTGAGCCACCGCACCCAGCTTTGTTTGTTTGAGGCGGAGTTTCACTTTTGTTGCCCAGGCTGGAGTTCAGTGGTGTGATCTCAGCTCACTGCAATCTCTACGTCGTGGGTTCAAAGGATTCTCTTGCTTCAGCCTCCCTAGTAGCTGGGATTACAGGCACACGCCACCATGCCTGGCTAGTTTTTGTATTTTTAGTAGAGATGGGGTTTCACCATGTTGACCAGGCTGGTCTCGAACTCCTGACCTCAGGTGATCCGCCCGCCTCAGCCTCCCAAAGTGCTGGGATTACAGGTGTGAGCCACCACACCCAGCCCAACACATAACTATTTTTAGAAAATGAGTATGGGGTCTATAAGTTCACAAATTATTGTAGATCTTTCTCATTCTGGCCAGTTTAATGGTGTTATGAGATGGGAATATTGATGTACCTGTGTTGGCCCTGAACCAGATATATGCTACTTTGATGCCACCTGCATGGTATCTGGGGTTTTGCATTATATGTAGTAACATGATGGCAAACTTATTGAAACTCACTTTTCAGCCTTTTGTTTGTGTTTGTTGGTTGCCAGAGTTGAAAATGGCAGCCGGCAGGTTTGTTAGCTTGATATTTTTTCACATCTTAGCATAACGATTTTTATATCTCAAGCCTTACTTGGATAATGGAGCACCACCTTTTCAAAACAGATAAGAACTCAGTTCCTTGGCCCAGGAAAGAAGGTGAAGATTGCCAAAGTTTGTGGATGGGGTGTGGAATATTCACGAGTGTTGTGATAATTCTGCCATATTGTACCCCATTTTCTACGATTCAGTTGCTGTCTTTTCTCTCTTCTGAGACAGGGCCTTTGTCTCTCAAGCTGGAGTGCAGTGGCATGAACACAGCTCACTGCAGCCTTGACCTCCCAGGCTCAAGCCATCCTCCCACTTTAGCCTCCTGAGCAGCTGGGACTACAGGCATATCCACCATGCCTGGTTAACTGTTTAACTTTTTTTTGTGGAGATGAGGGGTTTCACTGTGTTGTCCAGGCTAGTCTCAAATTCTTGGTCTCAAGAGATCCTCCCGCTTCAGACTCCCAAAGTGCTGGAATTGCAGGTGTGAGCCACTGTGCCTGGCTCAGTTGCTGTCTTGTTTGTTTGTTTGTTTGTTTGTTTTTTGAGGCAGAGTTTTTGTTTTTTTTTTTTTTTTGAGACAGTCTGGCTCTGCCGCCCAGGCTGGAGTGCAGTGGCCGGATCTCAGCTCACTGCAAGCTCCACCTCCCGGGTTCACGCCATTCTCCAGCCTCAGCCTCCCAAGTAGCTGGGACTACAGGCGCCCGCCGCCTCGCCCGGCTAGTTTTTTGTATTTCTTAATAGAGACGGGGTTTCACCGTGTTAGCCAGGATGGTCTCGATCTCCTGACCTCGTGATCCACCCGTCTCGGCCTCCCAAAGTGCTGGGATTACAGGCTTGAGCCACCGCGCCCGGCCGAGGCAGAGTTTTTACTCTTGTCTCCCACGCCAGAGTGCAATGGCGTGATACTGACTCACTGCAATCTCCGTCTCCCAGGTTCAAACAATTCTCCTGCCTCACCCTCCTGAGTAGCTGGAATTACAGAGGCCCACCACCATGCTCAGCTAATTTTTGTATTTTTTAGTAGAGATGGGGTTTCGCCATGTTGGCCAGGCTGGTCTGGAACTGCTGAACTCTGATGATCCACCCGCCTCGGCCTCCCAAAGTGCTGGGCCTGAGCCACCGCACCCGGCCTGTCTGTATAACCTCAGAATTACTTTGTACCTCAAGTGCTAAGTGCTTTGTACCTCAAATCTCAAGTGCTAAGTACTGAATCTTTGTTCTCCCCCTCACCAAGTCCTTTTGAAGTCACACAGAGAAATTTCTTGAATTTTAAAGAGGCGTATACAATATTAATAACTAATGTTTATTGACTGGTTATTCTGTGCCAGGTACTTTGCTTGAGTACTTTATGTGCCTTATTTCACCTGCTGTCTAGGACAGTCTGGTGAGATAAGTAATATGATCTCCATTTATTAAAATATTCCCATTTTATACAGGAGGAAACACTCAGATTCAGTTACTTGCTTAAGGTCACACAGCTAGTAAATGACTTTCCAAAGTTGAACCTAGGCGTTCTGACCTGAGAACTGACCCTTTTATGCTACACTTGTCAGAACCAGCGTCCTTTTGGGATGTCAGCAATGCATGTGGAGGTCTGTATCCTCAATATCCTCAGTACTTTGTTTTGTTTTTTTGGATGGAGTTTCGCTTTTGTTGTCCCCCAGGCTACTAGAGTGCAGTGGTGCAGTCTCGGCTCACTGAAACCTCCCCTTCCCTGGGTCAAGTGATTCTCCTTCCTCAGCCTCCTGAGTAGCTAGGATTACAGGCATGCGCCACCATGCCCGGCTAATTTTTTTTTTTTTGTATTTTTGGTAGACACAGGTTTCACCGTGTTGGCCAGGCTGGTCTCGAACTCCTGACCTTAGGTAATCTGCCTGTCTTAGCCTTGTGTTTTTTTTTTTCCCCCACCGTGTTGCTCAAACTGGAGTGCAGTGGCTGTTGACAGGCACAGTCATAGTACACTACAGCCCTTAACTTTGGGGCAGGCAGTCCTCCTGACTCAGGCTCTGAGTAGCTGGGACTTCCAGCATGTACAGCTGCATCCAACCCAGGTTTTTTTAAAGATCAGAATTAAAGAATGGCAAGAAGAGGCCGGGCGCGGTGGCTCACGCCTGCAATCCCAGCATTTTGGGAGGCCAAGGCAGGCAGATCATTTGAGGCCGGGAGTTAGAGACCAGCCTGGCCAACATGGTGAAACCCCATCTCTCCTAAAAAATACAAAAATTAGCAGGGCGTGGTGGCATGCGCCTGTAATCCCAGCGACTGGAGAGATTGAGGCACAAGAATCGCTTGAACCTCGGAGGCAGAGGTTGCAGTGCGCCGAGATCATGCCACTGGCTTTATCGTTCAGACAATACGTATCTGCTATCTTAAGTCAGTGATGAAGAAGCTTTTTAAAATTGTTACTACTTTTATTTTTTATTTTTGCGATGGAGTCTTGCTCTGTCGCCCAGGCTGGGGTGCAGTGGGGCGATCTCAGCTCACTGCAACCTCCCCCTCCCTGCTCAAGCCATTCTCCTGCCTCAGCCTCCCGAGTAGCTGGGACTACAGGCACACGCCACCATGCCCAGCTAATTTTTTTGTATTTTTAGTAGAGACAGGGTTTCACCATGTTGGCCAGGCTGGTCTCGATTTCCTGACCTCAAGTGATCCGCCTGCCCTGGCCTCCCAAAGCGTTAGGATTACAGGCGTGAGCCCCCGCGCCCAGCTGGGTATTATTTTCAAAGGCATCGGTACAGAATGGGCCAGGGATTCTCAGCCTTTTCTGTTGAACCTGTGTTTAACTTGTCTTGTTCTCAGCTTGCATCGGCTTCCTATGGTGCCATAGCTTGGGAGTTCCCTGGGGTCATAGGGAAGGGCTTGGTCAAGTCTCCTGGTCACATTCTAGCAGGTTGGGCTTCAAGATGGACCTCCTTGGAATGCTTGCAAGAAACTGGTTTTTTCCTCTTGGAATAGCTAAACGGTGACCAGTCGTCGGGTTGACAAAACGGAAGGAGTGTGAGGTAGGAGTGTCGTTAGGAGCTTGAGCTGTGCAGCCTGACTTTGGACCTTACTTACCTACACTTACTACTTGTGTAACTTTGGGCAAATTGTTTAACTTTTCTCTGCTTCAGTTTCCTCATCTGTGAAGGAGGGAAATAGTAATACTGACCTCAGGGTTGTAATGATATTCCATACTAAGTACTGGCATATTCAGTACTCCATCAGCATTTTATATATATTAATTTTAATAACATAACTGTGAGGTGTGGGGGCTTTTGAAGCAAAATGGAAAACTTCTCATCTTTGAGAGGCTCCAGAAGCATGGTGTGGACGGCAGGGGCTGGTGAAACAGTTTGTCTTAGGGAGTAAGTGCCTGGGTGGGGTGCATCTGTAAGTGTGAAAGGACCTCGGGTTCAGTACATGGAAATAAGATGGTGCTTCCTGTTACCTCCTCATCCCAAAGGCTTCTACCTGTTGCCCTAGTGGGTAGAGGAGGGCATAAAACTTGCTTCATTTTCAAGGCGTGGGACAGAAGCTAGGGTGTTAATAGTTTGTGATACCCCCTCAAGGTAGTGAAGAGTTACAGGCCAGGCTGGCAGCTGGGCCACGCCTCTTCTCTGGAGGTAGCGTGAGACTGCCGAAGTCCCATTGCTGCCTTTTTACACCTTCAGCTTCTGCTTCTCATTTGTTCATCTGTCTTGGCAGTTCACAAACCTGATTCTCTTGTCTTACTCTCGATGTCTTAGTGGCCTTGCCTCCAGTGGTTCTGGAGAAGTACTTCAGTGAGAGCTACTTATGGATTTTAAACCAAAATAATTCCATGGTGAAGGGAGTAGGTTTATTTATTGCAGGACTTCCCCAAGTATTTACTGTGCTCATGTGAATTGTGAGTTTCCAAGAGAGGGTGCTGGTTTTCACACCTGTTTGACTGCAGAACCTTCCCCCACTATGGCCCTGTTGCTCAGGCTGGTGTGCAGTGGCTCCATCATTGCTCACTACAGCCTCACTGTATGACCCAGGCGGGGCTTGCACTCCTGGCCTCAAGAGATTTCTCCCAAAAGATTAATAAATCAATTAAAAAAAAAAAAAACAGAAAAAATAAAGAGATCCTTCTGCCTCAGCCTCCCAAAGTGCTGAGATTACAGGTGTGAGCCACTGCACCTACCTGACCATAGAACTTTTGAGAAGCATCTTGAGATCCTATGGAATTTTCTCTGGGAAACAGTCCGGTGGGCTCTGGATTTGAGGGTGAATTGAAAATTGCTGAAGGAATTTGGAGGATTGGTTGCTTTTTATTGAGCACCTATAATGTATGAGCCACTTTTTTTTTTTTTTTGAGATGGTGTCTTGCTCTGTCACCCAGGCTGGAGTACAATGGCGTATTCTTGGCCCATTGCGACCTTCGCCTCCCAGGTTCAAGCAATTCTCCTGCCTCAGCCTCCCCAGTAGCTGGGACTACAGGCGTGCAACACCACGCCCAACTAATTTTTGCATTTTTAGTAGAGGTGGGTTTTTACCATGTTGATCAGGCTGGTCTTGAACTCCTGACCTCAGGTGATCTGCCTGGCTCTGCCTCCCAAAGTGCTGGGATTACAGGCTTGAACCACCATGCCCAGTCTCTAGCCACTTTTAGGAACTTTATTAGATGGGTATTTGACCTCATTTTGCAGAGTTGGGGTGAGGCATACGGAAGTTAGATAACTCAGACAGCTAGGAAATGGGAGCCAGAATGCACCAAACCTGCAAAGGACCATCCGCATACCCACCATTTTTACAACATTCTATTTGCTTAGGAAGCCATATATCTTCTCAGATGGAAGCCAGTGCAGTGGCTTGCCTTTTTTTTTTTTTTTTTCTTTTGGAGACACTCTCACTCTTACCCAAGCTGGAATCCAGTGGCGCGATCTCTGCTCACCGCAAGCTCCGCCTCATGGGTTCCCACCATTCTCCTGCCTCAGCCGCCTAAGTAACTGGGACTACAGGCGCCTGCCGCCACGCCTGGCTAATTTTTTGTATTTTTAGTAGAGACCGTGTTAGCCAGAGTGGTCTTGATCTCCTGACCTTGTGATCTGCCTGCCTGAGCCTCCCAAATTGCTGGGATTACAGGCACCAGCCACCGCGCCTGGCCAGCCAGTGGCCTTTTTAGCGTTTTGTATTGGTGGGTATTTATCTAAGCAACCCCTGTGAATACCATAGGCAAAGAAGGAAGGGAGGGAGCAGGAATTGAGGAATGAAGGGAAAAGAGAGGGCCAGGTGTGGTGGTTCATGTCTGTAATCCCAGCACTTTGGGAAGCTGAGGCTGCCGGATCACTTGAGGTCAGGAGTTTGAGACCAGCCTAGTCAACATGGCAAAACCCTGTCTCTCTTAACAATACAAAAATTAGCCAGGTGTGGTGTCGGGCACCTGTAATCCCAGCTACTTGGGAGGCTGAGGCAGGGAGAATTGCTGGAACCCAGGAGGCGGAGGTTGCAGTGAGCCAAGATCACACCAGTGCATTCCAGCCTGAGCAACAGAGGGAGACCCCATCTCAAAAAAAAAAAAAAAAAAAAAAAAGAGAGAAAGTGCCGTGAGATCAAGGAGAGGCAGATGATCCAGTCGTGCTCTCGTGGTATCCTGGTAGCCGCGTCAGAAGTGATTGGGCCTATTTCAGCCCACAGAGCCCTCAGGTGTTCTTCATGAAACCTTCACGGAGGCCGTGGCCTTGTAAAACTGGTCGTAACCTGAGGCTTGAAATGCTTAGCAGGCTTAGAAGTAACGGGTTGAGCAGGTACGGAGAAGCAGAGAGGATAATCCCCTCCTTGCGTTGATTTTTATTTCTGTATGTGTGAATTCCTAACTCCACGTTCAAAATCCAACACAAGGTGATGTAGAACAAGTCATTGAGGTTTTCCAAGTCCTGGATAGCTATGAGAATCCTGTCATTGCTTCTGTTCTCTAGACTGGCTGACTGTGCCTCCTTCCTTTCCCGCCCTTCTGTTTCCTGCCTTTGGCTGTTTGTGGTTGGAAGGGGAGGAAAGAGAGAAAAGGAGCCGGAACGCACAACTGTGGTGAGGTTTGGGCTTATCTGGGACTTAGGTGTGTTCTGTTCTCCTCCCTTCCTTCTGGAGTTTGGATCAATGAAGCTTGATGGCCCCCAGCAGTTCACAGAAACGGGCATTTCTCTGTGAAATTATTACATTGTCAGAGTAGAAAAATATAAGTAAAGTACATCAAAGGTTTTCCATGGCGTTTTGCTTACATTTCTGTGTCTGTTGGGATTGCCAAACAAAAAGTCATAGTGAGCCCAGTTCACACTATGTGGCATTTGAACAAGAGGAGAATTGAACCTGCTTCCTCCCTTTGTGCCCGATGATCTGCCACGTTTTCTCTCACTTATCTTTCAGAGGGACTTGGCTTAGTAGTCTTACGTGTTCCTTCCCCGCAAAATGCATTTCAGTCGGCCTGCAGTGCTGACTGAGGAACCATAACAGTGGGTGGCAGGGGGTGGTTGCCTGCCTTCTTCGAGTGGAGCCAGTACCTTGGAAGTGTTCACGGATGGTCATAGTTGCTCACGGTGATTCTCTTGTATCTCAGGACACAGTGTGTTGTTGCTGCAACTGTCTTGTGTAGGAACTTAGCTCCAGGTGAAGGTGAGAGCTGGGTGGGGAGGTTGTCTTCCTAAGACGTGCTGCTTTCTCCTTGTTCACCAACCACACTGTGCTTGCTGGGTATCTCCAGCAGTGCTGTGAGCTCCTCTGAGCTTCTGCAGTCTAGGAGGGCGTTGTGTTTAGCTTCTTTCCAGCACTTCAGAGTTACACTCATTCAGAACAATATCTGGCCGGGCGCGGTGGCTCACACCTGTCATCCCAGCATTTTGGGAGGTCGAGGCAGGCGGATCACGAGGTCAAGTGATCGAGACCATCCTGGCTGACACGGTGAAACCCCATCTCTACTAAAAATAAAAACATTAGCAACACTTACTGAGCACTTAGCTGCCAACCACTGTCCCAGAAGTCCCAGAAAGACAACTAATGGAACACCTTGGATGTAGTTGGGTAAACCTTACCAAGGGAGCTTTTCTCCACCCAGGTGTGATCAGAACATTTCTAAGCCGTGAGTGCTCAGGTGGCCTCCCTACCGCTCTGCCCTGGAGTTTTCTTGACCAGGCAGTGCTCAGTAGGTCCCTAGGCTCACAGTGACCCTGTCCTTAACAGTTTCTCCATAGGCCTGAAAGATCATCCTGAATTCGCCTAATGGTGATAGGCAAGGTGGCCATGACTCTCCTTGACTGCCAGACTTGAATAGGAATTACTCTCCAGCAGTGATCCTCCTCAGTAAAGAGAATCTCCAGGATATAGCACTCCATGCCTGCTACAGTCCTAACGAAAATCGTCTTCCTGGTCCTGTACTCGGAACGTTTGCGATCACCCTCTATCGGTGCATGAGGAACGTTTGCCGTAGAGGACAGTCCTGGCACTCGCACCCCTTTCAGTGTCTTAAATTGGAGAGACAGCCAGTATTCCGGAGTCTGGGCTGTTCACTGTTTTAAGCTGACAGCCGTGAATTCCACAGGCGGACTTTGGGTAGTGTGGGAAGTGTGCGGCTCTCCTTCAGACGCTCTCATGTTTGGATGGAAAGAGTGCTCATCAGTACAATTCTACCCGCAGGACTTTTCATTCGCTTCCAGAGTTAACCTTGTGTCTTTTACCTCTCTCCAATAGTGGAATGAATTTTAAATGTATGTTTTCTGATCATACTGGAAGAATTGCGGTTTTTTTCTTTTTTTCTTTTTTTTTTTTTCTTTTTCTTTTTTTTTTTTTTTTTTGAGACGGAGTCTTGCTCTGTAGCCCGGGCTGGAGTGCAGTGGCCGGATCTCAGCTCACTGCAAGCTCCGCCTCCCGGGTTTAGGCCATTCTCCTGCCTCAGCCTCCCGAGTAGCTGGGACTACAGGCGCCCGCCACCTCGCCCGGCTAGTTTTTTGTATTTTTAGTAGAGACGGGGTTTCACGGTGTTAGCCAGGATGGTCTCGATCTCCTGACCTCGTGATCCGCCCGTCTCGGCCTCCCAAAGTGCTGGGATTACAGGCTTGAGCCACCGCGCCCGGCCTTTTTTTCTTTTTTTAATAGAGACAGGCTCTCGCTCTGTTACCCAGGCTGGAGGCCAGTGGCACAATCCTGACTCACTGCAGGCTCCGCCTCCCAGGCCAATCGATCCTCCCACCTCAGCCTCCGAAGTAGCTGGGACTAAAGGTGTGCACCACCCTGCCTGGCCTTTGTATTTTGTTTTTTTTTTTAGTAGAGACAGGGTCTCGCTGTGTTAGGATATTTCTAACATTGAACAAAATAATTAGGTCTCTAGCTGGTCGTGGTGGTACGCACCTGTAGTCCCAGCTACCCAGGAGTCTAAAGCAGGAGGATGACTCCGGGCCAGGAGTATAACGCCACGGTGTGCAGTGGTGGTGTCTGTGCATAGCTACTGGAGTTTATCCTGGGCAGCAAAAACCTGCCTTTCAAAATTAACAAGGCGGCCGGGCGCGGTGGCTCAAGCCTGTAATCCCAGCACTTTGGGAGGCTGAGGCGGGTGGATCACGAGGTCAGGAGATCGAGACTATCCTGGCTAACATGGTGAAACCCCGTCTCTACTAAAAATACAAAAAACTAGGCGGGCGTGGTGGCGGGCGCCTGTAGTCTCAGCTACTTGGGAGGCTGAGGCGGGAGAATGGCGTGAACCCGGGAGGCGGAGCTTGCAGTGAGCCGAGATCACGCCACTGCACTCCAGCCTGGGAGACACAGCAAGACTCCGTCTCAAAAAAAAAAAAAACAAAAAACAAAATTAACAAGGCCAGGCAAGGTGGCTCATGCCTATAATCATAACACTTTGGGAGGCCAAGGGGGAAGAGGATTACTTTGAGCTCAGGAGATCAAGACCTGCCTGGGAGACATGACAAAACCCCGTTATTTAAAAAAATAGGCCGGACGTGGTGGCTCACGCCTGTAATCCCAGCCCTTTGGGAGGCTGAGGCGGGCGGATCACAAGGTCGGGAGTTCAAGACCAGCCTGGCCAATATGGTGAAACCCCATCTCCACTAAAAATACAAAGAAAATTAGCCGGGCATGGTGGCGGGTGCCTGTGGTCCCAGCTGCTCAGGAGGCTGAGGCAGGAGAATGGTGTGAACCCGGGAGGTGGAGCTTGCAGTGAGCCAAGATCGCACCACTGCACTCCAGCCTGGGCAACAGAACGAGACTCCATCTAAAAAACAAAAAAAAAGGCTGGGCGTGGTGACTCACACCTGTAATCCCAGCACTTTGGGAGGCTGAGGCGGGCGGATCATGAAGTCAGGAGATTAAGACCATGCTGGCTAACATGGTGAAACCCCGTCTCTGCTAAAAATACAAAAAATTAGCCGGGCATGGTGGTGGGCACCTATAGTCCCAGCTACTCGGGAGGCTGAGACAGGAGAATGGAGTGAACCTGGGAGGCGGAGCTTGCAGTGAGCCACGATCGCGCCACTGCACTGCAGCCTGGGCAACAGAGTGAGACTCCATCTCAAAAAAAAAAAGTAAAAATTAAAAAATATATATTAGGTGGGTGTTGGTGGGTGGTTTGTACCTATAGCCCCAGCTGTTTGGGAAGCTGAGACTGTAGAATTGCTTGAGCCCAGAAAGTGGAGGGTGCGGCCAGGCGCAGTGGCTCACGCCTGTAATCCTAACATTTTAGGAGGCCAAGGTTGGTGGGATCACCTGAGGTCAGGAGTTTGAGACCAGCCTTGCCAACATGGTGAAACCTCATCTCTACTAAAAATACAAAAAATTACTGGGGTGTGGTGGCGGGCGCCTGTAGTCCCAGTTACTCGGGAGGCTGAGGCAGGAGAATCACTTGAACCCAGGATGGGGAGGTTGCAGTGAGCCAAGATCGTACCACTGCACTCCAGCCTGGGCAACAGAGCAAGAGTCTATCTCAAAAAAAAAAAAAAAAAAAAAAAAAGGCCGGGTGCGGTGGCTCACGCCTGTAATTCCAGCACTTTGGGAGGCCCAGGCGGGCGGATCACGAGGTCAGGAGATTGAGACCATCCTGGCAAACATGGTGAAACCCCCTCTCTACTAAAATACAAAGAAAATAAGCTGGACGTGGTGGCGGGTGCCTGTAGTCCCAGCTGCTCGGGAGGCTAAGGCAGGAGAATGGCGTGAGCCCGGGAGGTAGAGCTTGCAGTGAGCCAAGATTGTGCCACTGCACTCCAGCCTGGGCAACAGAGCAAGAGTCCGTCTCAAAAAAAAGCCAGGCTCAGTGGCTCACGCTTGTAATTCCAGCACTTTGGGAGGCCAAGGCAGGCGGATCACGAGATCAGGAGATTGAGACCATCCTGGCAAACATGGTGAAACCCCGTCTCTACTAAAATACAAAAAAGATTAGCCGGGCATGGTGGTGGGCACGTATAGTTCCAGCTGCTCAGGAGGCTGAGGCAGGCGAATGGTGTGAACCCGGGAGGTGGAGCTTGCAGTGAGCCGAGATCACGCCACTGCACTCCAGCCTGGGCGACAGAGCGAGACTCTGTCTCAAAAAAAAAAAAAAGGTTGCAGTGAACTGCGATTGTGCCACTGCATGCCAGCCTCCTAGACAGCAGAGTGAGGCCCTGTCACATACCAGGCTCGGTGGCTCACGCCTGTCATCCCAGCACTTTTGGAGGCTGAGGCCGTCAGAACACTTGAGGTCAGGAGTTCGAGACCAGCCTGGTGGTGGAACTGTGTCTCAACTGAAATTACAAAAATTAGCCAGGCGTGGTGGCACACACCTGTAATCCCAGCTACTTGGGGGGCTGAGGCAGGAGAATCGCTTGAACTCAGAAGGTGGAGGTTGCAGTGAGCGGACATCCAGCCACTGCACTCCAACCTGGATGACAGAGCAAGACTCCGTCTTCAAAAATAAAGAGACCCTTTCACACACAAAAAAAATCCCAACAATAAGCAAATAATTAAAATTAATAATAGGCTGGATGCAGTGGCTCACATCTGTAATCTCAATACTTTGGGAGGCCAAGGTGCGCAGATTGCTTGAGCCCAGGAGTTCAAGACCAGCCTGGGCAACACAGCAAAACCCCATCTCTACAAAAAATACAAAAACTAGCCAGGTGTGGTGGTGTGCGCCTATAATCCCAGTTGCTCAGGAGGCTGAGGTGGGAGGATCACTAGAGCCTGGGAAGTGGAGGCTGCAGTGAGCCGAGATTGTTCTCAGGAGATCAAGACCTGCCTGGGCGACATGGCAAAACACCATTATTTAAAAAAATAGGCCGGGCGTGGTGGCTTACGCTTGTAATCCCAGCACTTGGGGAGGCAGAGGCAGGTGGATGTCTGGAGCTCAGGAGTTCAAGACCAGCCTGGGCAACATGGTGAAACCCTATGTCTACAAAAAATACAAAAATTAACTGGGCGTGGTAATGCATACCTGTAGTCCCAGCGACTCCGGAGGCTGAGGTGAAAGAATGGCTTGAGCCCAGGAAGTGGAGATTTCAGTGAGCCAAGATCATGCCACTGCACTCCAGCCTGGGCGACAGAGCCAGACCCTATCTCAGAAAACAAAAACAAAACCGCAGCCTGGGCAGTAAAGCAAGACACTGTCTCTATTAAAAAATTTGGGCCGGGCGCGGTGGCTCAAGCCTGTAATCCCAGCACTTTGGGAGGCCGAGACGGGCGGATCACGAGGTCAGGAGATCGAGACCATCCTGGCCAACACGGTGAAACCCCGTCTCTACTAAAAAATACAGAAAAAAAACTAGCCGGGCGAGGTGGCGGGCGCCTGTAGTCCCAGCTACTCGGGAGGCTGAGGCAGGAGAATGGCGTGAACCCGGGAGGCGGAGCTTGCAGTGAGCTGAGATCCGGCCACTGCACTCCAGCCTGGGGGGCAGAGCGAGACTCCGTCTCAAAAAAAAAAAAAAAAAAAAAATTGAAAATCAGCTGGGTGAAGGGCCGGGCACAGTGGCTCACGCCTTTGAGAGGCCTAGGTGGATGGATCACGAGGTCAGGAGTTGCAGACCAGCCTGGCCAAGATGGCAAAATCCCGTCTCTACTAAAGATACAAAATACAAAAATTAGCCAGGTGTGGTGGCGTGGGCCTGTAGTCCCAGCTACTTGGGAGGCTGAGGCAGGAGAGTTGCTTGAATCCAGGAGGCTGAAGTTGCAGTGAGCCAAGATTGTGCCACTGCACTCCAGCCTGGGCGACAGTGTGACTCCATCTCAAAAAAAAAAAAAATCATCTGGGTGCAATGCCATCTGCACCTTTAGTTCCAGCTACTTAGAAGGCTGAGGTGGGAGAATGTCTTGAGCCTAGGAGTTTAAGACTGTGGTGAGCTATGATCACACCACTGCACTCCAGCTTGGACAACAGAGGTAGACCCTGTCTAAAAAGAAATAACAAAAACACATACTCAGGAGACTAAGGTGAGAGGATCGCTGGGCCCAGCAGTTTGAGACCAGCCTGGGCCACATAGCGGGGAGACTTCTGTCTCAAAAAACAAAGCCTGGGCCAGGCGTGGTGGCTCACACCTGTAATGCTACCACTTTGGGAGGCCAAGGCAGATGGATTACTTGAGCTCAGGAATTCAAGACTGGCTTGGGCAACGTGGCGAAATCCCTTCTCTACAAAAAATGAGTTGGGCATGGTGATGCGTGCTTGTAGTCCCAGCTACTCCAGAGGCTGAGGTAAGAGGATGGCTTCAGCCTAGGAGGTAGAGATTGTAGTGAGCTAAGATCACGCCACTGCACTCCCGCCTGGGTGACAGAGCCAGACCACCTGGTCGCAAGATGACCGCAAAGCCAAAAACACAAAACTCGTTTTGATTTTTTTTTTGAGACAAAGTCTTGCTTTGTTGCCCAGGCCGGAATGCAGTGGCACGATCACGACTCACTGGAGCCTTGACCTGCTCTCAGGCGATTCTCTCACCTCAGCTTCTCCAGTAGCTGGGACTAACAGGCATGCACCACCTTGCCTGGCTAATATTTTCTTGTTTTTTTAAGAGATGGGATCTCACTTTATTGCCCAGGCTAGTCTTGAACTACTGGCCTCAAGCAGTCCTCCTGCCTTGGCCTCCCAAAGTGCTGGGATTACAGACGGAAACCACTGTGCCCAGTCATTTTTTTTTTTTTCACACTTACTTAGTTTTTCTTTTTTTAAGAGTCAATGTCTTGCTCTGTCATCCAGGCTGGAGTGCTTTGGCGCGATCATGGCTCACTGTACTCACAAACTCCTGGGCTCAAGCGATCTGTCACCTTAGCTTCCCGAGTAACTACAACTGCAGGCGTGCACCACTAGGCCCAGCTAATTTTTTTTTTTTTTTTTTCTTTGAGACGGAGTCTCGTTCTTTTGCCCAGACTGGAGTGCGGTGGCACGATCTCGGCTCACTGCAAGCTCCACCTCCCGGGTTCACGCCATTGTCCTGCCTCAGCCTCCCGTGTAGCTGGGACTACAGGCGCCCGCCACTGCGCCTGGCTAATTTTTTGTATTTTTAGTAGAGATGGGGTTTCACCGTGTTAGCCAGGATGGTCTCTATCTCCAGACCTCATGATCCGCCCGCCTTGGCCTCCTAGAGTGCTGGGATTATAGGCGTGAGCCACTGTGCTCGGCCAACCCAGCTAATTTTTAATAATTTTTGTAGTGATGAAGTCTTGGCTGTGTTGAAAGTCTTCGCTGGTCTGAAAATCCTGGATTCAAGCGATCCTCCCACCTCAGCCTCCTAAAGTTCTAGGATTAAGGTGTGAGGCACCAGGTCCAACAAAATTCATTTTGTTTTATTTTTGTTTGACACAGAGTCTTGCTTCACTGTCCAGGCTGGAGTGCATTGGCATGATCATGGCTCACTGTAGCCTTGACCTCCCAGGCTCAAGCCATCCTCCTACCTGAGTGTCCCGAGTAGCTGGGACTACAGAAGTGTGCCACTATGCCCAGCTAATTTTTTAAATTTTTTGCAGTGACAACCATGTTGCCAGGCTGGTCTTGAACTCCTGAGCTCCGGGGATCCGCCTGCCTCAGCTTCCCTAAGTGCTTGAGCCTGGAAGGTCAAGGCTGCAGTGAGCTGTGATCGTGCCACTGCACTCCAGCTTGAGCGGCACAGTGAGACTGTCTCAACAACAACAAAAACCATAACAATAAAGAGACAGTTTTTTTTATTCGGAATTATACATTCTAGATGTGGAGGGGAAAAATGTATGAGCTCAGTGCAGACACTAAGCTCTCTCCACCCTCTGGAACATCAGCAGGGACCCATGGAAAATGAGAGCTTGCTACATTTCCTGAGATTGAAAAATAGATGCAGGCCGGGCACTGGCTCACGCCTGTAATCTCAGCACTTTGGAAGGCTGAGGTGGATGGATTACCTGAGATCAGGACTGGCCAACATGGTGAAACCCCATCTCTACTAAAAATACAAAAAAAAAAAAAAAAAAAGCTGGGTGTGGTGACGGGAGTCTGGAATCCCAGCTGTTCGGGAGGCTGAGACAGGAGCTTCGCTTGAACCTGGGAGGCGGAGGTTGCAGTGAGCTGAGATCGCGCCCCTGCACTCCAGCCTGGGCGACAGAGTGAGACTTGGTCTCAGAAAAAGAGGCGACAGAACCTTGAGGCGTACACTGCTCTGTAAATAGGGCAGCGACAGAATGTGTTTGGAGGATGCGCTGAAAGCCGCTCTGTCTTTGATTCAAGTATGAGAGTGCGTCCTGACTAGCCTAGTCTCTTGGCCTTCTGATCCTTCCCTGGGGCCCTAGTGATGGGCATCTTTCTTCCCAGGGGATAGTTCAGCTTCCAAATGTGATGTCGGTATGCTGTGAAGAGAAGGGTTATTTTTTCTAGAGTTTTTTTTTTTCTGGTTAAATCTTGACTAAATGTATATGGGGCGTGAAATCTCCATTTCGGCCAGACACAGTGGTGACCTCCTATAGCCCCAGCTACTCAGGAGTTTGTGGCGAGAGGATCACTTGAACCCTGGAGGTCAAGACCAGCCTGGGTAATACAGTGAGATCCCAATTCTAAAAAAAAATAAAATAAAATCTGTATTTAATTTCCAGTATAGTACATCATTAAATAACAGCCTGCTCTGTTTTTTCCAGGGGTGAGCCCCTCCAGACTCCGAATAGGAGATCAAGAGTTTGATTCATTGCCTGCTTTACTGGAATTCTACAAAATACACTATTTGGACACTACAACGTTGATAGAACCGGTTTCCAGATCCAGGCAGGGTAGTGGAGTGATTCTCAGGCAGGAGGAGGCGGAGTATGTGCGAGCCCTCTTTGACTTTAATGGGAATGATGAGGAAGATCTTCCCTTTAAGAAAGGAGACATCTTGAGAATCCGGGACAAGCCTGAAGAGCAGTGGTGGAATGCGGAGGACAGCGAAGGCAAGAGAGGGATGATTCCAGTCCCTTACGTCGAGAAGTATAGACCTGCCTCCGCCTCAGTATCGGCTCTGATTGGAGGTAACCAGGAGGGTTCCCACCCACAGCCACTGGGTGGGCCGGAGCCTGGGCCCTATGCCCAACCCAGCGTCAACACTCCGCTCCCTAACCTCCAGAATGGGCCCATATATGCCAGGGTTATCCAGAAGCGAGTCCCCAATGCCTACGACAAGACAGCCTTGGCTTTGGAGGTACATAACGTGCACAATGTAGAAAGAAGAGATCTGCTGCAGGGTCTCCTCTCGGTCCTCTTAGAGCTTTGTAGCAATGCTGACTACAGCAGCATTGGGATGTTGTAGATGGCAAAGCTGCTAAGCACTGATTTTGGCATTTAATGTTGGGTTTTCTCTTTTTCATAGAAAACCTGTTTGGGAATGAGTAAGCTTAAAACTGTATAACTGAATGTTCTTAATTGATCTACTAAACACACTTGGACTGCTTTAATAACACCACCTGAATTCACAGGAATTCACCTCAAATGTTTTTCCTCATCCACATCCTCATCTGTTTTCTTGCTTTCTGTTTGTTGTTGTCTAAAAGAAGGTGGGTTCAGATGGATTTGAGTGTAATAAGTGGTCTCTATCAAAGCACTTAAATGGAATTTTCCCGCAGAAACTTGTTTTTGCTTCAGGGGACGTGAAGTTCCTTACCACTAATTGTGTTCATTGAGTAAGAATCCGGGAGGAAGCAGGCATGGTAGAGGTGTGAAGAGACTCACACCCAGAAGTCCTCATTCCGAGGAGTGGCAGGTGCACGGGTCTTTCTAAATCATTTAAGAAGCCAGTTCTTCCTCAGGAGTTAATTTTTGCCTTAACTGGTGAAATACCTTCGGTAGCCCACTTCCTTCTGGCCAGCCATTACATGGTGTTAATTCCTTTATTCCTTTGTTTCTCAGTCACACCTTTATCTCCTTCCTTCCTTCTTCCTTCCTTCCTTTCTCCGTTCCTTTCTTTTCAGAAGAGCTGATGGTTCAGTGTAAAAGCTAGTACAGACTGGGCACAGTGGCTCACACTTGTAATCCTAGTGCTCTGGGAGGCTGAGGCAGGAGGACCACTTGAGACCAGGTGTTCAAGACCAGTCTGGGAAATGTAGTGAGACCTCAGCTTTTTAAACAAAAAGTGGGGAAAAAAAAAAAAACGGCCAGGCGTGGTGGCATGCACCTGCAGTCCTGGCTTGAATGAGAAACGGAATGTGTGTTGTCAGGGTTATCACTGCCTCTTGTTCTCATTCTTTGTTTGGAGGAAAATAGATTTCTACCCTCAGGTCTTCCTGTGAGGTGAGATGAGATGACGGTAACATCTGGCATGGTGCTGTGTGTATGATGGATCTGACTCTTTTTTATTTTCTTGTTTTTTCCTCTCTCTTTTTTATTTTTTCTGGCCTTACTGAGTCACTAGGTGTAACTCTTGATATTTATTCCAGACTTTGTTAGCACTGGGTTGAAGTAAGTATGAAAACATGGATCAAACGCCGGGCGTGTTGGCTCGTACCTGTAATCCCAGCACCTTATGAGGCGGAGGTGGACAGATCAGTTGAGCTCAGGAGTTGGAGACCGGCCTAGGCAGCATGGCAAAATGCCATCTCTACAAAAAATTAGCCAGGCCTAGTGGCACATGCCCGTGGTCCTAGCTACTCGGGAGGCTGAGGAGAGAGGATCACCTGAGCCTGAAAGGTCTTGGCTACAGTGAGCTGAGATGATGACACTGCCCTCCAGCCTGGGTGACAGAGTGAGACTCTGTCTCAAAAAAAGAAAAACCATGGAACAAGCCAGCTGACCCAGGAGAAACCAGTTATCACATGAATTTTGCTTCTATTTGCATTTCCCTTCTCAAAGAGATTTTATCATGCCTGCCTTAATTAGAGGCTTTACTGCTCAAAAAAATGGTTGAGCTTTTCTACCTGCTGTGAAACACAAATCTTATAAATAAAGATTTGAGTAGAAAACTGGTTTATGATTTTAGTAAGTTTTTCTTTTTGATTTGGGTATTGGGTTTTTTTGGATTTTTTTTTTTCTCTTTGAGACGAAATCTCGCTCCATCGCATGGGCTGGAGTATAGTGGCATGATCTCGGCTCAGTGCAATCTCCGCTTCCCAGGTTCAAGCGATTCCCTTGCCTCAGTCTCCTGAGTAGCTGGGATTACAAGCACACACCACCATGCCCGAATAATTTTTGTAGTTTTAGTAGAGACAGGATTTCACCATGTTGGCCAGGCTGGTCTCGAACTCCTGACCTCAGGTGATTCAACCACCTTGGCCTCCCAAAGTGGTGGGATTACAGGTGTGAGCTGTTGTGCCTGGCCAATTTTTAGAAATGTTTTTATGTTGAGCTAAAACGTATGTACTGTGTGTGATCACTGCTTATCAAGGGGATGGGGAGCTTAGCTTCAGGCATTATCAGTTGAGCTAGAGATCTTTTGTGACTCACACCAGAGCCAGGGTAAGGCCTGTCTCCCTTTTCCACCTATGCCAGTTTCAGTCCGTTGCTGATGCAGGTGAATCGTTAAGGCTGAATTGTCCTCATTTGTTTCCATCAATTTGAAAGACTGTTGATGGGCCCTAGATATACTACCTGTTACTTAGATCAGGGGTCTGCAAACCTTTTCTGTGAAGGTTTTTGAGGGCCTTAAATTCTGTGTCCCCACTCTGCCATTGTAGCAAGAAAGAAATCATAGATAAAACAACAAATGAGGCCGGGCGCGGTGGCTCAAGCCTGTAATCCCAGCACTTTGGGAGGCCGAGACGGGCGGATCACGAGGTCAGGAGTTCGAGACCATCCTGGCTAACACGGTGAAACCCCGTCTCTACTAAAAAATACAAAAAACTAGCCGGGCAAGGTGGCGGGCGCCTGTAGTCCCGGCTACTCGGGAGGCTGAGGCAGGAGAATGGCGTAAAAACCCGGGAGGCAGAGCTTGCAGTGAGCTGAGATCCGGCTACTGCACTCCAGCCTGGGCGACACAGCGAGACTCCGTCTCAAAAAAAAAAAAAAACAAAAAAAAACAACAAATCAACAAATGAGCTTGCTATGTTCCAATAAAGCTACAAAAACAACAGGCGGATGTTTGGCCAGGTGCTGTGACTTACACCTGTAATTCCAGCACTTTCAGAGGCTGAGGTGGGAGGCTTGCTTGAGTCCAGGTGTTTGTAATCAGTCTGGGCAACATGGTGAGACCCAGTCTCCACAAAAAAATTTTTTAAAAAATTAGGTGATCTAAAAACAAAAAACAAAAACAAAACATACATGCCAGGCGCGGTGGCTCACGCCTGTAATCCTAGCATTTTGGGAGGCCGAGGTGGGTGGATCACCTGAGATCAGGAGTTTAAGACCAGCCTGACTGGTATGATGAAACCCTGTCTCTACTAAATATACAAAAATTAGCGGGGCATGGTGGTGGGTGCCTGTAATGCCAGCTACTTAGGAGGCTAAGACAGGAGAATAACTTGAGCCTGGGAGGCAGAGATTGCAGTGAGCCGAGATGGTGCCGTAGCACTTCAGCCTGGGCAACAAGAGCGAAACTCCGTCTCAAAAAAAAAAAAAAAAAAAAAAAAAAGCCATGCATGGTGGTGTGCACCTGTGGTCTCAGCTGCTTGGGAGGCTGAGGTAGGAAATTGCTTGAGCCCAGGAGGTTGGAAGACAAGGCGCATGTACTGCCTCTCTCTCCTTGCTTTTCCATTGTGTTGTGTATATGAATTTGTGTGTGCGTCCTGCCCCGAGCTCACTGAAAGCAAGTCTGGATGAAAGGAATGTTTGCAGTCATTGATGTGCTTCTGGTTGGTAGTAGGGACCTAGAAAAGCGGTCACCTGGGTTTGCACCAGCAAAGAAAATCAGAGTTCTGTGATGTCCCCTGTACAGTGAATTCCAAAAATGAAAACCATTTGGGTTCTGGTTTTATTCTTATTATCTCTGGAACTCACTGATCAGCTCGGTAATCTTTTGTTCCTGCACTAATTCTAGATCTGACTGCACCAGGATCATGATTAGCCTTGAACACTACATAGAATTAGGGAATGACCAGTGTTCGTTACGTTCCTTGGGAGCAAAGAAACTGGAGTAACCACGTTGAGTCTTCTTTACCAGTGACTCCATGATACAGCTGGAGTTGCTTCCTCAAAAAGGAAAGACAGAAGGATGCTTGTTATATTTTAGTCAACTTTTCTAGGTGTTTTGTGGATTGTGGTTCTTTAGGATATAGCCTTAAGTCCACCATTCTACTTGATAGTAAAATCTATGTTTAAATACCTCAATGTTACATTCTTTGTTCTTTCTTTTCTTTTTTCTTTTTTTTTTTTTTTTTGAGACAGTCTCGCTCTGTCGCCCAGGCTGGAGTGCAGTGGCGTGATCTCGGCTCACTGCAAGCTCCACCTCCTGGGTTCATGCCATTCTCCTGCCTCAGCCTCCCCAGTAACTGGGACTACAGGCGCCCGCCACCACACCCGGCTAATTTTTTTTGTATTTTTAGTAGAGACAGGGTTTCACTGTGTTAGCCAGGATGGTCTCTATCTCCTGACCTCATGGTCCGCCCGCCTTGGCCTCTCAAAGTGCTGGGATTACAGGCGTGAGCCACCGTGCCTGGCCTTCTTTCAGACTTCTAAGGGATAAATTAGTAGGGATTTGTATGAGGCAAGATGTTATTGGGGAAAGGAATTATGTGTAAATTAGACCTTTGGACCATATCAGAACTATTTTTAATGTATAGATTCTCTTTTTTTTTTTTTTTTTTTTTTTTTTTTTTTGAGACGGAGTCTCACTCTGTCACCTAGGCTGGAGTACAGTTGCACAGTCTCGGCTCACTGCAACCTCCGCCTCCCGGGTTCACGCCATTCTCCTGCGTCAGCCTCCCAAGTAGCTGGGATTACACGAGACCGCTACCACGCCTGGCTAATTTTTTGTATTTTTAGTAGAGACGGGGTTTTACCGTGTTAGCCAGGATGGTATCAATCTCCTGACCTCGTGATCCGCCCACCTTGGCCTCCCAAAGTGTTGGGATTACAGGCATGAGCCACCGCACCTGGCCCTTTTTTTTTTTTAGATGTAGGCTCCCTCTTGTCACCCAGGCTGGAGTGCAGTGGCTCAATCTCAGCTCACTGCAACCTCCGCCTCCCAGCTTCAAGCAATTTTCCTGCCTCAACCTCCCGAGTAGCTGGGATTTACAGGTGCACGCCACCGCGTCCGTCTAATTTTTTTTTTTTTTTTTTGAGACGGAGTCTCGCTCTGTCGCCCAGGCTGGAGTGCAGTGGCCGGATCTCAGCTCACTGCAAGCTCCGCCTCCTGGGTTCACGCCATTCTCCTGCCTCAGCCTCCCGAGTAGCTGGGACTACAGGCGCCCACCACCTCGCCCGGCTAGTTTTTTGTATTTTTTAGTAGAGACGGGGTTTCACTGTGTTAGCCAGGATGGTCTCGATCTTCTGACCTCGTGATCCACCCGTTTCGGCCTCCCAAAGTGCTGGGACTACAGGCTTGAGCCACTGCGCCCGGCCATAATTTTTTTGTATTTTTAGTAGAGATGGGGTTTCATCATGTTGGCCAGGCTGGTCTCCAACTCTTGACCTCGGGTGAGCTGCCCACGTCGGCCCTCAAAAGTGCTGGGATTACAGGTGTGAGCCACCGTGCCCGGCCAGATTCTCTTGGTTCTACCCTACAGAGGAAAACCACATCAAAATCCAAATTTTTTTTACACCAGGTATGGTGGCATGTGCTATAGTCCCAGCTACTTGGGAGACTGAGGGCAGAGGAACCCTTGAGCCCAGAGTTTTTTTTTTCTTTTTGAGACAGTGTATTGCTCGGTCACCCAGGCTGGAGAGCAGTGGCACAATTCTGGCTCATTGCAAACTCCGTCTCCCGGATCCTTGTGCCTCAGGCTCCTGAGGACCTGGGATTATAGGTGCCCACCACCATGCTCAGCTAATTTTTGTATTTTTAGTGGCGACCAGGTTTCACCATACTGGACAGGCTGGTCTGCAACTCCTGACCTCAAGTTATTCGCCCAACTCGGCCTCCCAAAGTACTGGGATTACAGGCATGAGCTTCCTTGCCCAGCTGAGCCCAGGAGTTTGAGGCTTTGCCCAGCAATGCAGTGAAACTCTGTCTCTCTTTAAAAAAAAAAAAAAAAGAGGCCAGACGCAGTGGCTCACCTATAATCCCAGTGCTTTGGGAGGCCAAGCAGGAGGAGGATTGCTTGAAGCCAAGAGTTCAAGATCAGCTCAGACTCCAAAGCAAGACCCCATTTCTACAAAATTAAAAGTACAAAATTAGCCAGGTACAATGGCACGTGCCTGTAGTCCCAACTACTTGGGAGGCTGAGATAGGGGAATCACAAGCCCAGGAGTTTGGGGCTACAGTGAGCTACACAACTGGGCACCCTCGCTTAGAGCAAAGCCTGATCTCAAAAAAAAAAGAAAGAAAGAAAAAACAACCAAAAAGAAAAATCTTTTCTTTACAGTTGATTAGGTTCTTGGCAGAGAGATTCAAATATAGGGGGATGAGATAATGGCTATGCCATAACTGAAATGAATCTTTTTTTGTTTTTGTTTCTGTTTTTTGAGAAAGAGTTTTGCACTTGTTGCCCAGGCTGGAGTGTAAAGGCACTGGGTTCAAGTGATTCTCCTGCCTCAGCCTCCCGAGTAGCTGGGATTATGGTCGTGTGCCCCCACGCCTGGCTAATTTTGTATTTTTCACAGAGATGGGATTTCAAAATGTTGGTCATGCTGGTCTTGAATTCCTGACCTCAGGAGTTCACCCACCTCGACCTCCCAAAGTGCTGGGATTACAGGTGTGAACCACTGCACCTGGCCTGATTCTGATTTTTAAATGGATAAAGAATAAAATTTGTAAGCAATCAGTTGGGCTAATTAACCTGACCAAAATGGCCTTGAAGTAAAAATACCTCAAGGAAGACCTTACTAAAATTAAATAACCCTTTGTGTTTTTTGGGGCCTTTCTCCTGAAATGTTGAAAGCACATGAAAATTCTCCTGAGGTCCCAAAGGCACTATGGTGATATTTAGAGACCAGGGCTTCCTGTGGCGCCAGACGCTGCCTTAGGCTGTTTTTTTTTTGTTTGTTTTGTTTTTTTTTTTTGAGACGGAGTCTCGCTCTGTTGCCCAGGCTGGAGTGCAATGGCGCAATCTCGGCTCACTGCAAGCTCCGCCTCCCGGGTTCATGCCATTCTCCTGCCTCAGCCTCCTGAGTAGCTGGGACTGCAGATGCCCGCCACCGCGCCTGGCTAATTTTTTGTATTTTTAGTAGAGATGGGGTTTCACCGTGGTCTCGATCTCCTGACCTCGTGATCCGCCCGCCTTGGCCTCCCAAAGTGCTGGGATTACAGGCTTGAGCCACCGCGCCCGGCCTGCCTTAGGTCTTTAACAGTTTAGAGGAAGGGATGGCTGCCGACTCTGGCTGGAGGAGGGCAGAGGAAGAATGCCGGAAGGATTTGGGTATTCTAAGAACCACCATGGTGAAACCCCATCTCTACTAAAAATGCAAAAATTAGCTGGGTGTGGTGAGGTGCCTGTAGTCCCAGCTTACTCGGGAGGCTGAGGCAGGAGAATCACTTGAATCCTGGAGGTGGAGCCAACATAGTGCCACTGCACTCCATCCTGGGTGACAGGAGCAAAAACTCCGTTACAAAAAAAAAAAATCCTGAAAAGATCTGGAGCCGGGCGGGTACCTGTAGTTCCAGCTACTCGGGAAGCTGAGGCAAGAGAATGGCGTGAACCTGGGAGGCGGAGCTTGCAGTGAGCAGAGATTGCGCCACTGCACTCCAGCCTGGGCGACAGAGCCAGACTAGGTCTCAAAAAAAAAAAAAAAAAGAGAAAAGAAAAGATCTGAAGGCACATCAGCAGGCTTTGCCCCACATTTTGAGAAATTGGTGTCGTTCTGTGTTAACAGCAAGGGGTGGGACTGGTCCACTTTTGAACCTACCCTTCACTTCTTAGAGCTCTGTGGGATGTGATTTGAGACCACACTTTAGATGCTTAAGAATAAAGACAACATAGGCTGGGCGTGGTGGCTCATGCCTGTAATCCTAGCACTTTGGGAGGCTGAGGTGGGTGGATTACGAGGTCAGGAGTTCGAGACCAGCCTGCTCAGCATGGTGAAACCCCGTCTCTACTAAAAATACAAAAAAAAAAAAAAAATTAGCTGGGCGCGATGGTGCGCACTTGTCGTACCAGCTACTTGGGAGGCTGAGGCAGGAGAATTGCTTGAACCCGGCAGGTGAAGGTTGCAGTGAGCCAAGATTGCGCCACTGCACTCCAGCCTGGGTGACTGAGTGAGAGTCTGTCTCAGAAAAAGAATGAAGACAATATAACATTGAGGTATGTATGTATGTATATATGTATTTATATATTTATTTTGAGACAGAGTTTCGCTCTTGTTGCCCAGCCTGGAGTGCAATGGCACGATCTTGGCTCACCGCAGCCTCCGCCTCCCAGGTTCAAGCGATCCTCCTGCCTCAGCCTCGCGAGTAGCTGGGATTAGAGGCATGTGCCACCACGCCTGGCTAATGTTGTATTTTTAGTAGGGATGGGGTTTCTCCATGTTGGTCAGGCTGGTCTCAAACTCCCGACCTCAGGTGATCCGCCCACCTTGGCCTCCAAAAGTGCTGGGATTCCAGGCGTGAGCCACCGCGCCCGGTCAACACTGAGGTATTTAAACAGATTTTGCTTTCAAATAGAATAGTGTACTTAAGGCTATATCCTAAAGAGCCACCTTCCACAAAATCTCAGGGATCCAGTTTGATGAGTTTACATCCATGTGTGCCTGTGTGACAGCCATCCAGGCAAAAGAACGTTTCCAGTGCTCCAGACGCTCCCTCATGGGCCTGTGTTTTCTTTTTGAGACGGAGTCTTACTCTGTCGCCCAAGCTGGAGTGCAATGGCGTGATCTTGGCTCACTGCAACCTCTGCCTCCTGGGTTCCAGCGATTCTCCTGCCTCAGCCTCCCTAGTAGCTGGGATTACAGGCATGAGCCATCATGCCTGGCCAATTTTTGTATTTTTAGTAGAGATAGAGTTTCACCACGTTGGCCAGGCTGGTCTCGAACTCCTGTCCTCAAGTGATGTGCCTGTGTCAGCCTCCGAAAGTGTTGGGATTACAGGTATGAGCCACCGTGCCTGGCCTCCTGTGTTTGTTTCCAATATGAGTAAAATAACGAATTCAGATATAGCAGATATTGGGGATGTTAGTGGAGAAGACGGGCCTTAAGTTATCAGACCATATTCTTTTTTTTTTCTTTTGGGATGGTGTCTCACTCTGTTGCCCAGGCTGGAGTGCAGTGGTGGGATCTCGGCTCACTGCAAGCTCCACTTCCCGGGTTCACGCCATTCTGCTACCTCAGCCTCCCGAGTAGCTGGGACTACAGGTGCCCACCACCATGCCTGGCTAATTTTTTTGTATGTTTAGTAGAGATGGAGTTTCACTGTTAACCAGGATGGTCTCAATCTCCTGACCTCGTGATCTGCCCACCTCAGCCTCCCAAAATGCTGGGATTACAGGCGTGAGCCACCGTGCCCAGCCAAGATGCTTCTCCTTTTTTTGGAGACAGAATCTTGCTCTCTCCACCAGGGTGGGGTGCAGTGGTGCACTCAGCTCACTACAGTCTCAAACTCCCAGGCTTAAGGGGTCCTCCTGCCTCAGTCTCCTGAGTAACTGGAACTACAGTTGCACACCATGATGCCTTACTAATTTTTTTTTTTTTTTTTTTTTTTTTTTTTTTCAAGAGACACAGTCTTGCTATTGTTGCCTAGCCTGGCTGGGCTGGGGCATGTCAGAACCCTTTTTTTTTTTTAAGAGAGTTTTGCTGTGTCGCCCTGGCTGGAGTGCAGTGGTACTATCTTGGCTCACTGCAATCTCTACCTCCCGGGCTCAAGCAGTCCTCCCATGTCAGCCTCTTGAGTAGCTGGGACTACAGGTGCACACCACTATGCCTGGCTCATTTATTTATTTATTTTATTTTTTGAGACAGAGTGTAGCTCTGTTGTCCAGGCTGGAGTGCAGTGACACAGTCTCGGCTCACTGCAACCTCTGCTTCCTGGGTTCAAGCTGTTCTCTGCCTCAGCCTCCCAAGGAGTTGGGAGTATAGGCGCACGCCACCATGTCTGGCTAATTTTTGCATTTTAGTAGAGATGGGGTTTCACCAATTTGGCCAGGCTGGTCTCGAACTCCTGACCTCGTGATTCACCCACCTCGACCTCCCACAGTGCTGGGATCACAGGCGTGAGCCACCGCGCCCGGCCCAGATGTGAGAAACTTTGAATTCTGAAGTTGCTGGCAGGCCAGGTGCGGTGAGAGCCCTGGTGGTAGCAGCCTGTGAGGATTGTTATCTGTGTGGAAGGATAGCGCACCATCATCCCTTCCTCTCCTTCCTTCACACGTGTGCTCAGCCTTCATCTTCATGACACAGGCAGATTTAGCTGCTTGGTTTTTTCTGTTTTTGCAGAAAGGGTCTTGTTGCCCAGGCTAGAGGGCAGCCTCGACCTCCCAGGAGGCTCAAGTGACCTTCTACCTCAGCCTCCCAAGTAACTGGGACCACAGGCGCACACCAGCGCGCTTGGCTTTTTAACATTTTTGTAGAGACAAGGTCTCCCTCTTTTGCCAGGGCTGCTCTCAAAATCCTGGGCTCAAGCCATCCCCCCGTCTCAGCTTCCCACAGTGCTGGGATTACAGGCATGAGCCACCGCACCCAGCCCACTGCTATTTTTTCTCAACCTCTGTATCTTATGTGTCTCTCTATCCCCTTCTTTCTGTCCCTCATTTTCTCAGCTTCCTATGACCCATACAATGACTTGAGGCCTCTGTGATTTTTAGAGAGGTCTTTAGGAGGCAGCAGAGGGGCCAGGAGGCCAGCTGTCCATCTGTAAATGAGGCCCTGCGGCTGGACCTCCGTGGGCTTTGGTCAATAGATGGCCTGCGGACGTTTTTAGGGAACCCAGTACAACCCCAGGAGCATGATTTGAAAGTTCCTGATACTGTATAAAATGCATACATGGTGCGGAGGCTCATGCCTGGCATTAGCTGGGCATGGTGGTGTGCACCTGTAGTCGCAGCTACTCGGGAGGCTAAGGTGGGAGGATCCCCTGAGCCCGAGAGTTACAGGCTGCAGTGAGCCATGATGGTGTCACTGCACTCCAGCCTAAGTGACAGAGTGAGACCTTGTCTAAAAAATAAAAGATAAAAAGCATAAATGGGTTTTGGATCCGGATAGCTCTGGGCTCAAATTCCCAGCTCTGTCACTAACTGCCGCCTCTGTGGCACGTGTATCACGCCATTTCTCTAAACTGCCGTCTTTCGATTTGTAAAATGAAAGCAGTTCCTGTATTGCAGGATGATTATGAGGATTGGAAAATACATTATATTTTAATGTAATATAAAGTTATAAAATATAAAATGCCCTCTGCTGTATAATAATTCAGTAAATAGTAGTTGGTTTAATAAAACCAAATGAGCCGGGCGCGGTGGCTCAAGCCTGTAATCCCAGCACTTTGGGAGGCCGAGATGGGCGGATCATGAGGTCAGGAGATCGAGACCATCCTGGCTAACACGGTGAAACCCCGTCTCTACTAAGAAACACAAAAAAAAAATAGCCGGGCGAGGTGTCGGGCGCCTGTAGTCCCAGCTACTCGGGAGGCTGAGGCCGGAGAATGGCGTGAACCCGGGAGGCGGAGCTTGCAGTGAGCTGAGATCCGGCCACTGCACTCCAGCCTGGGCGACAGAGCGAGAGACTCCGTCTCAAAAAATAAAAAAAAAATAAAACCAAATGAACAGAGTATGCCCAGAATTCAAATATTGATACTTAAAGGATGGTCATAAAACTCTTTAGTCCAGTGGCATGGCATCTGAGGCTGTATTTCACCATTCAGCATTTTGCCATGGGGTGAATCCATTCATCAGACTGACCTCTGAAGTTTCATAGCAGGATAGAAATATATCATAGATTGTTAAAACTTTATATTTCGGCCGGGTACAGTGGCTCACGCCTGTAATCCCAGCACTTTGGGAGGCCAAGGTGGGCGGCTCACGAGGTCAGGAGATCAAGAGCATCTTGGCTAACAAGGTGAAACCCATCTTTACTAAAAATATTTAAAAAATAGCATCCAGGTGTGGTCGCGGGCACCTGTAGTCCCAGCTGCTTGGGAGGCTGAGGCAGAAGAATGGCGTGAACCTAGGAGGCGGAGCTTGTAGTGAGCTGAGATCCCGCCACTGCACTCCAGCCTGGGTGACAGAGCGAGACTCTGTCTCAAAAAAGAAACAAAAAAACAACTTTATATTTCATTTTGCAACGAGACATTTCGTAAATACATGCTGAAATACAGGGGGTTTTTTGTTTTTGTTTTTTGAGGCAGGGTCTGGCTCTATTGCCCAGGCTGGAATGGAGTGGTGTGATCTCAGCTCACTGCAACCTCTGCCTCCTGGGCTCAAGCAATCCTCCCACCTCAGCCTCCGGAGTAGCTGGGACTGTGAGCGGCCACCACCACACCCAGCTAATGTTTGTATTTTTTGTAGAGATGGGTTTCACCATGTTACTCAGGCTGGTCTCAAACTCTGAGCTGAAGCAATCCATCCACCTGCGTCAGGCTCACCAAGTGCTGGGATTGCAGGCGTGAGCCACTGTGCCCAGCCATAGTTGGTTTTTTTGGCCCCTCACTGGGTAATGATCAGGTAATCAGCAGCATTGAGGGAGCAGCAAGGTCTGTCGAATGGTGGGACTGGGGGGCTGGGCAGGCAGTGGCTTGTCAAGTAGAGCTTGCTTAATGAGGTGGGGGTTTTCTGAGAGCTCATTGGATTTGGAGTTTGGGCCTCTACCTGCCCCTACGGGAAAAGGCTTGCCTTGGTCAGGAGGTGATGGGAACACTTGATTTTCTAGGACCAAGTGACCTGTGCTTGCCATGATCAGTTTCTGCTGTGCAAGCGGTAATAGACCAGGACATGTGTGCGAGTGGGCTGGGGGACTGTGCTGCTGCCGGACGCTAAAGATGGGAGAAGGTGGCCGGGCACCGTGGCTCACGCCTGTAATCCCAGCACTTTGGGAGGCCAAGGCGGGTGGATCACGAGGTCAGGAGTTCAAAACCAGCCTGGCCAAAATGGTGAAACTCCATCTCTACTAAAAATACAAAAATTAGCTGGGCATAGTGGCGGGCACCTGTAGTCCCAGCTACTCTGGAGGCTGAGGCAGGAGAATTGCTTGAACCTGGGAGGCAGAGGTTGCATTGAGCTGAGATCATGCCATTGCACTCCAGCCTGGGCAAGAGAGCAAGACTCCATCTCAAAAAAAAAGAAAAAACACAAAAAAAGAGGGGAGAAGGTTGCTTCTCCTCGGACAGGGTCTGCGGAGCAGGTAGAAAGCCGAGGGTAGTGAGTACAAAGAAAGGGAATACTAGCTCACTCACTGAAGTTGGGATTGCTTGTTCAGAGACACTTGAGATTTCCAATAATTACCACTTTTCTTTTTTAATCAAAAAGTATCATTATCTGGGATCCTTTTTTACTTTCTGTATTCTCTATTTTTCTGCACTGCTAAAAACACTTCTTCCTTCTGCCTGCATTAACCACAAGGAATCAGTCTGGTGGCTGGGGCTGGGGAGGCAGCAAGGGGCCATTTCTGTCACATCCCTAGAGCAATCACATGGGCAGGGTGTGCTGACCAGAGAACGGAGTTGTGCAGCTGCATTCCTAACTGGAAATAAAGTGCTCTCCTTATTCTCCTCCTGCAGGTCGGTGAGCTGGTAAAGGTTACGAAGATTAATGTGAGTGGTCAGTGGGAAGGGGAGTGTAATGGCAAACGAGGTCACTTCCCATTCACACATGTCCGTCTGCTGGATCAACAGAATCCCGATGAGGACTTCAGCTGAGTATAGCTCAACAGTTTTGCTGACAGATGGGAACAATCTTTTTTTTTTTTCCAGCTGCCATCTATACAGTTTTCTTACAGATGTCAAAAGCAGTCTAGTTTATATAAGCATTCTGTTACCTGTGATCTTTTTTTAGACTGAACTACTCCATTCCTAGTCTTCTGTACCATATTCAGGGTACGAACTGGAGGGCTCGTGTGTTAGCTTCTGAAATTGGCAATTGGAGGAGGTAGTGGCCGTGCCTGTGTGTATCAGAAGGGATAGGTATCTTGCCTCCTTTCTCTCAGGCAATGCAAATCACCCTGTGGAAAACCGATGGACAGGAAGGAGTATTACACACTGCTTACCCTGATTTATTCAGTGGTTTTGTTTTCATTCTGGAACCATACTATCAAATGGCGACAGACTGTTCCCTTCCACCCCCGGGAAGTAATGCACTGTGTGAATAGTATCAAGCAGGACTGCTTTCATTGTATGGAGCATGACCAGCATATGACTCATTCTGACATTTCAGATCCTAAGAATTCTAAGAACACTACTAGAAGCATTTGTTCCTTCCTAGTCGATGCTTCATACTTCTTCTTGGGATTCTTTTAGCCCTTGACATTCTTGTCCCCCAAACCTGTAAGTAGGTTAATTCCTAGGATAAGTGTGTATTTTCATTCCAGGTGAGAAGCAGAATGTACCGAGCACTTTATTCAGTGCATAGCTTTAAGCCAGTGTTGGATTCACTAAGTGGACAGCCAGTCTCCCAGCTCTCTGCCTTCCCCTAAAGGGTCATAGTAGGTCACCCTTCTACAGCAGTTAACTAGAGTCCTAACTGATGGGATCCAGCAGGGCCATTTCTCCTGAAGGCCAGTATCCTATTAGGAGACTCTTGGAATTCTTAGGTTCTACTCAGAGTGGAAGGACCAATCACCTCTAATATTCTGTGGAAGGTTTTGGGGCCAAATTCTGCCCTCTGCATTCTGTGCAACTTGTATAAAAGTCAAGTTAGTATTACATGAGTTTGGGGTAGGGTTAGTGCTTTGAAAAATGTTGAACTGGCTGGGCGGTAGCTCACGCCTGTAATCCCAGCACTTTGGGAGGCCGAGGCGGGTGGATCACGAGGTCAGGAGTTCGAGACCAGCCTGGCCAACATGGTGAATCCCTATCTCTACTAAAGATACAAAAAATTAGCTGGGCGTGGTGGTGCGCGCCTGTAATCCCAGCTACTTGGGAGGCTGAGGCAGGAGAATTGCTTGAACCTGGGAGGTGGAGGTTGCAGTGAGCCGAGATAGCACCACTGCACTCCAGCCTGGGTGATAGGGCGAGACTCTGTCTCAAAAAAAAAAAAAAAAATGTTGAACCAATCCTGAATTACTGATGTATTATTCATTTCTCATGAGGAGAGTAATGCTGTTGAAGTACATTACATTATAAACTGCCTTCACTTTTGGCTCTTTTTATGTTCAGGTTTAGTTTACCAATCGATTTAAGTATGGAATGATTTATATGGGGTCAGGTGCTCCAAAAAATAGACTTATGAGACCAAAAATGATCTAGGCTATTTAGACTACAGCATGAGACTTCCAAGTTAGTTCCCAGTCTATAAAGGCACTTACCGGTCTGTGGTGTGGTATGACCAGTAGAAACACCTTCTAGTTTGCTTTGGACCTCATTTTGGAAAAATAATCTACCTTTCTAATTGTTCTGCATAGGTTAATATGATCAATTTGCATTCTTTGAACCTATACCAGATTGTGGTATCTGAGTGACTGGCACATTGCCTAACACACAGTGTGCACGTATTTGTCTGAGTGAATGAGGAGACTGAGAAACTGGTGACGTGGCACAGGGAAGCCAGCTGGCCCGGGATTCCATACATGACCACAAGCAGACTAATGAGTTGACGCTAATTTAATGTATTTTTACCTCACACTAAGGTCATGCTTGATAAAGACATTAAACTCAACTTGGAAAAGATTAGCACAGTGCTGTGCACAGAGTGGGTGCTCAGTAGTGTTGAATGAACAGGTTTGTAATCCTAGATGTAATTCCATCTGACTGCTTTGTTAAATTTTCAGTTAGAACATAGATACTGTAAAATCCAGATACACATTAAATCTTGTTTTCCTGAAAGATGGCATCTAAAATATTTGTAGAAAAACCTTGTCGCAAATGATCTGAATGTTCCTATTTTCTTTTCCTTTGACTTTGATATTGGCTTGTAATGTCTCTTTTCATCATATGTAATATCAGTGGAACATGCAGCGCTACTCAAGTCCTAAGGATTCCTCAGTGATCGGTGGTCCAGAGCCGTTCCATGAACCGCTGGCCTGGATTTGGCTGTTGGGTGTGGCAGTTAATGCACCTCAAGAAATCAAAGGATGTCTTATGTCTTCCCAAAAAAAGCAAATGCTGAAATCCTATTGGCAAAGTAAACTGAAATTGGCTGCTATATTTTATATAATCATTTCTGCAAATCCCGTTTTTGGAATACTAATATTTGACATGGTTAATTCTTATTAATTTGTTGGAATTGTTTATTGTTAATAATGCAAATAGATAATTTTTAATTATCCACAAGTAACATTTCACTATTAATGGTTTGAAATAGGTGATAAGCAAACCAATTTGAAATAAAATATAAACATGTGCCATTGTATTATAACACTATACACTTTCTTGACAGTTAAATTTTAAAAAACTGTGTTTCGTAGCATGTATTGTATGTGTTTATAGTTTACATAGCAAATAAACATATGGCCAAATGTTTGGCTTGCTGATGTTTTGGAAAAAGGAATCTTTGAATATTTTTCACAAAAGAGCTGAATCTTTTTTTTTTTTTTGAGACGGAGTCTCGCTCTGTTGCCCAAGCTGGAGTGCAGTGGTGCGATCTCGGCTCACTGCAACCTCCGCCTCCTGGGTTCACGACATTCTCCTGCCTCATCCTCCCGAGTAGCTGAGACTGCAGGTACCCACCACCATGCCTAGCTAATTTATTTTGTATTTTTAGTAGAGACGGGGTTTCACTGTGTTAGCCAGGATGGTCTCAATCTCCTGACCTCATGATCCACCCGCCTCAGCCTCCCAAAGTGCTGGGATTACAGGCGAGAGCCACCGCACCCGGCCCTTTTTTTTTTCTTTTTTTTTTTTGAGACAAAGTTTCGCTCTTGTGGCCTAAGCTGGGGTGCAGTGACGCGATCTCGGCCCACTGCAACTTCTGCCTCCCAGGTTCAAGCAGTTCTCCTACCTCAGCCTCCCGAGTAGCTGGGGTTACAGGCATGCACCACCACGCCCAGCTAATTTTTTGTATTTTTGGTAGAAATGGGGTTTCACCATGTTAGCCAGGCTGGTCTCGAATGCCTCACCTCAGGTGATCCACCTGCTTCCGCCTCCTCAAGTGCTGAGATTACAGGTGTGAGCCACCACCACGCCCAGCAAGAGGTAAATCTTTACGCTTAGGCAATAGGAGGTTTGTGCCTTCAGCAGCCTACAGTCGTGTAATTAGAGAAACAATTTTACAAGCTCTATGGGTGCTTAAAGATGGGAATAGGCCGGGCGTGGTGGCTCATGCCTGGTAATCCCAGAACCTTGGGAGGCCGGTGAGCAGGGGCGGTCAGATCAGAAGGTCAGGAGTTCAAGACCAGCCTGGCCAACATAGTGAAACCCCGTCTTTACTAAAAATACAAAAATCTGGGTGGGCATGGTGGCTCACTCCTGTAATCCCACCAATTTGGGAGGCTGAGGTGGGTGGATCACAAGATCAGGAGATATGACCATCCTGGCTAACGCAGTGAAACCCTATCTCTAGTAAAAATACGAAAAATTAGCCAGTCGTGGTGGCACGCACCTGTAGTCCCAGCTACATGGGAGGCTGAGGCAAGAGAACCGTTTGAACCCGGGAGGCAGAGGTTGCAGTGAGCTGAGATGGCACCGCTGTACTCCAGCCTGGGCAACAGCGAGACTGTCTCAATCAATAAAATACAAACATTAGCCAGGTGTAGTGACGTGTGCCTGTAATCACAGCTACTCAGGAGGCTGAGGCAGGTGAATTACTTGAACCTGGGAAGTGGAGATTGCAGTGAGCCAAGATCGCACCACTGCACTCCAGCCTTGGTGACGGAGTGAGACTCCATCTCAAAAAAAAAAAGGATGGGATTAATCAATAGATATATAGATACAGATTTTTTTGTTTGTTTGTTTGAGATGGAATTTCACTCTTGTTGCCCAGGCTGGAGTGCAATGGCGCGATCTCGGCTCACTGCAACCTCCACCTCCCGGGTTCAAGTAGTTCTCCTGCATCAGCCTCCCGAGTAGCTGGGACTACAGGCGTGAGCCACCATGCCCAACTAATTTTGTATTTTTAGTAGAAATGGGATTTCTCCATGTTGGTCCGGCTGATCTGGAACTCCCAACCTCAGGTGATGCCTCAGCCTCCCAAAGTGCTAGGATTACAGGGGAGAGCCACCGTGCCTGGCCTTTTTTTTTTTTTTTTTTTTTTTGACATGGAGTCTTGCTCTGTGCCCCAGGCTGGAGTGCAGTGGCGCGATCTCAGCTCACTGCAAGCTCCGCCTCCCGGGTTCATGCCATTCTCCTGCCTCAGCCTCCCGCGTAGCTGGGACTACAGGCGCCGTCACCTCGCCCGGCTAATTTTCTTGTATTTTTAGTAGAGACGGGGTTTCACCGTGTTAGCCAGGATGGTCTCGATCTCCTGACCTCGTGATCCGCCCGTCTCGGCCTCCCAAAGTGCTGGGATTACAGGCTTGAGCCACCGCGCCCGGCTTTTTTTTTTTTTTTTTTAAGACAGTTTCAGTCTTGTTGCACAGGCTGGAGTCCTATGGTGCTATCTCAGCTGGTTGCAACCTCTTCCTCCTGGGTTCAAGTGATTCTCCTGCCTCACCCTGCTGAGTAGCTTCACCCTCCTGAGTAGCTGGGATTACAGGAATGTGCCACCATACCTGGCTAATTTTTGTCTTTTTAGTAGAGATAGGGTTTCGCCGTTTTGGACAGGCTGGTCTCGAACCTCCTGACCTCAGGTGATCCACCTGCCTTGGCCTCCTAAAGTGCTGGAATTACAGGTGTGAGCCACCGCGTTTGGCCTCCTGAGCTTTTTTTTTTTTTTTTTTTCTTTTTTTAAGACGAAGTTTTGCTCTTGTGCCCCAGGCTGGAGTGCAGTGGCACGATCGCAGCTCGCTGCAACCTCGCCTCCCAGGTTCAAGTGATTCTCCTGCCTCAGCCTCCCGAGTAGCTGGGATTACAGGTGCCTGCCACCAGGCCTGGCTAATTTTTCTATTTTTAGTAGAGACGGGATTTCACCATGTTGGCCAGGCTGGTCTTGAACTCCTGACCTCAGGTGATCCACCTGCCTCGGCCTCCTAACGTGCTGGGATTACACGCGTGAACCACCCACCGGGCCCGGCCTCTGGCCTGATGATATTTTTAAGGGTCTCCATGAGTATCAGTCATAAAATACTGATTTGAGGGGACCATAAGAATCATATAAAGGCCTGAAAGCAGGGCGGGTACCGTGGCTTGTGCCTTTAATCCTAGCACTTGGGAGGCCTAGGCAGTCGAATCATGAGATCAGGGGTTCGAAACCAGCCTGGCCCACATGGTGAAACCCTGTCTCTGCTAAAAATACAAAAAAAAATTAGCTGGGTGTGGTGGCATGCGCCTGTAATCCCAGCCACTTACGAGGCTGAGTCAGAAGAATTGGTTGAACCCAAGAAGCTGACGGTGCAGTGAGATTGTGCCACTTCACTCCAGCATGAACGACAGGGTGAGACCCTGTCTGAAACAAACCTGTGGAATGGTGTGTGTGTTTATGTAGTCATACCACCTGTCATATTTTGTGACCTTGACTTCCAGGTTAAATTCTTTTCCTCTTACAGGTATGAAAACGAAAGGGGGCCGGTATAGAAGAAAATGAAAATAACCATTAACCCTGCTAAGTTTGACAGGGGGAGGCGAAGGATTTGGCGTGCTGTTGCCACCCATGTTCTGTTTGTTTGTTTGTTTTTTGAGACGGAGTCTCGCTCTGTCTCCCAGGCTGGAGTGCAGTGGCGCGATCTCGGCTCACTGCAAGCTCCGCCTCCTGGGTTTACGCCATTCTCCTGCCTCAGCCTCCTGAGTAGCTGGGACTACAGGCGCCCGCCACCGCGCCCGGCTAATTTTTTGTATTTTTAGTAGAGACGGGGTTTCACCGTGGTCTCGATCTCCTGACCTTGTGATCCGCCCGCCTCGGCCTCCCAAAGTGCTGGGATTACAGGCGTGAGCCACCGCGCCCGGCCTGCCACCCATGTTCTGAAGACTATGAAATGGGAGATCAGGTAGAGGGCAGAAAAGAACCAGCCATGTAGAAGTGAAGCTCAACAACAGAGCAGGTGGGGTGCGGTGGGCGGATCGCCAGAGGTTGGGGGTTCAAGACCAGCCTGGCCAGCATGGAGAAACCCCGTCTCTACTAAAAATAAAAAAATTAGCCGGGCGTGGTGGCAGGCGCCTGTATTCCCAGCTAGTCGGGAGGCTGAAGCAGGAGAAGCACTTTAACCGCGAGGCAGACATTGCAGTGAGGAGATCGCACCATTGCACTCCAGCCTGGGCAACAGAGTGAGACTCTGTCTCAAAAATAAATAAGTACAGAATTAGCCAGGCGTGGTGGCAGGCGCCTGTAATCTCAGCTACTCAGGAGGCTGAGATGGGAGACTTGCTTGAACCTGGGAGGCAGAGGTTGCAGTGAACCAAGGCCATGCCACTGCACTCCGTCCTGGGTGACACAGCCAGACTCCGTCTCAAAAAGCAAACAAGTGGCCAGGCTCGATGGCTCACACCTGTAATCCTAGCACTTTGAGGCTGAGGTGGGCAGATCATGAGGTCAGAAGATCGAGACCATCCTGGCTGACACAGTGAAACCCCGTCTCTACTAAAAATACAAAAAATTAGCCCTGCATGGCCGGGCACGGTGGCTCAAGCCTGTAATCCCAGCACTTTGGGAGGCCGAGGCGGGCGGATCACAAGGTCAGGAGATCGAGACCACAGTGAAACCCCGTCTCTACTAAAAATACAAAAAATTAGCCGGGCGCGGTGGCGGGCGCCTGTAGTCCCAGCTACTCAGGAGGCTGAGGCAGGAGAATGGCGGGAACCCGGGAGGCGGAGGTTGCAGTGAGCCGAGATCGCGCCACTGCACTCCAGCCTGGGCGACAGAGCGAGACTCCGTCTCAAAAAAAAAAAAAAAAAAATTAGCCCTGCGTGGTGGTGGGCGCCTGTAGTCCCAGCTACGTGGGAGGCGGAGCTTGCCGTGAGCTGAGATCGCGCCACTGCACTCCAGCCTGGGTGACAGAGCGAGACTCCATCTCAAAAAAAAAAAAAAAGCCAATAAGCAAAAAAAAACTATGATATTTAGAAAAAAGGAATGAATGTGGTGGGTGTTTTTTTTTTCCTTTTTTTTTTTTTTTTGAGATGGAGTCTTGCTCTGTCACCCAGCCTGGAGTGCAATGGTGCCATCTCAGCTCGCCACAACCTTCACCTCCCAGATTAAAGGGATTCTTCTGCCTCACTGTCCTAAGTAGCTGGGATTACAGGCGCCCGCCACTCTGTCTCAAAAAAAAAAAAAGGCCAGGCGTGGTGGCTCACACCTGTAATCCCAGCACTTTGAGAGGCTGAGGCGGTTGGATCACGAGGTCAGGAGTTCAAAACCAGCCTGGCCAAAATGCTGAAACTCCATCTCTACTAAAAATACAAAATAATTAGCTGGGCATGGTGGCAGGCACCTGTAATCCCAGCCAGTCGGGAGGCTGAGGCAGAGAACTGCTTGAACCCGGGAGGTAGAGGATACAGTGAGCTGCGATCACACCATTGCACTCCACCCTGGGCAACAGGGTGAGACCCTATCTCAAAAATAAAAACAAATGGATGATCACGTTCCCCATTTGCTCCTCGTTCAACTTGCCTATCTCAGTGTCTATCACCATTGGCCAGGCCACAACTCTGGAGACAATCCTCTCCTCTTCTCGCTCTTAATTTACCAAGTTCTCAGTCTTACACAGTTCACTTCCCTCCCTCCCCACTGCTGCTCCCCTAGTTCAAACTGCCAGCGCCTCTCTCCTAGATGACCTCAACAGCCGCCTAACTGGGCTCCTTGTCACGAGTTTTGGCCCTTCCAGTCCATCCTCCACATTGCAGCCCCTGTGAGCTTTTATATCATCTCCTATTAGATTATATTCTCCTTCAGCCAGTGTCTCAACTCCCTGCAAAGGGAAACAGAGCTCTTCATGTTCCAGCTCCTTTCCTTCCCAGCCTCATGTTCCTCACTCTCCCTCCAGTGCTCTGGGCTCTAGCCACACTGAATTTCTTGCCCTGTCTTTACCTGACCCACCTGCTCTCTCCTCTGGGCTTTTGGACACTGTAACTCTATCTCATTTTCAAACATCAGTCTTATCTAATGTCCGAATTTGGATTAGGTGCTTGCCCTGTGTCCTGTCTTGCTAACATGCACTTACTGCCATGACCTCACACTGAACTGAGATTGCCCATGAGTGTGTCCATCACAAGGCCGCGGCCATTAAATTGTTGTATTCCCAACACCCAGTCCTGTTGGACACAGCAGATACCCAGGGGTTGTATTCTGAACCAAAGAATGAAAACACGATAGGTGGGCTAGGTCATCAAAAGCCACGTGGGGCTGGGCACAGTGGCTCACCCCTGTAACCCTAGCACTTTGGGAGGCCGACATGGGCAGATCACCTGAGATTGGGAGTTCGAGACTAGCCTGGCCAACATGGTGAAACCCCATGTCTAATAAAAATATAAAAATTAAGGCCAGCCACGGTGGCTCACACCTGTAATCCTAGCACTTTGGGAAGCCAAGATGGGCAGATCACTTGAGGTCAGGAGTTCCAGACCAGTCTGGCTAACATGGTGAAACCTTGTCTCTACTAAAAATACAAAAACTAGCTGGGCCTAGTGGCAGGCACCTGTAATCCCAGCTACTTGGGAGGCTGAGACAGGAGAATTCCTTGAACCCAGGAGGTGGAGGTTGCAGTGAGCCAAGATCGCACCATCGCACTCCAGCCTAGGCGAAAGAGCAAGACTCCGTCTCAAAAAAAAAATTAGCTGGGCATGGTGGCGCATGCCTGTAATCCTAGCTACTCGAGAGACTGAGGCAGGAGAATCACTGGGACCCCTGAAGCAGAGGTTGCAGTGAACCGAGATTGCACCATTTCACTCCAGCCTGAGCATCACAACAAGACTGTCACAAAAAAATAAAAGTATATCAGTTAGCTTTTGCTGCAAAGTAAACCATGCCAATCCTTAGTGGCTTAAAACAACAGTCACTTAGTCATAATTACACAGGTCAGCAGCTGGGGTTGGGCTTAGTGGGGCAGTTCTCCAGGTCTTGGCCAGTTTCACTCATGGATGACGTCAGCTGCTGATTGGCGGGGACTGGCTGGTCTTGGATGGCCCTCAGCTGACACAGTTTATCTTTGCTTCGTGTGGTCTCCCATCCTACAGCAGGGCAGCCTGGACTGGTGGCTATTGGCAGGGTTCCAAGAGAGCAGGTATTACACTAGGTCTCTTAAGATGTAGCCGTGGAATTGACACAATGTCAGTCCCTCCTGCATTCTTTTTTTTTTAAATCTTCTCCAATTTAAATCTTTTAATTTAAAAGTAAACTTTATTGTCAAAAATGCAAAATTGGGGCCGGGCGCAGTGGGTCACACCTGTAATCCCAGCACTTTGGGAGGCCAAGGCGGGGATCACAAGGTCAGGAGATGAAGATCATCCTGGCTAACATGGCGAAACCCCATCTCTACTAAAAATATAAAAAAATTAGCAGCCGGGCGTGGTGGCGGATGCCTGTGGTCCCAGCTACTCGGGAGGCTGAGGTAGGAGAATGGTGTGAACCCGGGAGGTGGAGGTTGCAGTGAACCGAGATCGCGCCACTGCACTCCAGCCTGGGCAACAGAGTGAGACTCCGTCTCAAAAAAAAAAAAATGCAGGCCGGGCGCGGTGGCTCAAGCCTGTAATCCCAGCACTTTGGGAGGCCGAGACGGGCGGATCACAAGGTCAGGAGATCGAGACCATCCTGGCTAACACGGTGAAACCCCGTCTCTACTAAAAAATACAAAAACCTAGCCGGACGAGGTGGCGGGCGTCTGTAGTCCCAGCTACTCGGGAGGCTGAGGCAGGAGAATGGCGTGAACCCGGGAGGCGGAGCTTGCAGTGAGCTGAGATCCGGCCACTGCACTCCAGTCTGGGCGACAAAGCGAGACTCTGTCTCAACAACAACAAAAAAAAAAAAAAAAAAAAAAAAAATGCAGACTTGGGGAGGGCAGAAAGATCACACACAAGGCTGCCACTTCACACCTGGAGGGTTGCACAGGTGCCGGGCAGAGGTGCTCCTCGCTTCCCAGATGGTGCAGCCGCCGAATTGCCCTGCATTCTCTTGATCAAAGCAAGTCAGGAGGCCAGCCCAAATTCAGGCAGGCTTTGTCTGCTTGCAGGATCATCATTTTTGTTTAGTTTTGTTTGTTTAGCTTTGAGACAAGGTCTCATTTTGTCACCCAGGCTTCAGTGCAGTGGCATAGTCACAGCTCACTGCAGCCTCGACCTCTGGGCTCAAATTATCCTCGCACCTTAACCTCGTGATTAGTGGGAACTATAGGTGCGCACTACGTCCAGTTAATTTTTGTATTTTTTATAGAGATGGGGATTTCATCATGTTGGCCAGCTTGGTCTAGAACTCCTGAGCTCAATCAATCCTCCTGCCTCAGCCTCCCTTACTGCTGGGAAGTCTTTTCTCGTGAGACAGAGTTTCACTCTATCGCCCAGGCTGGAGTGCAGTGGCACAATCTTGGCTCACTGCAACTTCCGCCTCCTGGGATCAAGCGATTTTCCTGCCTCAGCCTCCTGAGTAGCTGGGACTACAGGTACCTGCCACCACGCCTGACTATTTTTTGTATTTTTAGTAGAGATGGGATTTCACCATGTTGCTTAGGCTGGTCTTGAACTTCTAAGCTCAGTTAATCCACCTGCCTCAGCCTCCCAAAGTGCTGGGATTACAGGCGTGAGCCACTGTGCCCGGCAGGATCATCATTTTTAAATCAAACGAGGGCACTTCTTTGGCAGGGATACCTTTTTTAATGTCCCACAGAAGTTCCCTATGAGCCAACAGGGCCCTGATATTCAAATGAAAGCACAGAGCTGGTTACTAAAGAATATGCAAGGGCATAAGGCACGTAAAGCAGCAAAATGAAGTAAGCACAAAACTAAAGACACAGTTTTGTTTTTTGTGGTTTTTTTTTTTTTTTTTTTTGAGACAGAGTCTCGCTTAGTCGCCCAGGCTGGAGTGCAGTGGCGCGATCTCGGCTCACTGCAAGCTCCGCCTCCCAGGTTCACGCCATTCTCCTGCCTCAGCCTCCCGAGTAGCTGGGACTACAGGCGCCCGCCGCCTCGCCCGGCTAATTTTTTGCATTTTTAGTAGAGACGGGGTTTCACAGTGTTAGCCAGCATGGTCTCGATCTCCTGACCTTGTGATCCACCCGCCTCGGCCTCCCAAAGTGCTGGGATTACAGGCGTGAGCCACCGCGCCCGGCCGTTTTTTGTGGTTTTTTTGAGTCGGAGTCTCGCTCTGTCACCCAGACTGGAGCGTAGTGGCACAATCTTGGCTCACTGCAACCTCCGCCTCCCTGGTTCATGCCATTCTCCTGCCTCAGCCTTCCAAGTAGCTGGGACTACAGGCGCCCACCACCACGCCTGGCTAATTTTTTTGTGTATTTTTAGTCGAGACGGGGTTTCACCGTGTTAGCCAGGATGGTCTCTTATCTCCTGACCTCGTGATCCGCCCGCCTCGGCCTCCCAAAGTGCTGGGATTCCAGGCGTGAGCCACTGCACCCAGCCAGACACAGCTCTTATTAATGGATCAGAATAAATCATTGAGGAATTGAGAGAAACGAGAGCAAGGAAAAACAACAAAGACTCAGGTTAATATGTCTAAATTGAATTCAGAAGTCACCAGAAAAACAAAGCACACAAAGTCTGGTTTGTTTCTATTAAAAGGCAACTCTATAGAGATAGGAAATAGATTAGGGGTTGCCTCTGGCTGGGAGTAGGAATGGAGATTGATTGTAAACGGGCACAAAGTTTGATTTTAGTATGACAGGAATGCTCTAAAATCAGACGGTGGTGATGGCTGGGTAACTCAGTCATATACTAAAACTCATTGAATTATTGCTCAAAATAGGTGAATTTATGGTGTGGAAATTGTATCTCAGTGAACATACTCTTTTTATTTTGTTTTGTTTTTTTGAGACGGAGTCTCGCTCTGTCTAGAGGTGAGGTTTCACCATGTTGACCCAGCTGGTCTCGAATTCCTGACTTGGGGTGATCTGCCCACCTCAGTCTCCCAAAGTGCCAGGGTTACAGGCATGAGCCACTGTGCCTGGCCCCAACAAACATATTCTTTAAATATTGTCACTTGTCAGTCTTAGCACAATAAGACCAAAGAAAGGAAGCTTGCAGCAAGCACCACCTCTGAGGTATTCTGGCCAAAAAAAAAAAGAAAAAATATTTAAGGAATAGGAAATAATTTAAATAGCATCGCAAGAAAGCAAAGAAACAAGTCCAGAAGGCCAGGTGCGGTGGCTCACACATGTAATCACGAGGTCAGGAGATGGAGACCATCCTGGCTAATAAGGTGAAACCTTGTGTCTCCTGAAAATACAAAAATTACCTGGGTGTGGTGGCAGGTGGCTGTAATCCCAGCTACTGGGGAGGCTGAGTTCAGATGAATGGCTTGAACCCGGGAGGCGGAGGTTGCAGTGAGCCGAGATTGCGCCACTGCACTCCAGCCTGGGCGACAGAGCGACACACCCCTGTCTCAAAACAAATAACAACAAAAAAAAACCCAAGTCCAGAGTGTGAGATATTTTACATGACAAACAGCCCAGAGTCGTCGTCTTTTCATACATGATGTGAAAAATAAAATGTCCGGGTGCGGTGGCTCACGTCTGTAATCCCAGCACTTTGGGAAGCCAAGGTGGGTGGATCACCTCAGGTCAGGAGTTTGAGACCAGCCTGACCAACATGGAGAAACCTCGTCTCTACTAAAAATACAAAAAAGTAGCCAGGTGTGGTGGTGGGCGCCTGTAGTCCCAGCTACTTAGGAGGCTGAGGCAGGAGAATGGTGTGAACCTGGGTGGCGGAGGTTGCAGTGAGCCGAGATCGCACCACTGCACTCCAGCCTGGGCGACAGAGCGTGACTCCATCTCAAAGACAGACAAACAAAAAACATGGCCGGGCGCGGTGGCTCACGCCTGTAATCCCAGCACTTTGGGAGGCCGAGGCGGGCGGATCACAAGGTCAGGAGATCGAGACCACGGTGAAACCCCGTCTCTACTAAAAATACAAAAAAAAATTAGCCGGGCGCGGTTGTGGGCGCCTGTAGTCCCAGCTACTCGGGAGGCTGAGGCAGGAGAATGGCGTGAACCCGGGAGGCGGAGCTTGCAGTGAGCCGAGATCGCGCCACTGCACTCCAGCCTGGGCTGGGCGACAGAGCGAGACTCCGTCTCAAAAAAAAAAAAAAAAAACCGCCTAAACCCACAGGGCATCAACCTAATGGCTAAGGTTAGTATGACCATAAACCACGAATAACATTTCCGAACAGAAACATTCCACACTCCTTCCTGACCAGAGACATGTTAGCCCCGAGATAACCCTCTCCACCCAAGACATTCCAACCCTGCCATGAAACTTACACACACACAAACATTCCCAGCTTGTAATAAGCCCCCTCACCCTAAAACCAATATATACTCAGTCTGTAAGAGTAAGCACTCTTGACTGAAGTCAGCCAGAAGCCCCTCTCAGGTTTATTTTCTCTAAAACAAATCCGTCTTTAACTGTTGAGCTGCATTTCATGTTTTTTTCCTTCTTTCTTTCACTCATCGAGAGGATCACTTGAGCCCAGGAGTTTGAGTCCAGACTGCAAAATAGCAAGACATTTGTGTCTAAAAAATCAAATAGGCCGGGCGCGGTGGCTCAAGCCTGTAATCCCAGCACTTTGGGAGGCCGAGACGGGCGGATCACGAGGTCAGGAGTTCGAGACCATCCTGGCTAACACGGTGAAACCCCGTCTCTACTAAAAAATACAAAAAACTAGC